>NW_016107411.1:6340940-6378960 GCF_001604975.1 Cebus imitator | reverse complement strand
TTGTGATATTGTGCTCGCCTAGAGCCAGAACCGGAGCAAAACTATTTTATAAAATGCAAAACTGTTTTTAGATAAGTTGAAATGGCTGCCCCATTCTCCTTACAATAACTACTGTCCTTGGCCTCTGTGAATAGAACTGCCAGTTTGTTCCTCAAAACTATGTAAAGCTGCTTGCCTTTTCTTATCAGTAACTGCTAAAATCTGTGACTTCTATCACCACCCAGACGATGTGTAAACAAATGTATATCCTGACTTCTGTAAACCACTGAGGTAACAAACAGAATGACAAAAGTCCCCTAGTCCTTGGAGTGTCCGGAGACCCCCGCCCTTGTCTCCACCCAGGAGGTAATTTACAGAATCCACTAGCCCTCAGAATGTCTGAAGCCTTTTCATCCCCATCCCCGCCCCTCACCCCCACTCCCAAGGTGGTTTTTCGGGTATAAAAAATCGTGGCACCCTCCTGTTGCCACCACAGGTTGGAGAGACGTGAGTCCTCTGTGGTCGCCGGCATAAATAAATGACCCTGCAATCTGGCATACTTTTGTCTTGTGGTAACTTTCTACGCTCCGGTCAAATACAACACTTTTCCTGTGTGGAACTTGGGATTTCTATCGCCGCATCAGGAAGCACTCCAGCAGGCACTCTGGCCTTCCAAGAGTCTCTGTTTCCCCCTTTTCTTCCTTTTTACCCAATACACCCTGCTTCACTCACCCTTTAAACCATTTGTGAACCTAAATTTTTTGTGGCTGTAGGTTGGAAAAGAACCATACCTTTATCAGAACTAAGGAAAAGTCCTGCAACATTTTTGGTACGCAATATGGGGGCTCAGGAAGCAGTGAGTGAAATTAGAACTTAAAACCTCTCTCTGTGGTTTCTAAGGCTTTTCACACTCAGACTTTTGAACTTTGAGGAAACTGTCCATTAACCGCTGTTGCTCCCAGGGGTTGTGGGGGCCTCTTTGTGGTCTTTTTCTTCCTTTTTCAAGATGGACCGTGCTGGGGCTTAGATGCATGGCCCAAGGCACTGCTAGCTGCTGGCTGGCATTTTCCACTACTAGCCCTTGGAGCCTTCCCCTTCCCCAGCTGAGAGATTCAGCTCCATTGAACAGTAATTGAACTAACCTCCCTGGTGCAGAAACCATTTGCAAAAGAATAAGGGTTCTTTCCCAGCCATTAGTAAACTATTTTTTCCTTCTCCTTCTCTACCTCATAAGCAGTTAACTTTTAAAGTTCCCCTCCTTCCCCCAGCTTTACTAGGCCATGTCCCCCAACTATCACTGTTCATATTTTCTGTACAGTTTTAATTGTTAAAAAGGATTCGAAGTGCTAGTTTTGGGCTGCGGCTGATCTGGTGTACTTTGCATGTCTGTATGGTATGTGCTGCAAGTCTCTCTCTTGCTTTACATCTTGGGGTTGTGGCCATAACCACTTGGCAAGGCTTTGTTTAGGTATCCTGCGTTAGGAGATGCGCCCTCTCTGGTGCCTATCTGCACATTTTCCTAGCTCTGCCTCTTAAAGGACCCCACTCAGCAACTGGGTTTTCTTCTGCCTGCCTGTATATGTACTATGTGTAATGCCTGTAAAAGGAGCTCTAATAATTTGGCCTAAAAAAACAAAAAAACAAGCTCTTGAATCTAATATTTTTTAGAGGGAATATAAAATCTGTGATACTTTTCAGTTCACATGACTTTAGTCTTTAAGAAACAAAAACAGCCCTAAGTACTGTTGGTAAAATGCATATCAGTTGCAGGGTTGGCTACATGTTTTCAGGATACAAACTGCCATTTGGGTTTTGAGAACCATTTGACTTGCCAGATTCATGATTGGTAAGGTCTGGGGATATACAGAACTAACCACACCCGTAACTAAAAAGGCAAAACTTGGCTGCAGTTAGTGCACAATTAAAGCAATTTACCAAGTTTTACCTTAAATTTAAAAAATGCTAGGAGTTCACTGAAACTACTAGAAATATATTTACATGCAGGGTGTTTGTTAGATGTAGAATGCTCAGTGCTGCAAAGTAGAATCAACACTTAGGCAAAAATTTTCTCAGCAAGGCAATTTACTTCTATAGAAGGGCATCTGTGGCATGCCACGCAGAGGCAAGGGAGAGCACTCAGAACAAAGGAAGGTAGGAGATTTTATACGTAATGCAGACCTTGTTCCTGTGTCCTCTCCCTGTGGTCGGGGGTCAGACCACCCAATCTAGGCTAATTCCAATTGGTTACTGGTGACATCATCAATGGAGGCAAGGGTGAGCTTTTGATGGAAAGGACAGGTATGTAGGTGATGGGAAGTGCTTGGGCATGTTTGGTCAGATAGGAAGGGCTGCTAGATGAATGCGTAAGATTACTTCTTAGAATAAAACAAAGTACCAGAAACCAAAGCCCTTTGAAGAGAAACTATTTTTTCTTAAAACTCGTGTTGAGAATAGTAAAATGTGTTTTTAGTAAAAGGTTATAAGGCATGGAAATATAAAGTTCTGCCCAGGATTAAAGGATTGTTTTGAGTTAAATTAGGAAAAAGCTGAAGGTTCAAAGAAGTGGTGAGAAACTCGTGGAAATTAATTTTGCAGAATAGGTGGTCTGTGTGAACATGTTAAATAAATTTGAAAAAAAAAAGCTATTATATGGCTTTTCTGTAAATTGAATATAGAAATCAAAGCATAACAAGGTCTTTCTAAAGTGCTAAACTGCTCTGGTAAATTTGTAAAGGGTTATAAAAGGTTTTTTCTTCTTTAAAATTTGAGCCATCATTTTGGCAAAATAAATAGCTTATGATAATCTGGAATTCTGTTCCATAATATCGTGTTTTAAACCTTGAACATTTAACAGACTTCCCAATATCAAACTTAAGTTTCAAAATTTTCTTCCCTGGCACCTGCCTTTTTGAATACCTCAGAGGACCCCAAAGTGTCCAGAAAACAGAGATAAACAGGATTATTTGACATGTTTAGGTATATGAGATTGGCAAAATAACAATCTTCTTTAAGCTTATATTTTTGTGAATAATGCCAATATGTTTTTCAAAATTATATTGGCTTAAATTCTGATGTCTAAGTATATGCTATCAATCATAATTAATGTTTCCATGTTAAGTTATTATAAACCACAGATACCCAAACTAATCTGTCAATAGTGTTTCTAACTGTAACTATCCTGGACATTTTGCTATTCACAGACAATCGTTTTCTTGTTAAAATTCTTTCAGAAGATGGTTTATAATAAGCTATAGTACTGTAATAGGTGCTCCCAAAATCAGGATTCTGATAATTTTGAAGATTGTAACATTGGAATAAAGAAAAATATACAGAACTCATGAAGACCTGAAATATCCACAAAAACCATGCAAAACCAGAGTTAACTAAATGAACTGAGCTTAGAAAGCTAAAGCAACATTTTTGACTTTTTGCTTAGAATATTTCTGATCTTTGTTTTGTTTTTCAGACTCAAGGAAATTTATTTTGAACTATTTACAGCCTTTAATAATTGAGTAAGGTATATTTCTATGAACAAAATTTGGACCATATTTGTTTCTCTCTGCCTTGTTCCTCTGGAATTTGGAAACTGTGAGTATTCTTATGGCAATATATTTGTTTGCATTTGGGCAGTAAGAACCCATTTTTCTTTTGCAACATAACACAATTGAAGAAAGTGGTTATTTTACCAAAGATTTGACTGGAAAGGTATACTTCCCTTTAATTAGTTAAGCTTGAGTTACAGAGCTGAAAAATGCCTAGTAGGGAAACTGTCCTTACACCCTATCTACGCAATTCGCGTACAGAGTTGCTGACCTCTGTTTAATAAATAATGTCACTTTCTCACATGTCCAGGTGCTCCAAGTTCATCTTGGGACCTTAAGAAGAGAAGATCACCCAACTCACAGTGTTTGAGGATACAAACCCATGGTTGGACTTGGCTTTAAAAGATCTTATCTGAAATTCCTTGTGGAACAGAATTCCATCAAAGCCAATCCAAAAGACCTATATAAAAATATTATTCTTGCTGCATTTTATGCAAATAATCAGGCCAAGTATAAGTGAGCTAACCAAAGCCAAGCACCGTGAACCCAGATCTTTGATCCATGAGCATGAGATGCCTATACATTGGTTGTCTTCCATTATTTTCATCAGTGTGTTTTAATTTTCCTTATAGAAGTCATTCATTTCCTTGGTTAAATTTAGCTATTATAAATGGAGTTGTCTAGTTGAATATTTTTTCAGTCAGTTCATTATTACTGTAAATAAAATCTACTAAGTTTTATATGTTGATTTTGTACTCTACAACTTAATTGAATTTGTTGATCAGATCTAAGAGTATTTGCTAGAGAAGTATTTAGGTTTTTCTAAATATAAGATCATGTATTCTGCAAAAAGAATAAAATTGAGATTCACCTTTAAAATTTAGATGGCTTTTATTTTTTTCTTTTCCCTGAATGGTCTGGCTAGGACTTCCAGAACTATGTAGAAGTAATGAAAGCAGGCATACTTCTGCCAGTTGTTAGAGAAAAAGCTTTCAGAATTTTTCTATTTAGTATGATGTTAGTTATAGGTTTGTCACTTATGAAGATTAATTTTATAGAATGTAGAAATCTAGGTTGGTGTGATTTTACTTTTTTTAATCTTCAAACTTTAATATTTTATTCCACTATGTTTTTGCTTGCATGACTTCTAAGAAAAAATAGTCATGTATAATTTTTATCTTGCCTTCTCCATAAGTAAGGTATTGTTTTTCATCTAACTTCTTTTGGGATGTTTTTCTTTTAATCTTTGATTTTCTGTAGTGTGCTTAGGTGTAGATCTTTGGCGTCAGTTCTGCTTAACACACTCTGAAGTCCATGAATCTGTCATTGTCGGTCTGACATTAATTTAGGGAAATTTTCAGTTATTATTGTTTCCATAATGGCCCTTTCTTAAGTTCTTTTACTGTTATTTCTCTTCTGGTTAAGTTATACATTTTGGGGTTGTCCCAAGGTATTGCGTATTCTGTGCTGATTATTTGAGCCTTTGTTCTCTTTACTTTTCTGTTTTGGAGGTTCCCAGTGATATGTCCTCAAGCTCAGAGATTCTTCAGATACATTTAGTCTATTAATAATCTCATAAAAGGCATTCTTTGTTTCTTTTATAGTTTTTTGATCTCTACCTTTTTGTTTTGGTTGTTTTTTAGATTTCCATCTCTTTGCTAAAATTGTCTATCTATTATGGCATGTCGTCTGCTTTATTCACTACAGCCCTTAGCATACTAATCATAAGTTGTTTTAAATTCTCTTTCAGATAATTTCAATGTCCCTGCTATGTCTGCCTGTGATGCTGGCTCTGTCTCTTTAAACTGTGTTTTTTGCCTTTTAGCATTCCTTATTTTTATTTTTATTTTGATAGCCAGATGTAATATACTGGGTGAAAGAAAGTGCTTTAAATAAGCCTAAAGTAATGTGATGATAAGGTGTGGAGGGGGAAAAGCAATCTATAGTCCTATGGTTAGATCTTAATCTTTTACACTTCCTATAGTTCTGGATTGTTAACTTTGTAAGTGTTTTGCAGGTTTTTTCTTTTTTCTCTTTTCTCCATTCAGTGGGACAATATGAGTACACTGGCCTGACATTAGCTATTTTCTTTCACTCAGGTCAGTTAGTCTCTGATATAATCCCAATAGGTTAGACTCTGGTAAAGTAGTTTCTCCTGAAGGCAAACTTTAAGAATGCTATGCTTTGACATATATCAAAATGATTTATTTCCCCTTTCTTCTGCTAGAAGCATGAGGGTACTTTTTTTTTTCCTGATATTTATTATAAAGACCTGATCAATCTATTGAAGGGAAAACTCACATTTGTGTATTTCCTCATATGACTGTGTTCCCTGGGAATTTTAAACTCAAGATTTGTCCACTCATAACCTCCAGCATTTCATCAATTACAGTTCAAGTTTTCCTGCACCAGCGATGTTACTAATAGAGGTTTCCGTTAAGGTATGGTGTGATTCTCTGCTGTATGATTCTCTACTTCTGCCTCTCTCTCTCTCCAATTCTGAAGAACAGCAGTTTGTCCTGTAACCTCTTATGTCTTTCGGATCCAAGAAAAATTGTTAATTTTCAGTTTGTTAAACTTTTGCTTCTTAGTTTGAAGTGTCAGTTTTCAAACTCCTTACATTAGAAAATAGAAATCAGAATATAAACTGAGTCTTAATTCCAACTATTCTATTGTTTCAGTTCTAATTGATTATTTTTTCTATCTATTCTGTATTTTGTAAATAGTGTCTTCCTTCTTTCTCATGATTTTGTACTATTTTTATTTATTAAAATATTTTACCTATTTGTTTTACATTCTATACAAAGTAAAATATATTTTGTTATTTTTGAAATGCCAAAATTCTACTTATGTGGCATAAGGAAGAAATGTCTGAAATTTCTCTCTCTCTTTCATGATTCTATATTTGCATGGATTTCCTCTTTGGAAATTTGTGAGTGTTACGTTCATCATTTCTTCCTCCAGAGAACATTTGCTTTTGCTTTTATCAGACACTCTGGTGAATTAACAACAAAGGCCAATCTAAATTAGCTTCTTAGTTTGCGGTTTGTTGGGTCAGGTAGTTAGTATAAATTAAAAAATTACCAGCTATGCTAAAAGGATGTCTGCCATTTAAAAAGTCAGGAGATACTATGTATTTTTATCCTTATAAGTAGACAGAGGCTGTCCCAACCATCAGCCATTAATAGAGGGAATGTTTTTTTCTAGACCTTTAACCGGGCTTGTAAACATTTAAGTCTCAGACTTTTGCAGGAATCTCTATATTGATACTTTTCAAGAACATAAAGTGTGTCTTCTATCCCAAATGTCTTAAGAGATTGATTAATACTCACTAGGAAGGCATATTTACACTTCCAGTTTATTTTTATCACTCTAGAATCTTAGTGTGAAATCACCATAGAATTCTTAAAATTGCTGTAATAATTTTTTGTATTTCTATCTGAGCCTACTTAGGCATTTGAAATATTGTTCGTTCTAGGCAATTCAGAGTTTTTAGTGTTTGAAACTGCCTTTGCAAAAATTAAAACAGTGGAAGAATTATGACAATAAAAGAGATGAGACCTCACTGGCTTCATCTTGCTTCTAACCTCTAAGCTGTCCTTGTTCATTACTAGATGCAGGCTGAACTAACTTTGGGAGGAACTTACAGTTTCATTCTGAAACAAAGATTATAGCAGCCCTTTCCAGAAACATACTGCCTTCTTGCCTGGGGACTAGACTGCCTTTGTGGGACTAACAAATTAGCCACAAATTAGAAATTAAAGTTTAGGAGTCCTGCAGCTAGAGATCATAAGATTTTAAACCTCCCAGTTGCTTCTAGGGAAAACATCACTATTGTAAAACCTGAGATTGGTGCTTGAGATATTTTTCAGACCTTGCATTTGATGTATTAAGCAGTGCTACCCAGACTGATAAACTGGCTCATTTGGTCTTCTGACCCCCACTCAGGAACTGACTAAGCACAGGAGGACAGCTTTGATTCTCTATAATTGCATCTTGCCCCTGACCAATCAGCCCTCCCTAGTTCCTGGCTTCCTACCTGCTAAATTATCCTTTAAAGAACCCAGTCTGAATTTTTGGGTAGGCTGATTGGAGTAATAACAAAACTCCAGTCTTGCATTCACTCAGCTCTACATGAATTAAACTGTTCTGCAATTCCTGTCTTGATAAATCAGCTCTATCTGGATAATGGGCAAAATGAACCTGTTGCGTGGTTATACTATTTTTAGTTGGTTTTTTAAAAGCTATTCTAGGAAATATCATCTGCTAGACTGTAAGAAACAAAAGTGGCTGATATTATTCGTTAATTATTAGATTACGTTTTTTCTTTTACTTGTCTGAAGGTGACTGATGGCAATGGCAAAATTTGTAATGCTGCAAATTTATCTCCAAAAATTTGTTCATCGCATTAGAAATATCTTTTCTCCTGATATAACAACATGCACTGATATTTGTTATTTAACTCGAAGTTAAGAAATAATCTTCATAGTTTATTAGTATTAGGTTGGATTTGCAAATTATAAAAAAATATTTTTTGCTAAGACTGGAAAGACTGTATAAGAAGCATACTTTGTATGTAGCTACTGTAAATCTATTTATTCCTACTTATTCTAGATACTGATAATCATGCCAATCAGAGTTCCAGCCAAAGAGCCAGGCTGGATATGTAGATAGAAAGTACATGACCTAAAAGAATGTCTAGAAGCAGTAAAGGAATGCTCCAACTAGGTCACACACAGATTTGGTAAGCACAGATGCTAGCTTCCTCAATGTGGAACTAGCTGGCAAATGTGAGTCAATCCAGAATGGATAAATACACACATGGGATTGAATTTCAATGTGAGCATAGTTAACTAAAATGTTTCCAGTAGAAAAATGCACAGTGGAGATTCCAACAATGAGGGACTAGAGAACGAATACAAATTTTATAAAAGGGAGCACAGCAGAAAAAGAGAAGAGTATGAGTATTTACGTACAATAATCTATCCCAAATCTATTAAGATGTGCATTAATTGCAACTGTCTTGTATCCACAGGTGCTTTACCTATGAAACTTAAACATTCACATAAAACCTCTATTATCATTTCTGTGCCTTACTTGCCTGGAATGGATTTGGTGAAGTGGCACTGAGAGTTCTATGCTTATCAATAGAAGCCGTCTTAATCCACTCTGGATACACTACAAAGAATAGATGCAAAATGTGAGACCCTATATTTATTTCACTTTGCTAGTCAGGCAGTGTGCCTTTGTGATTTTGTGGTGGTTTTGGTGTTTCTCTGTTGTTGTTCACATAATTTGTGAACAGTGAGTAAGTCAAAAACTGATTATTAAAAAAACATCTTTAGTCTTTTTTAATAAAGTCAACTTTTTTTATGTTTTGAAATATTAAACAGTTCTGTCAGTTTAATATGTTTTTTGAAAATGTGTTTAAAAGTAAAATGACAATTTTATTAAATGACAGCATAAAAAATGATGCTGAGAGCTTATAAAAGCATTAATTTAAAAGATACAACTACCCAGATTTATTAATACTTGATATCAATTTTACCTAACACATTTATATGTTTAAGTCAATCTTTTTTAAAATCACACTTAAGGTTAAAACAAGTCATCACAAAATATGGGTATATGTGAATATGCATATATTATTATTGATGAAAAAAATTAAAATATTTTAAAAAGTTATTTTTAAATATTAAGGTATAGATTCAGTAGGTCACAAATCACATCTAATCCATTTATATATGCTTCAATTACTATAATTGACGATAAAATTACCTTCAATTAAACTAAACAACACTTTAAAATTTTCTATGTGTAGTTATCATTTATTTACCAATCACTATATACATAGCCTTAAATAGTTTGTCTTATGGAAATTTTTTTGACTGTTATAAGAATTTTACACCACACACAATCCATCAATGAAAAAAATTTAACATTTTTCTGAATCATTTGTTGCCTACCCAAGAACACAAAGCCAGGTCTTTACTAATTTAAAAATACTAAAATGAAAATACATTTGTTCAAATGACTAACAGAAACTCAGCATGATTATTTCAGAATACACAATGGCTAAGTAATAATTTACATTACGGATGTAATACTTATGAAGCTGTCAGCTTATTCTGTCAGAGAATAAAAGGATAATGGCTACTGAAAATTCCTTCTACATTTCATTATATTCTAATTTCAAATATTTCAAACACTTTACACACTGTTAAATCCACTGGTTCATTCACCAAATTCTCTAACCTTTAAGCTCACAGAAGTAGTTATTTTTGTTCATGCCCATGCCAAATTTTTAAGTATTTTTTATTTGTAACTGTTTTGTGTAGTTTATTTGAATCGACCCTACACCCTTCCATCTTAAAATACAGCGTTAAAGTCAGTCAGTAAGTATTACTTATGGGGAATAAATAATGAACTCTTTGTGGATCATCAGAGTAGTAAAGCGGATGTATAATTTTTTAAAAAACAAAATAGAAAAGAATGAAATAAAAAAAGTAAGGTTCAATGTCATTAGGATACTGAAATGTCCGCTAGTCCATTTCTGCTGATTTGTAGATCATCACAGGTTTAAAGTGATATATTCATAAAATAAACATTGGGGAGTAACTCTATAAACCAGAAATCTCAAACTAATAGTCTTTGAGCTAGATTTTTCTACAGTCATGTTCCAATCAAAGTGAAAAGTAAATGTCTCTCTGTAGCATTCAACCTCATTAACAGACCCTAATACTCACAATAATCTTACATCCTTCCTCCTCACACATTTTTATGTTACTGTCTACTGTCTATAAGCATATGGGTTTGAAACCTCTGCAAACCATACCAATTAATAAAGAAACCAGATCATGTGTGTGCTATCACTTTCTTACCTTATAATCTTAGATCCCACTGATAATTACCATGACAATAATTTTGCTGACATTGTGTTTAACTTTGACAAGCTCTAAGGTGTTTTTACTTAAATCTCTCATTTGTTTTTTTACAACAGTTGTGCATACAAGATGTTATACATGCTTATTTTTCAGATTAAGTAGGAAAGATTGGAGAAATTATATGGCATTTCCAAGGTCACATAATTAAATTTCAGGGACCCTGGCTTTTCCACAGAATAAACAAGAGACTGAAGACACAATACTCAGAATTATTAACACTAGACAGAATATAATCTTTTGAAAACTGTGTTAAAAATGATCCTTTCTAACTACTATTTATATAACTAACCCTTCAGTTCTTTACAGAGGGACTAAGTAGCTGGTTGCTTACAAAAGTGTCTGGAACTCGATGATGCTTAAGTTGAAAAACAAAGGTTTTATTTAAAAATTGTACCTTTTAATT
Source organism: Cebus imitator (assembly GCF_001604975.1). Lineage (NCBI taxonomy): Eukaryota > Metazoa > Chordata > Mammalia > Primates > Cebidae > Cebus > Cebus imitator. Next base: position 6,368,092 of record NW_016107411.1, on the reverse strand, counting down.
CATTTTTTTCACAACCATTTAGAAGTCCTCTCATGCATCTAAATAAGAGACTATATCAGCACTTTAAAACAATATAAATAGAAAGATTTTACAAATTGGAATTCTAGTATTATCAGATTAGAGTGAATAAAAAATCCAAAGCAAAGTAATGAGAACAAGTATAAGCAAATGGAAAGGAAAGAAAGCTGGTAAAGCAGTATTTATATTAACAAACAACATAAAACTTAAGATAGAAAGCATTAAAAGATAAAAATAAGAAACTAAGATAAGAGCAAGAGAAACACCGTAGCAATAATATAAAACTTTCATGCTGTTTCACCTGCATAAACGCGCGTGCACACACACACACACACACACACACACACACATCTTCAGCAATTATATATCACATACTATCTCTATTTTTAACACTGTTTTATCCTAGAAAAAACATTTTTCTTTTCTTTTCTTAATATAAGACTATTAAAAATACGAACCAATGTCGTTTGCAGACACAGAGGTAAAAATCTTAAATATTAACAAATTAAAACTAAACACAAGTACACCATGATTAAATCCAGTTTAGCTCCAAGTTTATGAATAAATATCAAAAAATATAATAATGTGATACATCAACAGATTAATCCTAAAAATCTTCACAAATGTAGGATACAGGCATTATTATATCTCTAATATTTTTGCAATAAATTACAAATCCTTATACCTTCCTTATTAGCAATAAAGTCAATATCTTATAATGGTCCAGGGAGCAGAAAGCTCAATCGAGCTCAACAGGGTGGGACTTCGGTAGAGAGTGAAGGTAAGACATAGAAGAAGGGTCTGATCAGTCAACTATTTTTATTGTCTTTCACTTATTTATAATGTCATACATAAAAATTGCAGCTCAAAAATCTGCCAGATAAAGTTTGTCCAGTCTGTTAACATTTTTCCAGATACCCTACCTGTGGAATGTCATGTTTCCCCTTTGTGGAGAGTGGATTTGGAACATGTAGTCCATTGGGAAATGTACTACAGATCATTTGTAAGAGTTCTTAGTAGGTCATTCAAATGAGGAATGAAGAAGCCTGAATATGGTTGCAGTCATGAGGGTAAAGAAACCTGTTGGATTTGTCAGTATATTCAGGAGCTAAAAATAAGAAAACTTTCTTGTAAGCTTCTTGATGTGAGAAAGGGTTAGGAGTCTGGAATATTTCAAATGACTGGTTAGATAGGTGCCGATACTCTCTGTGGGCCAAATATCACAAAATCTTGATAAGACATTTTTTTCCTTGTTACGTCTCACATATAATCCAACCATAGAATCCACCGGTTTCATCTTCAAAATGTATCTCGATTTATCCACTTTTCACCAACTTCACAACTGTTTTCCTTGCTCAAACTTCCATAATATCTCACTGTAAGAGCCTTTCAACTGATCTCTATTCTATATACAGCACCTCCACAGGCCTTTCTTCACATCATCATAACATCATCATTTTAGCATAACATCATGCCTCAGTTGAATTTAATCACTCCAATGGTTTCATGACATATTTAAGATAAAATCTTAGAAAGCTGCATAAATAGGCAATACTACAATGAGAAATTTTTTTAAATGTTTCACTGTAAAAAGATAAATGGTATATTTTAGCAGTGTTAAGGTCAAAGGTTGAAGACACTGGAATTATTTGGTAAGATATATATATATATATATATCTTATATAGTGGTTTCAGAAGTTCCTTCTTGAAATAGGCATTGAGGAGGGTAAGGTTGGATTTAACTCCATTAATAACACTTACTTATATATATTATATATATAAAATATAAGCTAATATATATAATAAGCTATATATATACTATATAAACTAATATAAGCTCACTTGATAAGCTAATTTTATAAGCTGTGTATAGTATATATAAAATATATTTATACATATGTATATGTGTGTATATGTTAATATATCACTGTATGTATAATATATATGCATTATATATGTATACATATCTGTAATACATATGTACTATGTATGTATAACATATATGTTATAATACACTTAGAGGATCATGCTACTCTGTTAACCGATTTATTTCCTTCCAATTATTTCACTTATAATATAGCTGTAACCTCTAAATAATAACACAAACATGCATTACTTTTCATCTTTCTTTTACTCCCCAAACTCTTAATAAAAATTGGGTATCAGGGCATGCTTATTCTTTCTCTAGTTTTCATAAATATATATTACATTCATACACACATATTTTCGTTATACATACGTATACTCATACATATATTTCATGCATACATATTATACACATATATCCAAACTTCCCAATTCCTTCTTAAATAAAAAAATTGTTAATGCTTTTATTTATTCAATTATCAAACAGGAAATAATTGCAAATGGAAAAATGCAAACAATTCAAAATACAGCATATGTGTAAGTATGGTTATTGAAATAGTTCATGTGAAGCTTTATTGAAAAGTCAAGAGTTCTTCCTCTACTAAATATTTTTCTGGTCTGGCATATCTTCTCTCTGGATCTATTCTTCTATCATTTACAGAATGCTTCACCAATGCCTCTAGATATAATTATATTCCTAGGTATTAAATTTGGTTTTATCAGATCAGTAGATTTAAGGAGATAATGGAAATGGAATTTAAAAGATAACCATCACATTTTGTAGTGTGAGACTAAAATCTGCTTGTGATATTAAAGTTCCTCCTTGAAATGGGCATTGAGGAGGATAAGGTTGGATTTAACTCCATTAATAACACTTACTTATCAAAGATGCAGTAATTATAAATGTCTGCTACTACTTTAAAGATGATCCCTTCTAGGTACACCCAAACAACGTACAACTTTCTGAGTTTCTTAAAACAGTTATCAGTGAGTGGTTAAACAGAGTAAACTGGACTGGCACAGTAGATCACACCTGGAATTTCATCATTTTGGGAGGCCAAGGTGCAAGGATTGCTTGAGGCCAGGAATTCACTACTAGCCTGGGCAACATAACAAGACACCATCTGTATAAAATAAAATAAAATGCTTTTAGAAAAGAAAATTAACTGGTCAAACAAGCCAAAAAGATTAGTCCCAATGCTAAATAAGCATTCAGAATCTTAAATTATCAACTTTTGAGAAAACAATATAGCAAGTGTACTTTTTTCTGCCCAAATCAAATGTATATGGATTTATACATATTACATTATTAATCTCTAAGTAAAATTAAAGTGGTAAAACTAAGCAAAATATACAAATGTCTGTGTGTGTGTATATATATATGTGCTTATATTGATTTGAAAATGAGAAATTAAAATTACTAAATGAAAGGAGCTTTACTTCATTAGACAAATATTCAGAATGTAATTCCACAGTCTTAAGAACTCAAGTGAGATTTGCAGATGGTTAGATCATGGGTGGCATAAACCAGAAAAATGTCTAGTATCTCCACAGTATAGGCTGGACTCTAAGAGGTAAGGAATGCAACATTACACATTATCCTAGGATTAATGTAGTCTAAATTTAGAAAGGAATCGCTACCTATGGAAACCTAGTTTGGTGTGGAGAGACACAGCAGAGATAATTGTGGGAGAAAGTAATAGTTAAAAGCAGGTATATTGCTGCTACTGGTGGCAGAGTAATCTGGTCAAAGCTCATTTTATAAGCTAATTTGTACAGCAGGAAAATGGACTCTTTGCAGACACATTAGTACCTATGAAACACCTTTACAAAAATTCTGACATTGAAAGAAATCTGACCTAATCAACACTGTCTTGCTTCTAACCTCGAAGGTGCACTTGCTTGTTCCTGAGCATAGGCCAATCTAATTAAGGGAGGAATTTAGTTAATTGTTTAACTTTGAAATGGTAACAGCCCCTCCCTGAAACAAACACCCTTCTTGCTTGGAGGTCAGACCTCTTTCCTCTTTTGTAAAACTAACAAATTAGCTACAAGTTTAGACATTATGGCTCAGGAGTCATGCAGCTATGGGCCACAAGATTCCTAACCTCCCCAATTGCTCTTGTACATAACATTACTATTATAAAACCTAAGATTGATGTTCAAGGTGTTTTTTTTTTTTTTCCAGACACCACCCAGACCAGTAAGTAAGTTGGCTTATCTAGTCTTGTGGCCTCTACCCAGGAACTGACTCAGTGTAAGAGGATAGTTTTGACTCCCTATGATTTTATCTTCAACCTAACAAATAAATTTCTCATTTCTAGCCCCCTTTCCACTAAAATATTCTAAAACAAACAAAAAAAACCTAGCCTCCAAAATTTGAGGGGAGACTTGTTTAAAAAATAACTCTTTCTTCCACATGACCAGCCTCATATTAATTAAACTCTTTCTTTACTGCAATACCACAATACCAGTGAAGTGGTTTTGCCTGAACAGTGGGCAGGAAGAACCCACTGGGTAATTACACTTATGCAAACTAAATTAGCATATCTCAGTGTTAAGACAAATCTAGGACCCAATAGTTTTCAGGATGGTACAGATTAAACTCAGTTTGGCTTATCTTCACATAAGAAGCTATGAAAATTATTGGCAGGAAACACTAGAGAAGAGATACATTGAAGTTATATTTTATGAGCTCCTTATATTATTTATAAACCTCAGGTTCCTCTTTTACTTATCACAGTTTTTCATATGATGTATTTTTCCATGAAATTATAAGCAGACTGGTATAAAATATGTTGCCACATTTCTATGTAAGTATCTCATTCTTACATAAGGAGAATCATATAAGGAAAGCAAACCTAGGGCTTTACTTTGGAGAGTTTTGAAATTTTTATTGATGTATTTCTGAATAAAGATAAGAAGATTACATAATTTACCTAGCAGTGACATTAAGATCTCAGATAAGCAAAAGACCTATACATTTTTAACTTTTATGATGAATTCACCTTGGACTTGAATACACTACTACTACACAACTGCTGTTACAACACTGAAAGTTCAATAAACTGTCACTAAGAGGGAAAAAAAATAGATGTAGTTCATGTATAAAGAATTATGCAATAGAACTAAAAAATCCCCAAGGATTTTTAAAAACCACTGAATCTATTATTTAAATGCCAACAAAAAAACCACATGTCCTTGTATACACACGCACAGACACACACACAAGCAGACATTTATGTGAAGGTATCTCCCATATATTTTGAAGTTCCTTCCATCTGACAAAAGTCCAGAGAATGACATCCCACCTTAGACAGCATTTATAAAGCAACATTGCTGGTAAAGAAGAAAGGGATTTCTTAAGATCACCTTCTCATGTGAATACTAATTTCAGATTAGTATTCAACGCTATTTCCATGAAGCATGTTACTCGATGGCTTCTACTCTGGATGGTTCTCATAGCTTAAGTAGAAAAATAGAATTTCTGGGGAAAAAAATGCAGAGGCTCTGAGCAGTGATGCTGGTGGCTGATGTTTTCAAGGTTAATAACTTATTTTAAACCTATTTTGTTTTAGTTTTTGTTTTAATAGAAAAAGATATTAAAATAGGGAGGAAAGTGATTTTCCCAGATTGGTACATGTATGTTTCCTGTCACTGCTTGGAAGAGAATCAGTTCCTATTCACCGAGAAAGTTTCCACCTTTGCACACTGATTAAAACTGAAGGATGAGAGAGCTATATAGAATCAATAATTTGAGTATTAATTATTGATAACAAATGGCCTTCCAGACACTATCATGAGTACCATTACTCAATAGAATAAGGCCATACCTTCACTCTTCCAATCCGCCTTTAAGTAGTGACACTAAAGAGTACTGAGGAGTCACTAGATATAAACATTTAAATGTTGATATCATAAAGCAGAACTTTTCTTCTGTGTTCTCTTTTAAAATTATATTTCCTAGTCACCACTTTGCCATTACTTTTCTTTTTGTTTTATATTTCTGATGTCCTTAGTAATTTTTTTTTTTTTTTTGGCAATACATAAGAAAGCAACTTACTTAAGGGACTTGAGAAGTCTTCACAAAAGAAGTAACTGTTGAGTAGGGATTTGACCACAGAATAGGATTTTCCAGAGATGGAGAGCAATCCGGGCAGCAAAGATTATGCTTTTGGTGGAGCTCAATATCAGAGTCTAATAAATTCCAATGGTGCAATAGGTTTGGCCCCCTAAAGGTTTGCTGAGAACTCACTGACATGAAGCAGATTAATTAATAGGAGAAAGACATACAAACTGATTTAATGTGCATACACAGGCACCTTCAGAAGAAAGACTCAATTACCCAACAAGGTACCAAGTCTTCTTTTGTGAAGACTTCTCATGTCCCTTAAGTAAGTTGCTTTCCTATGCACTGCCAAAAAATAAAATAAAATAAAATAAATTACCAAGAACATCAGAAATATAAAACAAAAAGTAATGGCAACGTGGTGACTAGGAAATATAATAATTACATACCATCTTGAGGATACAAAAAATATATAGACTCAGAGCATGGCCAAAACCAGGTTACGTTGGTAAATCAGGTTTAGTGGCCAGACAGGTTATGGGAAGGAGAGAAGAGGAAGCCTGGCTAGCAAAGTTGGCCTCATTATGCCCGTGAAGATTCACAGATAGCAGTCCTTAGAAAGAATAGATAGTAAATGTCTCTTTTCAGACTTTTAAAGGTATCAGACTCTCAGTTAATTTCTCCTGATCCGGGAAAGGCCTAGAAAGGGAAGCCCTGGCTACACTCATGTGTTGTTCTGCAGATGCAGATTTCCACAGCTGTGGAATGAGAAAAGAGAGCTAATAAAATCAACAACATAAGACACAACCAGGTATTTCCAAATACTATTGATATTACAACATTTCTCAGCATTTTCTTAGCAATACTTACACTAGTTGTAATAATTTGGAAAACTGAAGTTCCTATTACGTTTTTTTCTGAAATAGTGGCTACATGTAAATTACTATCCCTTAGATTAATATGATATTACCTATAGCTGTGGTCTGAATGTGTTCCCCAAAATGAATATTTTGAAACTTAATTGCCAATGTGATGGTATAAAAAAAAGGGTTTTTTAGGAGGTGATTAAGTCATGATGGTAGAGCCAGCCCTTAGCAAACACTGATCCTGCTGGTATCCTGATATTGGATTTTTCAGTCTCCAAAATTGTGAAAAATAAATTTGTATTATTTATAAATTCTAAATGTGGTATTCTGTTAAAGTAGCACCAATAAATTTACATGTCTTTTTTTGTTTGTTTAATACAGGATCTCACTCTGATTGCTCAGTCTGTAGTATGTAGTACAGTGGTGCAATTTTAGAATACTGTAGCCTCCACCTTCTTGGGCTCAAATGATCCTCCCATCTCAGCCTCCCAAGTATCTGGGACTACAAGTACACACTACCACACTCAGCTAACTTTTTTGTATTTTTAGTAGAGATGGGGTTTCACCAAATTTCCCAGGCTGGTCTCAAACTTCTGGACTCAAGCAATTAATCTGCCTCAGCCTCCCAAAGTGCTGGGATTACAGATGTGAGCCACTGCATCCCGCCCAGATTGACACCTCTTAGCTATGAATCTGATCAGTTCACTTATAATTTCATGATCTTCTGCAATTGCCTCATATAATGTCAAGTTTCTTTTTAATAAGATTTTCCAGCCTAAAAATCTATGACTATGGTATGTTTAAAAATAGTTTCTATTTGTTTTTCACTTTAAAATAATTGTTTAAATTTGTGTTTATCTGATTATATATGATAAACATCTTTTTATATGCTTATTTGCAATTTGTGTATCATTTTTGGCATTTAGAAGTATCTATAAACGTCTTTGTCCCATTTTTAACGTATTTTTTTAAATTTTATATATTTAAGGTGTTTGATGTTGTTTTGATATACATAGTAAAATGGTTACTACAGTCAAGCCCATTAATTTCAGATTAAAACAACCAAAAATTATTTTAAAATATGTGAAACAACAGATTTCAATATACTTGACATTAGGCAAGAAAGAATTATTTTATCTAGAGATGAGAAACAAATCAGGAGCACTAAAATTGTCCCAGTTTATTCCCTTAAAAGAATTTTCACTCTGCTACAAATAATGGGGAACTCACTGAGTTGGAGAAAGAGCTCTAACAATGTGAAGAGTACAAGGCTGGATTTCACAATATAGAGTATTGGAGAGCAAACAGATAACAGAGAGGGCAGAGATCGGAAAGAGGTGTTTCTGGAGAATTTAAAACAGTGTGAATAAGAACATGCATATGAGTAAAATACCCATGGATGCAAAAACGTATGTGAAAGGATTACAGAATAGCTCTTAGAATTCATACCAACCAGCATGGAAAAACATACAATTTCATGGGGCATTATCTGGTCTTCTCTGGTTTTATATGAACTTTATTATTTGATTTTGTTTCCTCTATTATTAATACTATATATACATTATTTTTTGGTAGGCTGCTCTGAGGTTTAGACTGTAATCTTTAAACAGAATCTATTTTCAAATAATCTTGTATGACTTTACATGCAGTATAAGGTTCTTACAACAGAATGCTCCAAAATGCCTCTCATTTGCATTATTAATTTCATACACATAACTTTTGCATATGTTGTAAAAATATATGGCTCATGTTTTTTGCCCAGAGAGTGTCTTCTAAAGCAATCAAAAAGTATTTTAAAAGATTTATAATTATTTATTTCATTCTCACTGCTCATTTCATTGTGTGAATCCAAAAAAAAAAAAAAAAAGTCTGGTATTCTATGTCTTCTTTCTAGAGAAATTCCTGTAACATTTCTTCCCACAGATATTATTCATCTAAAAAAAAGTATTTCATTTTTGTTTTCAAAGCTTTATCTTTGGTCACAGCTGAGTTGATTTCTTTCAGTACTTTAGCATTTCCTGTTTTCTAATGTACGATTTATGAACTCAGCACATGTTCCTAACCCTTTGCTCATTTTTTTTTCCCCACAAATACTTTCTATTGAGGAAATAGGGAGAAGAGCACCAGAGATTTTGAAATATTGTTTGCCACTCCTTTGTTCCTCTCTTCCTCTTATTCTACAATACAAGGAAGACTTTCTCTGTAACTTCTCAATAGTTTCCAGTGGGAATTGTGGAGGAGAAAGACCTGAAAGATGGTGAAGACTCCCCACTATTTTTGAGGTCCACAAACCCTACTATTTTTGAGGTCCACAAAGCCCTCACCTTTGCATTTGCCCAACCTTCACCCATCTGCCAATAATCCTATTAAACTTACATTGTTGGTGTCTGGCTATGTATTATACAGGTCTATCAGTCAGCACTCTGGTGGATTCAAGGAAACTTTTGAACTTGTTGTTTTTCTAGTTTTTTTTTTTTTTTTTTTTTTTTCATTTGTTTTTCATTAAAAGGTTGGAATGATGCATGGTAAATCCAGTAGATAAGTTTATAGTTTAACAAATTCCCTATGTCTCAACCATAAGTCTTTTTCAAGAATGCATTTTCATCTCTCCACTCCCATGAACATTCAAGGCATATATGCATGAAAGAGAATCACCAATTGTAAGATGCTAGGATGACAGGGAGTTCAAGCATTTCTCACTGATATCTGTGTTAAAAGATGACTCAATGATCAGATTCACTCCTATCACCCTTGCTCTCTCAGTCTCTCAACACTTTCACACCAAATAATGTCCAACTCAAAAAGAGGAAGCTAATTTTCGCTCACAGCCTGGAAAGTGTGAGCTAGAAATATAATTTTATTTAAAAAAATAAAAGAGAAAGAAGGAAAAAAGAGGGAAAGAAAAAAAGAAAAGAAAGAAAACATTATATTTAATACATATTAACTTTAGAGGTCTGAAAATCATTCCTGTTGTACAAGTAAGGTCTCTGCCTTAAAAAGAAAAATGATACCCAGAAATAAAACATGGGTGGGGCAGGAAATGAAGTCCTAAGATAATGCAGGCTGATATCCTAAAATGCCCTGGAGTTCCTGAAATTCTTCCTCTCAATGGTGAGGACTTTTAAAGAAAATTTTGGAGAATATACTTTTCTGTAGAGATAAAATATCCTTAGATATGCATGGTAAAAATTGAGACACTGATATAAAACTGTTGACAGATAGTTCCAATATTTACTACATGTAACCATTTCCTTTGTTAAAAGTGAGCATACAATATAAAATTTGGAAAAGTGATTTTTAACATACTTATTGATTCTGAGGTTGAAGAAAATAGGTATAAAATTTTAATTTACCTGTTCCTATCATAATATAGTATACAATATTAAATACTGTGGGGAATATAATTTCCAAAACGTCGTGCACTGCTCTTCTGATAGACAGTAGATTTCTTAAGTTGAGGGATTTGTATGGAGTTTTCTATATTCATTTCTTCATTCCCAGTAGCAAATGGCAGTTCTTTGCTTATAGAGTGATAAATATCGCACAAAAGGAGGAATCAATGACTGACATGGAGTAAGATAAGTCAATAGATAGCTACAAATATTATTGCTATTTGTTTGTTTGCTTTATTTTGCCTTTGTCACACAGCTATAGGAAGGCTGTATTTGTCAGCATTTGATGTGGCAAAAAGCAATCCCCAAATTTCATTGCATTTCAACAATAAAATATTATTTCTTATTCAAGTGTCTGCATGTCAACTGCTGCTCTGTTCTGACTCAGCTCAGCTCTATCCAGCTCAACTCTTCTCAAGTCAGCTTACTCCATGACCCAGGAATAGCTCTGAGCTAGAGCCAGCATTCTCAGGAAGAAGACAGGACCAAGACTGACTGAGCCACACGAATGTATCTAAAGCTTATAGTAACAAATGATGTACATCATATAGGCTCACAATCTCCTAATCTAAGGAAGTCACAAGGCTGAGCCTGAAAATGGAGAGAGAGAAAACCTGCACCTACAATAATATCTGGCAGAAATGAGGATGTACATTGCTTATAGAGGGGGAAAAGAGGAGATTATCAAAGACCATAAGACAAAAACTGTGATGAATTTTTATGAATATAAATCTCTATACTTATACTAAGAGATTCTCTGGGGTCCATTAATATGAATGTCACGATCTTCCCTGATGGACGTGAACACCACAGTTTTATTTTCCAAAATGTTTTAGAACCATCCTAGTTTTATGTGAACAAATATTTGCCAGATTTACACATAATTTGAATTCTGAAGATATGTTTTAAAAACATATTTGTCTACTAAATAAGAACACTCCTTTCAGGTATTTCCAATTTTCTTGGGATATAAATATTTATCATTATTTATCCAGTTGACATACTCAGTTGAAGCTGAAAAGCACAAAGTTTTAGCAGTATAAACACACACCTGTAGAAACTCCCTAAAAAATGAAGGAAAAAGAGCATTTACCAAAGTATACTAGAATGTTTTAACAAACAAGTTCTACTTTGAAAATAAATATGCATCTTAAGTGAAAAAAATTTTCTGGAAAGTATTCCTAAAAGGCAGAAGTCAGACACTTTTAAACATGTCTGTGTTTCTTCAACTGTCCCTTGGATACCCAAGTTCACAAATTTACTGCATGTAACTTGTAAATTTAAAGTATGAAAAAACAATGAATAATTTTTACAGTTAGATTAAGAGAAACGTAATTATTTACATGTCCTTGAAAGATGAAAGACATAAAAGAGGTAAACAACATTATATGAAAGTATAAAGTTAATTTTTAAATGACTATAATAGTTTAAATTGATTAGAGATAAACACAATGCTGTCACTACTTGGAGAGTCAAAGAAAATTTAAGAAGCAATTTTCCAGTTATATCAATGAAGACACCCCAACTTCTTAAATTAATGGTATTTAAAATTCTATATAATAGTGTTAGAACAAAGCTACTTTTTAAGAAAAAGACACTATTTAAGTAATTCAGTTTCTGCTTAATGAAACATTATTCATGTCAAATTATGTCAGACTATCTGTGAAGTTCATTTGAATAACTGGAATGAGCAGGCTCAACACTGATGGCATTTTTCCCACATGACAATGGTTTCATTAGGAACCCTATTAAACTGGGAACACAATTATTAAAAACCATCCACTATTTCATAGAAAGGTTGACCCTAGCAAATGATTACTAGAAGAGCCATGCTTTAGAAAATATGGCAGTACATATGATTTTTTTTTGGAAGAACTAGAGTAGATCTAATATGCTTTATGTGAGAAAGTACAGAAAAGTAGGCATAAGCAGGAGGGACCTAGCAAAAAATAAAGAAGAGATGGGGAAACAGAAGACTGATTGAGGGTAAGGTTGACACAACCACAAAAGCCTCCACCTCAGTCTCTCCAAGTTAGCAGATTTGGGAATAGAACCATGTTAAATGGCATTTATGAAGTTTTACTCTCTCAGAGATGCTGTGTTAAATTCTCTCCTGTCTCATTAAATAGTTAGTTAAATGTATTTTGTGTAATAATGCTTAGAATGTTGTCTTCTCATATAATAAAGAGATGGTGAATTTATTGCTTATGTAATGGTTAGTTTTAGATGACTGTAGAGTTTACATTTGAGAAAACCAGGAAACCAGGTTATCTGTTAGATGTGATTTATAATATTCATTCTTTAAAAAAGATGGGAAATTTGTATATGTGATAATTCATATAATAAACAAGCATACACAACACCCATAACTAAAATAACTAGTATTCATATGAAACTTTAGTGTTGCAAAGTATTTTTATTAATCCATATGAGGTATACATTAGTATATGTGACTGGATTACGTAGTATACATTAATATTATTTCATTGCACTACAGCATTATATGTCATATCCAAGAATTAGAAAAGTCAGAACTAGAACTGGATCTTCTAAAACCACATTCTAAACAAATCTCTAAAAATCGAGAGCTTTGAGAAAATAGAGTATTTGAAAAATACATAAGAGTAGATCACTGTATAAATATTTCCAGTAGAGAATATTACACCCAGGCATCTGTCATACCGACCTTTTAAGAGGTACTGGAAATGTCATGTGTCACCTAAATAGCATATCCAATACATGCTGAAGTGTTCTACATAATCTAAGCTCCGGACAAACAAGGACAATCTGTGAAGCCAGCTGTTTCTAGCATGATTAAACTCTCCTTCAAAATAGACTCTTGTCTCAGATAGTGTGCTCCACTCAGTGGAGGTACGTTGTGAGTATGCCAATTCTTTACTTATTTCAGGATTTCTCCGTATCTACCTTTTACATGGAGTAGCCACTCAGCACACACAACGCTGGTAAGATATTTTTGTCTGTAACACTATGAGAATTTGACTTTTGTAGGTAATTTTATTTTTTGTTGTTCGCAGTGGTGACCAAGGAAAAAGAATAGGGTAAATGCCACTAGAAACAGTACCTATTTTCCCCACACCAAGTCATTTCTTGCTTCCTATACCATTCGAAAAAATTAAGCAGAACATTCAAAGTGCCAACCTGATAATAGGAAATATTGATTATATTTTGTGATAAGGTAATCTCTGTTAAGGCATCTCAAGCCACTTTCTGCATTTCTTAGAGAAAAACATAGCACATGAAACAAATAAATAGAATATGTCTACTTGTCTATTGTATAAAAGTCTAAAAGGAGACTAAGCCAGAAATTCTAGTAAACTTGGCTTTGGAAAATATGTTTTATTGGACATTAGTATAAAAATAGCCTAAGTTTGGGTGCAGTGACTCACACTTACGATGTCAGCAGTTTGTGATGTTCAGGTGAAAGGATTGCTTGAGCCCAGGAGTTCACCACTGCAGTGAGCTGTGATTGTACCATTACATTTCATTCTGGGTAGTGGTCTTTATAAACAAATTAATTAATTATAAATGGTGATTAATGAAAAATAGAACTTCAGTGAAAGACAATGAGAAGATATGAAATAAGATCAGTGCCAGGTTCTAAGGAGGTTTCCATTAGTCCATGGGTAAATGAGCAAAATTAATGCAATTAACACTTTACATTTTATACAATTAAAATATACTAGGTATACAGAAAACATACAATGTGTATTTGTTGAAAAGAAAATTACTGCATTAATGAATAACCTTCAACAATGTAATTGCATGGCAGAGGTTGGTAGCAGGCTATCCAATCCTTGTTTTTCCATATTTTCATTACTAGGGTTAGGGATGTGCCCTGTTAAAATATGATGTCTGACAGTACCCCTTGAAGTTAGAATGGGCATCTAACTAAATGCTTACCAATGTTGTAAGCATTGTTGTAAGATGCTAACAACCAATGTTGTAAGAAATGTTGTAAAGTACTTCAAGAAGGGCCTCTGTTATCAAGCTTTTGCTAGGTTATCCTGAACTAAAACAATTTCAGGTTTAATTATTTATAACACAACCCATGGTATACAAAGATTCATGTCTATTTCATATTATGCTATATTGATGTTTTAGCCTATGCTGTTCTCCACATTTCTTTCATTCAAGGATCCTATTTGAAGAAGTTTCTCTAAGCTCAAACATGCTATTTTTTTGACAAGGAGAAAAAAGAAATGTATAAAGCAGGTGATGGTTATTGAAGCTTCGGCTTGAGTATGGCTTATGAGGTATCTATTTGCATCCTATTACCCAAAACAAATCAAATATTTAAATGTGACTCAGTAGAAAATCTACTGCACTTGATATAAAGAAGATTTTAAAAATACGCATTTTTAAAGAAATCATAAGTTGTTCATAGTTTTATAGGTAAGATCAATATGATGCAAATGAAAACATTGAGTAGCTAAGTATAGTTTTGAGTACCATATTTCCATCAGCTTTGAGTATTTTATTAATATATATTTATACTTACATTTGTGAATAATTTTTAAATGTACGAAATTGTATTCAGTCAACTTTATCCCATCTCACTTTAGGAAATGATATCTATTTAAATTATACACTGAGAAAGAGGTTCAGGCAATGGTCATTTAGAGTTCAGCCATTCATCTCTAGAGAAAATAGTGTAAAACTGTATTTAATAATCAAATACAATCATTTTAGATAATAAAAATCACCACAGAAAGGAGAGAATTGAGATGTTTATTTCTGAAAAACAGTGTAACTTTTGAGTAAGAATGGCAAATGTTTATGGCGTTTTTGGCTAGTACAGCTCAATCCAGGTGTGAACTAATTGTGCAATCTTAAAGCTGATAGAGTAATTCAGCAGTTCTGCTATGAGCAGAGGCAGACACAGTTAAGTACCAAAAGAGGTGTATGTGCAGCAAAAATCTGCAGCTTTGCAGGCCAAGTAGTGATAAATTCTGTTTATAATGGCTGTGGGTAAAACAAACAAACAAACAAACCATACTGTTGTTAGCCTAAAATCTTAATTCAGTATGTTTGCAAGTGTAGTCAGAAATTTTAATGGAGAAAACCTGAAAATTACAAAGCTTTATAAAAAAATTATAAAAGCCCTGTGATAAGCTCTTTCTATATTCTGTAAAGACTTCCAAAATGTTTCTAGTGAGGATGATCAAAGATATTCATGAATAGAAAGCCAAGGAGGACCTGAAGACGTCCTGAAACTGAATGCGTTCTTCAGCCACACATCACTGAACTGGCAGCAGGTGGAAGCACCTTACCTCAAGAGGTGTGAATACAAATTCTGACCACAGAATTACACAGAATCCGGGTTGATCCCTAAGGGAATAAGATGAAAACTAAAAGAATAAAAATTCTTAGTAGGGCTACTAGCAACTGCATACTGTGGGAAAACATTCTTTTCATTAAACAGGTAAGTTGGTCAAACAAAAAAGTTTATGTATCAGAAATTAAGTAAATAAGTGAATCAATAAAATGAATGGAATAAATAAATAAAATGAAAAGATAAAACAGAGCCCAGACTTGCAATAATATATTATCTTACATGCACAATTTTCAAACAAAGCTTATAAGACATTCAAATAAATAGGAAAGTATGACCCATATATAGAAAAATGTTAAAAATCAGTCATCAATAGAAACCAACTTTGAGCAAACTTGGGCTTGAATGTTAGATTTTTATAAAAACTTCAAAGCAGGTATTCTAAATACGATTAAGGAATTGAAGAAATTAATGTAATAAATTTAAGAATTGTAGACTAACAATGAGACAACAATCGAGGAGTCTCACTAAGTGATAGAAAATGTACAAAAGAATTAATGTTGCCATTCTAGAAGTAAATACTACCATGACTGAAATAAAAATCTCAGTATAGACACAGTAGCACATTTAATGTGGTAAAAGAAGCAATCCAATAATTTGAAGAAAGATCAGTAGACATTACTCATTCTGAAAAATATGCAGAACAAAGATGAGGCTAAAGGAACAGAGTGTCATAAACCTGTGGAAATACATCAAGAATTTCAATATAAATGTAAATGGGAATCCCAGAAGTAAAGAGGAAAATAAATAGAAAATATCTTAAAAAGTAATAAATGAAACACTCTTGAATTTGATGAAATATACCAATATTTTGCCCTAAGATGCTCAACAAATCCTTAGTACCAAATACAGTTACAACTAGAAATAGCCAAATTGCTAGCAACCAAAACAAAGAGAACATTTGAAATCAGGAAAACAAAAATAAATTATACAAGGAACACTTATTTGATTAAGGTCAGACTTAATATCTTAAAAATGTATAGTGGAAGATTATACATAAAATATTCAAGGCAAAGTCCAAGGTAAATTTAAACTAAAAGAAAAAAATAACTTTAAAAATAATACAATTTTTAAAAATAATTATAGTCTTTTTGGTATGCTAAACTTTTTACATAATATATAAAAATCTAGTAAAATGGAGGGGGAAGAAAATAAAGTTCCAGTGTCTCAAAGTCAGTATCTTTTACCAGCATTAAGCTTATACTAAAAACAGATTATTATAAATAGAAATAGATATTTTCATCCTTGAATTAACCTCAGGGAAACAATATGGCTAAATAATTACCAGAATAACTAAAAAAACTATTTAAAAAATTTATTTAACAGAACTGTACAGTAAAATGAGCACAGAGGAATACACACACAATTATATGAAAAACAATAAGAGAGCTGCAGATATAATTCTAAATGTATAATTAAATATATGTTAATTGACTAAACATTCCAATCAAAAGGCACAGATTTTTGGATTGGGCACAAAACTTGGAACAAACCCAAATGTCCATCAAAGAGAGTAGATTAAAAAAATGTGGCACATATGTACCATGGAATACTATGCAGCCATATAAAAGGATGAGTTCATGTCCTTTGCAGGGACATGGATAAAGCTGGAAACCATCATTCTCAGCAAACCAATACAAGAACAGAAAACCAACACTGCATGTTCTCACTCATAATTGGGTGTTGAAAAATGAGAACTTGTGGACCCAGGGAGGGGAACATTACACACTGGGGTTTGTAGGTGGAGAGGGGGTGGCAGGCTAGTGGAGGAATAGGGGTTGGGAGATTGAGGAGGGATAATATTAGGAGAAATATCTAATGTGGATGATGGGGGGATGGAGGCAGCAAACAGCCATGGCATCTGTATACCTATGTAACAATCCTATAAGATCTGCAAATGTACCCCAGAACTTAGAGTAAAATTTTTTTTAAAAAAGTTTGATTCAACTATATACTGTTTATGAGAGACATTCTTTCTCTTGAATAGCACAAATAGATTGAAAGTAAAAGGATGATAAAGGTTTAAATTGTACAAATACTGTAAGAGAATTGGAGTGGCCATATTAATATAAGACAAATAAGTTTTAATACAAAGATATGACTAGAAAAAAGACTAATGTTTAATAATGACAAAAACATCAAGAAAATATAAGATATGATAGTATGAATGCAGAGTCACAAAACAACAGAGTCCCAGAATGCATAAAGGCAAAGAAGACATTTGAAAGCAAAAATAGTCAATTAAAAATTACATTGATAGATTTTAACACTCTTTTTTCAGCCACTTATAGAAAAACTAGACAGAAGGTCAATACAAATATAGGAGGTTGGAACACTGTCAAATAACTTTACCCAGCTAACATAGCCAGGACACTACATAGTAAGAATAGAACACAATTTTATTTAAGTGCATATTGAACACCTTCCGGTATAGACAATGTGCTGGTGCATAAAGCAAGTTTTAATAAATTTAATGAGTTTTAATGAATTATATGCAGAGGTTTTCTAAATACAGAATGTAAGTTCAACACCTAGAAGACAACTGAAAAAGCAACAAACATTAGGATGTTAAACAATGCGACTTAATCCATATTTAAAAGAGGAAATTACAAGAAAAATTAGAAAACATACTGGACTTAAAAGAAAACACAGCATATTAAAATTTATAGGATGCAAATAAAGCATTGCCTGGTGGAAAATTTATTTGGTTAAATATCTACTAGAAAGATCTAAAATCAATAATCAAATGTTCTACTTTAAGAAATGAAAATATGAATCAAGTCCATATTTTCAGAAGAAAAGAAATTACAGAAATCAGGCCAGAAATTACTAAAATATAAAACAGAAAATAGAGAAAAATCAATGAAACCAAAATTTTATTTTTGCTAAGACCCACAATGTTGATAAACATTTAGCAATACTGAACAAGAAAAATAAAGGTAGAAATGTCTATTATCATGAAGAAAAGAGGGACTATTACTATAGATGGAATACAGATTAAAATAAATATAACAAAAGTTATAAATACCCTTCTGCTAGTAATTTGTGGACTTAGATTCAATAAAAAATTTATGTGAAAACACGTAAATTATCCAAGCTCACTCAAGAAAAAATAAAAACCTGAATAACATTGAGTAAAGTAAGTAATTAATTAAAAATCTGCCCACAAAGAAAAGTCCAGGCACAGGTGGCTGAACTGGCGAATTTGATAAAACATCTCATAAGGAATCAATACTAATCGTACACAAAATATTTGAGATAATGAAGAATGGGGAAATAATTCCCAACTAATTTTATATAGCCATTATTATCCTGATAACAATAGAATAAATATCAGATCCATCTCTCACAATAGATGTAGAAAACATATTTAACAACATTCACCACCCATTCATGATGGAAATTTTCAACAAGCTAGCAGCAGAAGGTAATTTCCTCGATCTGATAAAGAGCATCTATAAGTAACCTACAATGTTATATTTAATGGTAAAACCTGAGACAAAGCATCAGGAAGAATAGCTAATACATGCAGGACTTAATAACTAAGTGATGAGTTGATCTGTGCAGCAAAACACCATGGCGTACATTTACCTATGTAACAAACCTGCAAATCCTGAACATGTACCCCAGAACGTAAAATAAAAGTTGAAGAAACAAGTGTGTGAAAATGTATATGTGTGTACCTGTGTGTGTGTGTGTGTGAGAGAAAGAGAAAGAGAGAGAGAGAGAGAAAGAGAGAGAGAGAGAGAACTGAACTGAATGTATTTCCCCTAGGAACAGGAGCAAGACAAAAATGTCATCACTTCTGTTAATTTTTGTAATGGGAATGAAAGTTCCAGCCAGCAAGAGGGGGAAATGAATTTAGATTGGAAAGAAATATGGAAAACTGTCTTTATTCACAGTACTATAATGTTGTATATAAAAATCAAAGAATCTACTACATAAATAGAAACTACTAGAACTAAAAACCAAATTTACAAGTTTGCAGCTTACAAAATCAGTATTTAAAAATCATATTTTATACACTTGCAACCAATAATATAAAAATCAAACTAGGAAAAATTCTATTTAAATTAGTGCCCTTAAAATTTGAATAATGACCACAAGTTCTCAATAAATATGAGATGTGAAATGTTTAAATTAGTTTAAGGTAACTAAAATATGATTAGTTGCCATTTGGCTGTTCTTGCCTTTGTTTTAAATTGGTAAAGGTATCAAAAGAAAAAATTGAAAAGAATAATGCATGCTTACAATATGTGTAAACAAATGTCGAAGTTATACAATTTCTTTTATTTTTTCAGACAGATTCTTTCTGTCACCCAGACTGGAGTGCAATGGTGCAATCTTGGCTCACTGCAACTTCCAACTCCTGGGTCCAAGTGATTCTCCTGCCTCAGCCACCTGAATTGTCTGGCTTACAGGTACCTGCCACCATGCCTGGCTAATTTTGTATTTTTAGTAGAAATAGGGTTTCACCATGTTGGTCAAGCTGGTCTTGAACTCCTGAGCTCAGGTGATCCACCTGCCTCGGCCTCCCAAAGTGCTGTAATTACAAGCATGAGCCACCGTGCCTAGCCCAAAGTTATACAATTTCTACTTAGTCTTATTAATAGGTCAATAATTTAGAAATGGCTGAATTTGTACTACCTGCAGAATGTTCCACAAGCATTTGTCAAGCAAGTATTGTGTGCAAGACACCATAAATACTAAATATACAAAAGACATGCAAGAAAAATCTCTGCACCCAACAATTCATTATTTACTAATAAATGTATAATATTTTGAGAACGATTACAATATTGATTTGTGTTTACTTTAGGAACAAAGAGAATTAAATCCATAGATATAAAAGGAGAAATTAGGAGAGAAGAGATGAAAAAGAACCTCTCAAAAGGTATAATCAGATGGATAGTTAAGTAATATTTTGTTTAAGGTTTCATTCAGTAGCAGGATACATCATAAAGACAATTCATCTTTTAATTATTTTTGTTTTAATTTTACTTACATAGTATTCCTTTGAAGAAAACAGAAAATCCAGACAATCCAAATATAGGAAAATCAAAAGTCCTACCACGCAAAGAGAATGTATACAACATTTTGTGTATATTTCTTTAGACATGGATGGGTGCATGAAGAGAGAGACGACAGGTAAATGATAAATAGAGAAATACAAACATAAATATAGGTGGATATTCATTGAATATATACTAATAAATAATTTCAACAATTATTTACTTTGTTACTTTTCGGTGCCAGGAACTTTTCTAGGTTTCAGGCAACTGGGGACAATCCAGGCATGCTTTCTGCTTTTATAAATTTAAAGTATAAAAACAGATAGAAAAAAAATATTTTTATAGGTAATATAAAGAACAATACATTTTAAAAAGAAAAAATGGATATTATACAATAATTCAGATGTAATAGTCAGAAAAAACACCCTCTGAAATTATTTAAATGAAGATTAAAGGAACAGAATTGTGTGAACCGTATTGAGAAAGTATTCTAGAAACAGGGAAATACAACAGTGAATTCCTTGATTTGCCATTGATACTGGTATTTTCTATAAATGACAACTGTTCAAACAGGAGAGAGAATTAGGGCAAATGCAAAATTATATGGAAGACGTTTTCAAGATCTGACTTCTGTTTCTAACATTTTACAGTGAAAACTGTATGGAAAACATAGGGTGCAGAATAGAAGCCAGTTAAAATGCTACTGCAGAAGACCATGAAAGAAAACAGAGGCATACACACACACACAGTTGCTTGTTCTATTGTGAGGCTATTCAGAATTAATAAAATGGCTAGATTCAAGAATATTTTGAAAATAACATCGTTATTTTATTAGGAAATTCTTAAAATAGAAAAAAATTCTTTTAATATAAAATACTATTTCTAGCCTCTTGAACATTTTTGAATTATTTCCATGGAATTATGTTTTAATGGCCCAATTGATCATATGAAGTTAATGCCAAAATGCTAATCAAGAGTGGAAGTAATGAGACAACGAGGAGCTAAATGTTCTGGAAAACAATGTAAAACCTTATCTTTCTGAACTCTAGCTCTGAAACAGTTCTGAAAAAAAGGTAAACTAATTTTTCCCATCTATTTGAGCCCTGGAAAAAATGGAATACCTGGCTTTTGGGTGATAATAATCATTGGTTTTGCTTGGGAGGAAAATGGGTGGATGACTGAACTCTTTCCACATTTTATCAGCCGGGGTGAGACCAGAAAGGGACATGATGAGGAAAACCAAGGCCTAGATTAACTACTCTAGGGGAATAATATCATGTTTCATTTTAGCAATTTCTCATTGCACTTCCAATGTGATACATTTAAGTTTTCAGATAATGTTATTTCAAAGCTGACTAAAAGCTTGAAAATTTTATTTATGATAGTAAAGCATCCAGGATGGATTTCTAGACCATATAAGCTTTCTCTTAGAATTCTTAAACACAAAAGAAATCAAAATGGAAAGAAAATGAAAAATACTACTTTGGATATGAATTCTAACAAAGGAATGGAAATGCTACATTCTTATTGGATAGGACCTTGAGCTTTAATTTGGGTATTAGAAAAAAGGGTAACGTGCTGAAAGGTGAAAGATTTGAGAATATCTTCTTTGAATTTTATAATATTTTCTACAATTGGTTTGAATTCTCACACACTGTTTACCTATATGTTGAACTAATCACTACCTTTAATATTGAGCCAAGAGTGTTAATTCAGTCTCACCATGATTACCAATGTATTGGATTAACAGGCCATAGAACAAAAGTGAACCTTGGTCAGGATTTCTGGCTGTTGGATCCATCTTGAAATTAAAGATTTATTGTTAAAATCATTCAGAATTAGCTGATCCAAAGGTAGTGAGTTATCTCAGTTGATTTTTCAGTCAGTTACAAGTTGAACTGCTTATTTAACCTATCTTTTTCCCACTTCTAAACTATTATACTTCACTAGTCTAAAAAATTAAAAAATATCCAGCATTACAATTTTAGATAGATGCATTATTTGAAAATGACTTTTAAAGGAGTAGCACACAAAGATATTGATGATTATTCTGAGTTTAGGGCTGTTTTTCAATGCTACCTCCTAACAGAGTTTTTTGAGATTAATCACTCTGATAAACAATCATATCTGTCATTGAAAGTAACTATTCCATAATAATGCTCTGAAACAAGATCCTGTCTGTCTCTTACTCATTGTCTTTCCCTCTCTCTTCAAGCTGGAGGAGAGAGAAGTACCAGAATAAATAAATCATGAGGTAGTAAGGTATGAAATGGGTAGATTGACCACATACTCTTTATTTACAGTAATCTTTTAAAGCCTGGTTTTACCCTGAGGGAGAGATGCTTTAAGTGAGAGGTGAACATTTTAATTTATAATGAGAATTAAGTATATTCATACTGAATTTCTGTAAATTAACCACCAGCTAAACTATTTTTCAATACTCAGACTTTTCACTCTTCTCTGAAAATTCTCATGAAAGATTAAAATCTACAAATGGTAAAGAAACACCCACTATATATAACCTTCACAAAGTACTGTGTTTATAAAGCACTATGTTGTCTTATGGATAATATAAATTAATCCTATACATTATAAAACCTTTATTAGAAGAATCTGTGTAGAAAAATATAAAGGTATTTTACAATGAAGATTAGAAAATGGAAAAATCATTAGATAGTGAAATATATTTTAAGTAGGTTTTCAATAATAATCTACAAATCCTAACAGTTTGTTACACTAACCAGAAACTGGAAACTGCATTTTCTTTCATAACTTTGACTTGTTTTAGATCATATTTCTACTTGATTTGCAATAATGTCAGTGCCATTTTTTGGTAGTTTTTAAAGATTATTTTAAATTGTCCGATTGCCATAGTAAGCTTCTAAATCAGTTCTCAATGACCCCTGCCTCCTATCATTCAAATTCTAGTGCAGTTTCCTTGCCTTCTATATGGGCAGAACTTGGCACTTGTTTCTAACAAATATAATAGAGAAATAATAATGGGATATTACTTCTAAGATTGGGTTATAAAAGATTGTGACATATATCTTATTTGCATTCCCTCTTTCTTGCTCTTCTCTCTTTTTCATCCTGTTGAAGCAAAGCCCCAGATTGTGAGGTATAGAGAGGCCTAGTAGCAACAAAGTTATATGGGCTTTCTGCAAAATCAAGTGATAACCTAAAGACTAGTGAGTGCACCTGAAAGCAAATTCCTCTCCAGTTCAGCCTGTACGTAACTGCAGCCTCACTTCCAACCCCACTACAGACCTTGAGTATAGTCCCATGAGATACTTAGAGCCAGAGGACCCAGTTAAGTCTGGTCTGAATTTCTAACACATATAACTCTATGATAACTGTGGATATTCTATGCTACTAAATTTAGGCTAAACTTTTTAGGCAGTAATAGATAATTAATGTGTTCATCTTGTTCCTTGTTCTGTCATTCTCAGACTATTTAAAATTAACATATTTAAACTACACCATGAAATGAGGTATATTTAAAATTATTCAGTCCTGTGAGTTTTCAGCAATAAAGATAAATGTATCTGAAATGGGGAAGTAAAAGGCAAAATATTTCCACTATGACCTGCTTCATTTATTAAATTATCTTTGGACTCCAATTTTATAAATTCTTTGAGTAGACTACCTTGAAGACAAAAAATGTCTTTATAGAATTGTCCACTTAAAAGGTTCCAGTTTATCCAACCAAAAGCAGATCTTAGTGGAAGTGAATTATTTTTACCCTCCCTGTGCTTTACGATGAAATAAGAATTATACTAGCACATAATTGAGCATATATGATGTAAGTTGATTGTATTTGAGTTTCAACAAAAAATAGCCAACGAATTACTAGGCTCAACTAAAATACACTTTCTTGTATTTATTAAAGGTAGTGATCTGTTAATTTGGAAATAAGATAATCATCCTCTGCCAAATGCCATGTGTTCTGTCTTGGATTTTAGAATTGCTCATCTGAAATCTAGAAGGAAATAAGAAAATTGAATGGCAGAGTCTTGGGATGTGGAATGTAAAGTGGTAGAAAAACTGAATAATGAATAGTGAATATAGGCATAGGTGTGTATGTGTGTGTGTGTGTGTGTGTGTGTGTGTTTAATGAACAGTTGATGAAAGTATGTTATATCCACATAAAAAAACATAAATCATGAGTGTACCATTCTGTAAATTGTCAAAAAGAATATACCAACTATACACATCATCAAAATCAAAAATAAAAAACATTATTTGCACTCTAGAAACTAACTTTAAAATCCCTCCAGGTCACCACTTTCCTAGAAGGCTAACCACACTAATAATCAAAAATTATTTTTGCCAACTTTTCAATTTTATGTAAATGAAAGCATATATTATATACAGTCTTTTCATATGATACTGTGTTTGTTTCGATGTGTTTAGCTATAGTTTGTACATTCTTATTGTGACACAGTATTTCATTGAATGAATATACCCTAATTGATATATCCAGTTTGCAGGTGATGAACAATAGTTTTTTTGTTGTTTGGAGCAATTACAGTGTTAGAATTAATATTTTTGTCACAAATCGTTTCGCACATATTTGTACATAATTTCATGGGTTATAGACTTATAAGGAATTGCTGAGTCATCAGTATGAGAATATTCACTGTTGGTAAATAATCCCAAAATGTTTTTCAAAGTGCTTATGCTAATTTATATTCACAGCATATGAGAATTTCATTTCAAATACTAACACATAAGATTGCTTATTTTTAAAATTTTAGTCATGGTGGGGTGATATCTAATTGTAATATTCATGTGTATTTCTCAGATGAATGATATCAAACATTTTTAGTGTTTATTGGTTAGTTTTGATATCTGTAACTATAAAGCAATTTTTAAATCTTTTTGCCCATTTTAATGCTCTTTTTATTTGTTGAAATTCACTATATATTATTTATTTGAATAATTTGATTTATGCATATCTTTTCCTTAAATGATTAAAATATTTCAACAGTGACAATATTAGACCTGGGATTTTTTATTTACAAATATTTAACAGCCAACAAGAGCAAAAAATTAAAAAGTGGAACTAGATTATGTATATCTTTTCCTTAAATGTTTAAAATATTCCAACAGTGACAATATTAGACCTGGGATTTTTCATTTACAAATATTTAACAGCCAGCAAGAGCAAAAGATTAAAAAATGGGACTAGACCAAACTGAAAGGCAGAAAAAATATTACCTATAGAAGACATACTAATGGCCAAGTGTATAAGGAGGTAGTCAACATCACTGACAGCCAGACAATGCACATCAAAATCATATTGAGATATCTCATACTTGTTAGACTGTCTATCCTCAAAAGAATAGGAAATAAATGTTGGCAAGAATGTGGAAAAAAGGGAACTCTCACACACTGCTGGCAGGAATGTAAATTGATACAGCCATTAGGAAACATAGTATGGAGGTTTCTTAAAAAATTAAAACTAGAACTACCATATGATATAGGAACTCCACTTCTGGATATATATCCAAAGGAAATAAAATTAGAATTTCAAAGAGATACCTGCAGTCAGTGTTCATTGTGGCATTATTCACAGGAGCCAAAATATGAAAACAACCTAAGTTGTCTATTGATGGATGAATCATGATACCCATACACAAACACACACACACACGATGCAGTATATTCAGTCTTAAAGAACGGAAATCCTGTAATGTAGAACAACATGGATGAAATTGTAGACATTATGCTAAGTGAAATAAGCTGAACACAAAAAGTAAAATATTGCATTATGTCATTTGTATGCAGAATCTAAAATAGTCAAACTTAGAGAAACGGAGTAAAATGGAGGTTGCCAGGGGCTGGAGGATGGGAGAAATGTAGTGATGTTGGTCAAGGGTACAAACTTCAATTTATAGGTGAATAAGTTCCAGAGATGTAATGTACAGAATGGTAACGATGGTTTATAATAATATATTGTTTACTTAAAATTTGCCAGTGGAAAAAATCTTACTTAAGTCTTGTCACCACCCACACCAAATGAATGGTTAACTATGTCAGATGATGGATAGGTCAATTAGCTTGATTGTGGAAATCATTACTCAAGGTAACTCTTGAACTACAGGCAAATTTGAAAACTTTCAGTAATTTTAAACAATGCTTGATTCATAAAGCAAGAAAATATTGTCCACTTTTTACAGCTTTCAGGAATTTAAAACACTAGGACACTAGTGAACTTTACTTCTTACCTTCAGAAATACCTACTTTACAGATCACTCTCATTAATCACATACTTTCTCATCACTGTTCGTGCTGATCAGACATTTTATGGTTATCACTCTCTCCACATGGATGTAGGTCAGTCACTTGATAAAACAAGAAGAGAGTAGCTCCTTATCTGACAATGCGTAGAGATTTGTGATTATGCCTTGAAAGACATAATATTAATTTTTATAGAGAGAATGAAATAGTCCCTCTAAGGTATCAATACACAGTGTATTAGACCAATTAAAGAACACTGTATCCTTATATTTTATAGTTTGATAGCTTCTTTGGAAAAAAAGGCATAATTTTTCAACCTGTATATAGACGTAA
>NW_016107411.1:6299296-6340927 GCF_001604975.1 Cebus imitator | reverse complement strand
GATGGAATCTCTGTCACCAGGCTGGAGTGGAGTGGAGTGATCTCCACTAACTGTAACCTCTGCCTTCTGGGTTCAACCAATTCTGCCTCATCTTCCCGAGTAGCTGGGACTACAGGCATGTACCACTACCCCAGCTAATTTTTTGTATTTTTAGTAGAGACGGGCTTTCACCATATTGGCCAGGATTGTCTTGATCTCTTGAGCTCCTGATTCACTGGCCTCGGCCTCCCAAAATGCTGGGATTACAGGCATGAGCCAGTGCACCCAGCTACTTCTTTCAAATATAAGAGAGCAATGAGCTCCAACAAAGGAACACAAATGAGGGACAGAATATTTTTCCCTTCTTAAATCCATTCTGAGGTTAAATAGAGAAATACTTTTCAAAAATCATACTTGAAATAAGACTAGAAAAAAGAACCATCAAAATCTGTATATTATATATACATGGATATTCACAAATGTAAATTTTACATATGGGCTTCTTTCTTTGGTAGTAATGTTGTACAACATGAAGAGTTCTGACTTCAACAAGAATCTGCGTGTTGAACTGATTATGATTTTTTGAATTTCAAATGTATCTTTAAATTCTCAGAACTTTGCATATAATTTCAACTCACAAAAAACATAAAATGGCAAACCTCATCAATTGCTGATATTCCTAATGAATTATTTAAGGAACAAGTCATATTCCTTGGCAGAAGAACCGTAAAATATGCACTACAATTCATGGTTGTCTTCATTGCTTTGTCCGAAAATTTTATTGTTTGAAATCGGACTAGCTTTTCCTAATTAGATACACGAATTAATAGTTGTGGTTTCTGTTTATTTTTGTTAACTTGGTATCTATTTAATTCCAAAATTATTTTTTATTATCTACTTAAGAATAAGAAAATATGAAAGAAAGATAAAACATAGTGCTGGACTTTAAGAATTAAAGGCCCTGAAAACTTCAATCACAATCCATGCACAAGTAATTGTGTAACCCATTTTTATAAATATAATTATTATATTACCTTTCTATTAATTCAGATTAGAAGAACCAGTCTATGTGTGATGTCTGCCTCTCTGTCTCTATCCATTTACCTATCTCTAGAGAATGACTAGAATATATTTACAGCATATTTAAAAGTGTTTATGCATACATATAGGTATAGACATACAGATAATACTAATATTAGTTCCTATTTCAGATATTATCACTACTTAGGAAATTATATGGATCGTACAAGAACAAGTAAGACAACCAGAAAATAGAGAATCTTCTCCTGTGCAATAAAACAAATTTAGTATATCTCACTTTTATCTACTTTTAACATTTAGGTTCAGGGATATATGTGCAGATTTGTATAAAGGTAAACTATTGTCACAGGGGTTTCTTGTACAGATTATTTCATCACCCAGGTACTAAGTCTAGTGCGCAATAGTCATTTTTTTCTATTTTTCTCCCCATCCCAACCTCCACCCTCAAGTAGGCCCCAATGTCTGTTGCTCTCCTCTTGGTGTCCATGTGTTCTCATCATTTAGCTCCCACTTATAAGTGTATCTCACCTTTATATGTAGTGCATATAGCTCCTAAAAGTGATTGTTATATGTTAGGTGACCATTAAATTTTTGCTAAGTTTTAATTTAATTGATTGACCACAATTTGATTGGTTTTGAACTAGTAAAAATTTTTTCTTTTCTTGGCAAGACTTAATACAGCTGATAATCCCTTGGCTATGAGAGAAGAACAGCATCTAACACATATCTATTCCAATTAAAGCAAGGTTTTACATAACGATTTGTGATTAAAACTAAACAAAGTTTTGAATAAGATTACATTCCGTTGTTTTCTATTTTAATAAGCATATTTATAATTTGAATGTAAAGCATACATATCCCTTCCAATACTGGAAATATTTAGCGAAAAGATTATTAAATGACAAATATAAAAATTTCTATCAAGGTGAAAGTTATTCTATTGTATACAGTGTTTAATTCCTCACTTTTTACCTTGGCATGGGTTATATACTTGCTTTCATATTTGATCTCTTATGGCAATTTATGACTAGGAAGAGCCAAGGAATTTGTTTCCATCTTTAATAGATTGATTAGCCATAAGCTCATGAACTGATGGGTATTTTTCTCTGAAATTTTTCCTG
This sequence comes from Cebus imitator, assembly GCF_001604975.1. Taxonomy (NCBI): domain Eukaryota; kingdom Metazoa; phylum Chordata; class Mammalia; order Primates; family Cebidae; genus Cebus; species Cebus imitator. The sequence goes on along the minus strand of NW_016107411.1, from coordinate 6,338,786 downwards.
CATTGTGGAAATACACAAGGGTTTCTCAGAAGTTAAATATGACTCACATTATATTTCAATTTAGATATTAAATAAATTATATTGACTATATGCAAGTATCTTATATTTATCTTCTTGAAGTTTTAAAATTATTTTACAATCTATTTCATTGTTTTTGTTGTTTTCTCCCACTAAATGATTTTGACATCTTTTCAGTGTCACTTTATATTACAATGTAATGTATAAAAATGTACAAAAAACAATGTACAACACTTTGTACAGAACAATGTACAAAACAATGTACAAAAAACTTTCCAATTAACTTTACATTATATATAATTATTTTTTCCTTAACATTTCATAATTACTTTGTAGTTTATAACAAAAAAGTTAGGACTGAAAAATTAGGACAGGGTTATTTAGTATGTAAAATTCTCGAATGTTAAAATTTAAGATGTCTCATAATCCACTGGATGCCTTTGAAATAAATTTTGTTTCCTTATCTGAGATACATGAGAACTAGTAATTTTGATAAGCTTATTTTGATTTAATGTTATAAAGGCAATAAAACTGTTCTTCATAAATTATCAATTATTTTGTTTTAGTGACGTGATTACAGTGCTAATTAACATATTCATTAGGAAGCTACTACAATATCAATGTAATAATGTGTTTTCTATATTTTCTTTAATGAATAATTTTTGGCCTACCACAGAATATCATTAATACTTTAGTTAAATTTCATATTCATGTATTAGTAATGATGAAATTACTATTAATTGTGTTAAATTCCAAATAAATTAATTGAAGAACATATAGTAAACATTTATATCTTGGATACCATTTTTACAGATCTATTTATAGACACAGATATATTCATGATTATATATATAAAACATTATTTGCACATACACGTACATACATGAACACATATATAACACATACACATAAATACATATACATATACACATATGCATAATATACAATAACATATACACATATATACGTAAATATACACTATTTAGATTTTTTTGTTAGGTTCTCACTCTGTTGCCAAGGCTGAAGTGCAGTGGCATGATCACAGCTCCTATAGCCTCCACCTCCTGGGCACAAGCAATCCTCCCACTTTAGTCTGCCAAGTAGCTCAGACTACAGGTGTTCACTAACCTGCCTGGCTACATTTTTTATTTTTTGTGGAGATAGGGTGTCACTATTCCCGGGCTCAAGCAATCCTTCTGCTTCAGCCTCTCGAAGTGCTGAGAATACAGGCATAAGCCACCACACCTGATCTACATAGTGTGGTTTGAAAGCACACTATATATACCAAAAAATGAAAAATAAAACATATATGTACATTACGTTACAACATAATACATAAAATATATTATAAATACACTGTCCAATCCTATTAGTTCTGCATTAAAAAAAAATACGAACTTTCTCAATATCATCACCAATTTCCAATAGGTTTTTAAAGCTTCTTTACTTTAACTAACCTTTCAGTATTCAGTCTCAAATTTTTCTGCTTACAAAAGCAACTCTTCTTGAATATAGTCATTTGTACTCCAAGGATTCAAGTTTGCCTTTGAATTGCTGGCACTGGTTTGGAAAGATAATTTTAGTCTTTAACAATGTCAAGTTCCTTTTGCATATGGCTCATCCATGTGAATACATAGACTAGTTTATTAGAAATATAAGGTGTGGACCTCAATCAAAATAAAAATGTTTCATGTATATGTGGTTGTATGTGGTAGCATTGTGTGTGGTTGAAATATTGGAATTTTATAGAGACCTCACTGAAAAAATAAGTAGAATAAGAAGCAGAAAAATGACAAGACAGAACTAATAAATTAAAAACCTTATAAAGGATTGGAATAAAGTGGAATTGAATTGCAATGCTTCATTATTAAAAGAGACGAGAGAGAACTTCAAGTCTTGACATGCAAGATTTCAAAAAAGAGACACAGTGTTTATAAAAATGAGTTCTAAAAGGAATCATATGACTTAGTAATTGATAGGTAATTACAGATGCTAGTCACACAGAACGAAATGTCATAAAACTGAAAACCAGATTTTGATTGATACTAGAGTGAAAGAGATTTGAAGAACTGAAGATAGTAAATTTAATGTATTGATTTTTAGTCGATTTGCATTGTACAAGAATAACTTACTATCTTTATGGCATATGTGTATGGAGCTTATTCCATGTCTTGTCACATTTTACCTTCATAAATACTCCTTATGTACTAAAGCCCTCATTTTATTCATATGGAAGCTAAAGAATAGAGATTTAGGAAATTAAATTAACAATGAGGAGTGATAGAGAGGATATAAATCTATGTACATAGTCTGACTACAGAAACTTTGCTGTTAAATGCTAAACTCTGTCTTCCATAGTATTAGGAATGTCCTTCACTGGGCTCTCTAATTTATCACAATTTTGAGTTGTTTAAGGTATTGGTTCCTACATGTTATTATTATCATTACAAATGTCTCTGTATTCAAGGTTATTCCTAAAAACTCAGTGTCATCAGTTTTCTTGGTTAATGATGAGTATAGTACTTATATCCACTGAGTAGAAAGGATTCCATGAATAATTTGAAAATAATTAGCTTGTCTTCAGCCACTCTTCCCTACCCCACCAATATACAGAGATTCTCATCTTTAAATAATTCAGTGTGTCCTCCAGCCCTCAGATTACTTATTATTTGCATGGAAACTCCTCAGTCTGTACTTTCCCTTCTATTTCTCAAGGCTTTTGTTGTTCATGTTGCTAATTATGACACTGGTATCTTTTAAAATTTCTATAATAGCTAACATTTATTTATTGTATATTTACTTGTCAGGGTCATCCAACATTGGGCACCACTGATGGGGTCACTACCTGCAGGGGTCTGTCCTGCAGACCCTTATGCATCAACAGATGAATAAAGTACACTGACACACAGATATTATGCTTTGCCAGTTTGGCTGAGGGTCCACACAGCACTTTCCTCCCTGGAAAGTGCTATAAAGAGATAGCAGCTGCCAGCCCCCACCAGCCAGTGAGACTTACATTTATTTTAGTAAAGTTTAATTGACAAATGCTTGAGTCAACACCACTGGAATGAAGAGATTAAAGGACAGGTACTGATGCCCAAAGCAAACACTATTAGACGGTAATTTCCCTGGTCAACTTCCCCACCCTCAACCTCCTCAAGAGAGCCATCCAGCTTAAAGATTAGTTTTAAGACCACGTGGGTAAACAACCTAGCTAGGTAAACTGTTCCCATTCCTTTGTCTTTGCGCCCCAATCTCTCTGGCTCTTACAAAGAGACTCTGGCTTCCTTCTGCCAAGAACTGTAGAAAAAACACTTAGGCCTTCCAAAAGGGTTTGAGACTATATTCTATAACTTTCTCTAATATTTTCCCTTAATATTTTTGTTACCATTTTGAGTGAATTCCCACATTTACTATGTATAGGTACAGTTTTAAATATTCATTTAATACTAATACCACCTTTTGAGACATGATCTATTCTTATTTCCATTGTACGATTAGTCTACTAAGGCACAAAGATTTTAAGCAATGAGCCCAAGTCTCTAGAGCTTGTTAGGGACAGACTCAAGATTAAAACCCATAAGTCTGCTCTTAGCTACCATATTATATTTACCCCTTTAGGAAAAATTGCTGAATTTCCTGAATATTTGGCATGAAATAAATGCTTGTCTTTTTGACAGTATAGAAGTTCTGTTTGCCTTCCCTTCCGGTGGACTCTGACTAGGGACAACAGTTTGTTGACAGGTGCATTTCTACTGGGTTTTAATGTTCATCTGAAAGTGCAGGAAAAAGAAAGGGATTATCTTGGGAGAAGGAAAACAGTAATGCTAATTGTACATTTTCAGATATTATATTTCACATAAGAACTTAAAATAGAAACCTTTTGACTTAAAACATTTGCAAAGATTCCATGAGAGTTTCTAGATGGGGCCTGCCTATGTCTATAAATTTATGAATAGTCTTTCTCTTGAATTATACCTGCTTTCTATTGCTTTCAGGATGGGCTTTCTTCATTAAAGGATTTTCAGAAAAGGTGGCCAAAGAACAAAAGGAATAAAATAGAATGTGTTAAGTAAGGAAAAAAAATGTGCTCCTGGCCCAGCATCACAAATTACTTCTGTCAATAATACTTTCCACATGTAAAGTACCATCTAGTCTGCTCTGAATGGCTTTGTTGCCTTAGCAACAAAATATAGATGTTTCTCAGAAAGGAGCCTTAGCTCAGAGGCCACCTCAGCCTCTACCACACATGAAGGTCATCTCGTGGCATTCATAAGAACATCTCAACAGTCTCTGAAATCAGTTAGAGTTGTGGTCACACAAGTGCCCAAGAAGCCTTATCCTCGAGACCATACTGAAAATGTGACTCAAGAGAGAGCACTGTGGTCTGAGGAAAGACTGAACCTCTAAAAACCCAATGCCGCTGCCTTCCATGGAGCTGTCATGGAGGCTCAGGTTGCAATCACACCTGACCGCTGAAAGATGTCTTTAATAACTTGAAAGAATAGTTCATGATTGGTAGGCCTTTCAAATCACAGAGGACAAGTCACCAAAACTAATTTTGAACAAATCAACAGAGTGGAAAACTGGGTGTGCCCAGCCTATATTAGGCAATTTTTGCCATTTTCTTGATGTCTTTCTGAGGCTATTTCTGAAGGGCGTTTCCTTCTCAAATCTCATGCAAGTCCACTCTTTCCAAGCCTCAGTTTGTGCCTTGGGAGGAAGGACTGCATGGTGGCATGTGTAGGAAGCAGCTGGTAACACTGAAGTATCCCAGTGTTAGAGCTTCAAGGCTGAAAGGGCACAGGGAAATATCCCTGATGTTTTTTTTCCCAAGGGGAAGTCCCATATACCAATCCTCCAACAGTTAAAAAATACTGCAATATTATATATTTATTTATCCTAAAAGATGAATTGCCTCCATTCTCCTAACTCCATCATTCTACTACAGGATGTTCATAATATTCCTGCAGGATATTTGTCCTAAGTGTTTTCTTCTTGCTGTACAGTCAAGTGTAAGAAACTTAACAATCTTTTACCTATGAGACTTAGTCTTACTTTATGTTCAGTTTAAGCTTCTGAGACATTAAGAAAATCCATAGAGAAATAGCACTAGACTGGTCCAGTTTAATAAATGGATATATTCAGGGTAAATGACTAAAACATTCATCCAAAATGGACAAAAGGCCTAAAATTAGTGAACAAGCTACAACCGTGTTATGAGAAGAGTTCATGCAGTGAGGGTGGTGAGGATATTACATGAAACATTTAGATCACCCTAACATTTGTACCACACCACAGTTTTTGGATACCCTACTTTTCTGAATCCTACCTTGTCAAGCTTCCATCCCAGCTTTTGAGGTTCCCAAGCAAAGAAGATATTTTTCAGGTTAACAATATACTACTGAGAATATTAAGTAAACAATAGCTAGATGTACAGGCCCTGAACTTAAAACTGTAAGCATGCTAAACATTCCTACACAACATCGCGTTTTCTTCAAGGTGTTCTATGAAAAAGGGTTTTGGCAAGAGGGCTGGCTGTCTTCCTTTCAGATATGACATTAGGAATGGATGTGCAGATGTTTCTGGGACCCGGAATTGTGCTAATCAAGTTTCTCTACTTTGAGCTTCCATGTATTACATCTTTAAACATTCCTAGCCTTCTTTCAGATAAGAACCATTGGCAGAAGAACTGAGCAGATGTGAGCAGTTCCATTACTATTTTTAAAAAGTCTAAATCAGAAGATGTGGGGACAATGGATCAGGAACACCACTGTCCAGGAGATTCAAAAATTTTGCTATGCACACTCATCCATGCACATTTACATGAAGTAATAAGTGTTTCTTAAATGAATGAGTGAACAAAAGGTTTTAAATGGCATGAGTGGTCACCAGTATCATACTACAGACAGATCATGTGAACAGTTGCCTATGTGGTAACTTAATTTGGCAACACGGAAGTCATTGCGAAGCTTTGAAAGAAAACCTTCAGTAGAAGGGTCAAGGAGATAGCAATGAGTTGTGGAGAAAACCAGAGAGAAGGATGCAGCAGTCAGGAAAAATGACCATTCTTCTACCATGAGTTAGGTAATAAAGACAAACAGGATGGTGTTGACATACCCCATGAAAAGCTTCCTGTGCAGTAAATAATTCAATGCGTTACTTTTGCTTTCTTCTAAAAATGGCCTGAAGACTTAGGGTGTAATTTTTTTTATTTTTTATAGTTTCTTATATGCAACTTAGAGTCTTATGTTTTCTATGTCAATATTCTCATTTGAACAAAAGTCACTAATGAAGATTTAGTAGTTTTAAAATTAAAGAAATTTATCAAGATTCCAAACTTCTGAAATACGTTGTATTGACTTTTTCTGATAATTGTATAATTACAGTCAAGACACAATTATGCCCAGGAAGTAATTTTGACCTAATTATTGATCTCTCCTAATTCTGTATTTTAATATAAACTAGGAAAATTTATGTGGATGCTTGCTGATGACCTTTCTCGCACTTGTCTTCAATGTGTTCTGTTTGCTCACCTTTCATCATACAAAGATGCTGGGCTTATTTACAAGTTTCTAGAAGCAAAATCAAATATGTATCCTTGCTAATGTTGTTCAACCTACTTAATAAGTAACATTACAACTTCCTTTTCTCAAAACAAAAAACAAAGAACTAAAGTGTATGTTACCGGTATGATTCTTACATAACTATTTTATTAAATAAAATATAAGTGTTTTCTATCTCATGTGGATATCAAGGAATGGTAGTAAGAGCAACATGGGAGTTAATGAGTGAGGCACAGACCTCCATTCAAGGGATAGTTTTCTTGGATGGTCTCTGCATATCATGAGAAGAGAGATCCTGAATGGCCTGAGACCCTAGAGCTCCAAAAAGACAAAGAAAACTTCAATATGCCTTATGAACTAAAGTTCAGAACTCAACAAATTATAAACCAGTTTGCCTTTTCAGTTCTCATCAACCTGTAACTTCTCATCCATAAAACCAGAACCAACTAAAACTCTCCCACACGGCCTCATGACACAAACACACAATTGTCATATGACACGATACAAATATGAAGCATTCCCAAACCATGAGATATATTGGCCATAAAAACCTGCTTATTTTTATATAAAGGAGTTATAGTAATTAGAAGAAAAGTGGATTCTAATGAGCACTTAAAGACATAAAAAGATGCTTCTTAATATTGGTGACGTCAACATTTGTACAATAATGTTTCCTGCAGTATTGTTTAAAATACTGAATATTTGGAAACAATCCAAAGTTCCTCTAAAAGAGAATTTGTTAAATAAATATGAAAGCCCATGAGGCTATTAAAGAGCATGAGGCAGGTTTCCATGTGTTGACATTAAAAGATGTTCACAATATGTATATTTATTGTTATGAAAAATCTTCCACATACACAGAGGTAGCCAGACTAGATTACAATGAGCTCTCATGCATCTATTATCCAGCTTCAAGAATTATAACTCATGGGCAGTCTTCTTTTATTTAAACCTCCACTCACTTACTCCTTATATTATTTTGAAGCCAAATCCCAGATATCATTTTCTTTATAAACATAACCAGGATATTATTACCATGCTTTAAAAAATAAAATCATAAAATAATTAAAATATATATTTCTCATGCCTGTCAAGAATATGGTGATGGCAGCATGCCACCTTGTTAAGAACTACAAGTCCACATGCTCCAGCTAAAAATGCCCAGGTGACTTTGCAGTGCCAGTAAAATGTGTACATCCCACATTTTGGGTCTGAAGAATTCTACCCTTCAGAAAGCTTCCCTCAAGCAGGCTCACAAGGAAGGAAAGTGACGTCGACTGGGAAATAGTCAACAACATGGAAACGGTAAGAAATGAACAACGGTATGTTCACAGACATTTGAGTAAGGCCTCACTTATATCATTTATGGATTTATCTTTATTTTTTACTTTAGATGTTTTAAAGGAAAGTATTGATTTCTACTCACTATATCGAAATGTATACAATGACTAAGGAAATCTGCAAATGAAACTAAATGAAACAAATAAGTCTTCTATTCCCAACTTTTCAGGTCTTTTTACAAGCTTTCTCCAAGTAGAGTGAAATACTTTATAGAGAAGATGACAATGTATTTGTGATTAATCATCATAGGGCAAAATGCTTTATAATATTTTCTGAAAAATTAAATTAGTAAAATGTGTAGGGTTTTCTGTTGTTTACCTGTTTGTTTCTTTCAACTTCTTTTTTGTACCAAGTATTTTTATTAGTTGTATAAATATGTGTATATGAAAACAAATATATTGTTTATGCAATATAGACATATATATAAATTTTTTGCTTTTATTTCGAGAAAATATAAAGACCCCAATTTGACATTTAAAAAATAGGTACATGTTGATTTTCTCCATTAAGAACACAAAAGCCTATGAAAAACAGCTGCATAAAATATTTACCTACTTGGCACACTACATTCTAATGAAAAGATACTCATTTAAGAATGTCTAACAGGGCCAGGTGTGGTGGCTCATGCCTGTACTCCAGCACTTTGGGAGGCAGAGGCAGGTGAATCACCTGAGGTCAGGAGTTCAAGACCAGCCTAACCAACATAGTAAAATCCTGTCTCTACTAAAAATACAAAAAACATAGCCAGGAGTGGTGGCAGGAGCCTGGAATGCCACCTACTTGGGAGACTGAGACACGAGAATTGCTTGAACTCAGGAGGCGGAAGTTGCAGTGAGCCAAGACAGCACCACTGCACTCCAGCCTAGGCAACAAGAATGAAACTCCATCTCAAAAAATAGTAACAGAATGAATAAATGACTATTCATCTAGGTATATGAGTCCAGACCCAGGTGCAAAGACGGGTCACTCAAGCTTGTAATTGAGAAGATTTACAGAGGTTTGGGGAAGGGAAGAAGAGGTAGTGCAATATCAGAAGACCAGTGACCACCACAGACATCTGTTAACACCCCGAGGCTTGAAAACACAAGGGGATGGAGCAGTGCCTGAACCCAGGCATACAGCTGCATGGCAGGGGCAGCCTGACAAAGCCACTGTGTAGGAACCCAGAAGGCAAGTAGTCTCATCTTATTTTTGTTTCAGCTTCTTAACTTCTGCTAATGCCTCCAATGAAGGAATATATTAGAAGGCAGAAGGTAAGAAAGCCACTTAGAGCAGTGGTAAAAGCTATGAAATGTGGGGAGTGAATCTGAAAAAAAAAAAAAAAAAAATAGAAGGATGACTACCACACAGGTAGAGCACGTCTTGAATATCTGCACTTCACGTAAGTGGTATTTTATTTAAAAGTCTGAAAAGAACCTCCTCTGAACTACTGATCATGCCCATTTCTTAGAAATGAAATTGGATAGTGTGAAGAGAGGACTTTATATACATTTTAGGTGAAGGAAAAGTAAGACAGGAGGTGAAAAAGGGTGAGAAAAAAGAAAGATTACAATGATTCCCAAATTCCTTTTTAGATTTTCTGTGTTTGGCAAATTTCCAGTATAAAAAAGAGCAAAGTTTGAAATTATAAAAGTTGGAACTTTATAAAATGCTAAAATTGTGTCTAAGTTGACCTTTATACATTCATTTTAATTCCAATGTAGAATAAACTATCAATAAGTTTATCATTTGGCAAATTCAATGTTGTTGTTTTTTTTTTTTTTAACCAGGCCTTTTTTAAAAGGCCAATCAAACATAACAATTCACAGCATATATCACTTTCACAGATCAAAAGAATCAACAGAAAATAAGGGGAACCACATTAAATTCTTTACATATGTTAAAAAGTTTCTTAAATGCTGTTACATAAATTATCTTAATACATAAACCAATCTTGGGAGGTAGATATTTATCTTTCCATTTATATAAATGAGAAACAAAATAAGATTAGAAATTTGAAATAATTTGCTAGCATAGAAAGACAAAATTCTTCATTTAAGTTCTATTTAATATACATTTCCTGAACACAAGAGACGGTTAAAAGGTCTTCGGTTTGGAGGTAGTTTCTAAGGTCTTCTTTTTTTTGTTGTTGAGACTGAGTCTCGCTCTGTCGCCTAGGCTGGAGTGCAGTGGCATGATCTCGGCTCACTGCAACCTCCCCCTCCCAGGTTCAAGCAATTCTCCTGCCTCAGCCTCCCAAGTAGCTGGGACTACAGGCACCCATTGCCATGCCCAGCTATTTTTTTGTATCTTTCTAGTAGAGATGAAGTTTCACTGTGATAGCCAGAATAGTCTCGATCTCCTGACCCTGTGATCTGCCTGCCTCTGCCTCCCAAAATGCTGGGATTACAGGTGTCCAATTTCCTTTTATTCAAAAGTGTTCACCTTGCCAAGGCACCATACTTCAATTGTCATTCTCTGAGCCCCAACACTCTACATTTTGAGAATATTAGCAACAAATAATTTCCCTGTGGTTAGGTTTTGAAATATGTATAAATGAAAATAGAGCCAATTATGCCAATACTTCATGATAGAGCTCTGAAATCATTACATGTCATTAGATTTCCAAGAGTTTGGATGTGGAACAATCTCAGGCAAATCAGGAGCCTTAATCAACCCCTTTTTTTGTGTGTGCCCCCAACCAGTTGTGCTGCTTAAACAAAAAGCTTAAATGAACGATATCCTGAAACAGAGTTTGGATTCTGTTATGCATAATTGATGTGGCATATGCATTGCCAAAAGCTGGTGACAGGTTACAGTTTGAGTTTTAAATCAGTTCATGGTGCATGTTTTCATATTTTTTTAAACTTTAATGTAGTCATGTAACTAAAACCTGTTCTTATACACTTTGTGTTTCTTCCCTTTTTAATATCATAAAAAGATGTAATTTATTTTCTTTAAAATTCTTTAAATTATTTTTGTGTTTATAGCTTTTTAATCCAACTATCTTTATTTTAACGTATAGGATTTAGAAACCTGTATCATCAAATGATTCTATAATCCAAGTAACTTCTTACAGAATCATCTTAGGAGAACATTTTACCATATTATCTTTGGTGTAATTTTATTTTGTTTTGCTAATGCCTTTTTTGAGGGGAAAAGAGGCAGTCTAAAGGCCCAAAATAATGATTGGAGGATTAGCACACATCAGGGCATCCTATTCATATTAAGAATTTGTACAAATTTCACTTTTAAAAGAGCATGCATAGAAAGCCCAGCTTTGGTCAGTTTTTATTTTTGTGAATTATGTATCATGTTAATTTTTAACTTATGTATTAAGATTTCCAGGGCTGCCATAAAAATTACTAAAAAAAAGTGGTGGCTTAAGTTTACAGGAATTAATGCTCTCACAGCATTGGAGGCTAGAAAAACCTCACAGTGTTGATTTTTGTGAATTACGTATCATGTTAATTTTTAACTTATGTATTAAGATTTCCAGGCCTGCCATAACAAATTACTAACAAAGTGGTGTCTTAAGTTTACAGGAATTAAGGCTCCCACAGTGTTGGAGTTTAGAAATCTAAAGATAAGGTGCCTGGAGCAGAGCTGTTTCCTTCTAGAGGCTCTGAAGTAGTCACCTGACATTTTTAAATCTCCTTTTTATGTTGCTGCATTGTTCTACTGTCTGCCTCCATTAACATGAAGAATTTTTTTTCTTGTAAGTATCTACGTGCTCTCCTTTATTTTTTTTAAGACACACCAGTCATTGGATTTAGGGATTACCACAATCCATTATGACCTCATCTTAACTAATTATACTTACAAAGACTGTATTTCCAAAGAAGGTTAAATTCCTGTGTCAAAGAAGTCCAAATTCAAATTTTGAGGATCACCATAAATTTTGAGGGATAAAGGGAACTATTTAACCTACTTCAATTGGACATAATTTTGGTTGGTCAATAATTGAATAGCTTTATGTCCATTACTGTACAGGTTATATTAACAGAATAAAGGACAAGGACCCAGTTACTATTCCCTCCATTATCTAGCTTTATAACACAATTTCAGCCTGTGCATTTAAATTGGTGCCACTTTATTATTTTTTCTTTCAGATATAAAAACTGTTTCTAAACAAGTCAGTTATTGTTATTAAATTTTTGCTTCAGATAAGTCGTTAGATATATTATTGAAATATTCCTGTTTCTCTTGACCAGTTAAGTAAAAAACCACTGAAATTCTAAAGTTATTATGAGGAGACTAAGGAAATAGATTTAGGTACAAATTAGTAATATATTTGAACCTGATTGGCTTCATTTTCCTTTAAAATGTCAGTTGGTGTTCTGTCTAGGTCTACGTTTATGTGTGAGTTTTTTTTTTTTTTTTTTTTTTTTTATTTCTCAAGTGATTTTACACCCTTATTGAAATTAGCAGCACCTTGCCCGATTCCTTATCTGTTCTCATTCTGATCCCATGTGTCAATCCAGATGATGTTACTTTGAATATCAGCATACATGAAGATAAACTAATCTGCAGTTAATTTGAGAATTTATTGTCCATGGTGGCTGAAATTTCACTTCAGAAAACACATCGGTGCTTTTTAATTTGGGATGCAATTCAACATGCACACTGTAAAATCTCACTTCTCCAAAGAATTCCCACTTCTTTCAGAAGCAGATAATTATTCACAGATTCTGAGTATATCACTGGGAAATTATTACTATGGTTAAAATGAAGAAAGAAGATCATGGGTGTTTTTGTAGCTAGAGAAAGCTTCTAATGCTCTTATTCCCTCATGTGAGGAGGTAGCATAATGAAGTAAGGCCTCCAGCTGTTCTAGGTCCTCAGGACATCAATTAAACCATATATTTCTAAACCTGTTTTTGTTCCTCAGTTAAGCACATTTTTTGATACTCATTTATCGCAGCCTAAATCACATTCCAATTATGTTGAGGAGAATGTGAGATCACGAAATCCAAGCCTAAGTCCCCTTCTTGGTTAAAAAACAAATGACTTTCACATCATTCATACTGATTATTTCTATAAAAATTGTACAAATTTAACATCATCCTTGCACTTTAATTTTGGCAATAACACTTGTTATGTTTTCACTTAAGAGGCATCATATGCAAGATCCCAAATATGTATTATACCTGGAGGAAAAGCTTCAATAACACATTTATGATATAAAATATGAAGGCAATATCAAATATTAAATAGGTAATTAATTCTAGACTTCAAATTTCATAAAATTTTGTACAAATTACGTATTAATGACTACAAGTGGCATTGTGTCTAATGAGGAATTTAATTTTTATGACCAAGGAGATTGTTTTCAGAAATAATGTTCTTTTTGCACTGAGTCAAAAGTAGTATCTTACCTTAATGGTCACAGAGTTTAATCTGCCATTCTAGGCAATCCCATTAGTAATTGAGTAGCTTCTATCTTCAAAAAATGTGGCATTCAAAGTCTCATGATAACCTGAAATTTTATAATTCCAGAAATAACTCCTGACGGTAATTTTTATACAAAATTTAACTGGAAAATATCATTGGCCTAATTTTTATGCGCCATTGCAAACTAATTTTCACTTGTGCAGTGGCATATTAAATCCAACTGGAAGCTTCTAAATACCTTTGAAGAGACAGATTTTTGTTCAAGTAAACCAGAAAGCTTAACTGGTTAGCTTAGCCTGAGTAGACCAGTTGAAATTATTCAAAGATGTAGGCCAGGCCAAAAGAGTGAAATCACAATGATAGTGGCTTATTTCTAACTTCCTCAAATTAAATCCCTTTGCATCTCTTCCGTGGGGGATCACCATAGTACAGCATGCATACACTCTTCCCTTGGCTCTTGAATCAACATGGCACCTAGTAAAACAAGTGGCAATCATCCCTGTTTGTGGTTGTTGTTGATTTTAACCCATGGCTTATTGTCATTTAACCATAAGAGAGAATATTACATCAAATATTATAATTTTTGTTACTTTCTTTGAAGCTCTAACTTGTACAATTTAGTATAGAGATCCAATTCTGGGCTTGCTACATATGTACTATATGACTCCAGGTAAACAAGTTTCCCTAAATCTTAAATTTACAATTGGATTAATGAAGCTAATATTACCTGCTTTGTTCACTTAGAAAAATCAACTTAATGTAAGTGAATAAAGGCTTTAAAAACAGTTTGTCATTAAAACAACGAGCATTTCTACAGCTCTCAAAAAGTTTATATGCATTCAACATTCACTCACTAAAAAATTGTTAAAGGAGCCCTTACTATTGTACAAACTGATATATTTGGTATGGTTAAGCAGTTAAAAAAGCAGATGAAAAACCGTGTCATCTAGGAGCGTGCCTTTTATCCTAAAAGGCGGTGAAAGAATAAATAAAGGCGATTTCAGGAAGCAGTGGTCTGTGAGAACAAATAATAAATAAGTAAGATGAGAGGGAATCAGATGTATGTACTTTTTTTTTTTTTTTTTTTTTTGAGACGGAGTCTCTCTCTTGTTGCCCAGTCTGGAGTGTAGTGGCGCCATCTCAGCTCACCGCAACCTCTGCCTCCCGGGTTCAAGTGATTCTCCTGCCTCAACCTCCTCAGTAGCTGGGATTACAGGCATCCACCACCACGTCTGGCTAATTTTTGTACTTTTAGTAGAGACAGGGTTCCGCCATGTTGGCCAGGCTGGTCTCCAACTCCTGACCTCAGATAAAACACCCGCATCGGCCTCCCAAAGTGCTGGGATTACAGTTGTGAGCCACTGCACCTGGCCACATTTATGTACTTTTAAATGTTTTAATAAAACATTTATTTTTCATTTTAAAATACTTTTAAATATTTTAATAAGATGACCATATATATGCAAACACACATAAACATATATATCGTATTTTATGTCCATATGTCCTGCTGGAGTCCCTCAGAATGATATCATAGTTAAAAATAAAGTCATTGCAGATGTAGTATGTTAAGTGAAGGTGAACAGTGAAGACATACTGGAATAGAGTGAGCCTCTAATCCAAAATGACTGCTCTTCTTTTAAAAAGAATGCCCTTTGTCAGATGGGTAGACTGCAAAAATTTTTTCCCATTCTCTTGGTTGCCGATTCACTCTAATGACTGTTTCTTTTGCCGTGCAGAAGCTGTGGAGTTTGATTAGGTCCCATTTGTCTATTTTGGCTTTTGTTGGGTGGGGAGGTTGGGGAGAGATATCTTGGGGAGAAATGCCAGATACAGGTGAAGGAGAGGAAAGCAGCAAATCACACTGCCACATGTGTACTTATGCAACAATCTTGCATGTTCTTCACCTGTACGCCAAAACCTAAAATGCAATTAAAAAAAAAAAAAAAAAGAATGCCATGTGAGGAGACAGACACACACCGGGAAAATGTCCTGTGAAGATTGAAGTCGTGCTGCCACAAGCCAAGGAACTACCAGAAGCCAGGAGATAGGCCCAGAAGAGATGCTTTCCAATGTGAAAGGAAAATAAACCTTGAGACCCCACACTCACTAAGCCAAACGGAAAATTCAAGCTGAAACCTGTATCAGGCAAACCTACCTGCCACATAATTTGTCCACTAAAATTTCCTCTGGGCCCCCAGATCTTTTCCCTGAAATAATTATTCTAAATTTATTTCACCCTGACAATGTAAATTGATAACTGATCTTCACAGGTGCAGATCAAAGGACAGAACTCAAAGTCATCCCTCTGCTCACCTGAAACAAAGGCACATTGGATTGCTTCCTCTTCCCTACGGTCATTTTATGTAAAAATGAACAGTCACTGAGCCAGGTGAATGTATAAGTGGCTATTCCTCTCCCCTCACTTTTACATGTAAATGGCTGATCAAAGACTCAAAAGAATATAACCCGTTGCCTCTTACCTATCCACATCTTTAAAAAATTTCTTCCTCTCTTCCCAGTATCTGCCCTTTCTCGTTTAAACATTAAAGTCCTCAAACTAATCTTCCAGGAAGGCACAGACCTGTCTCCTCAAGCTTGGTAAATCAGACTTCAAAAGTGACTGAGATTTTTGTCAGATACTTTTCATTTACACTTACCACCTTCAGAGGGAGCATGGTCCTACCGACACCTTGATTACAGGCTTCCAGCCTCCAGAACTGTAAGACAATAAATTCGTTTTGTCCCAAGCCACCTGGTTTGTGGTACTTTGTTATGGTAGCCCTAGAAAACTAATAAAACTAATACAATAAGTTTTACAGAGTGTGCATGTGTCTTTTTCTTCATATGTCCAGCCTAGGCTAGCCATCCCGGGCCGCCAGAGGCTAATACAAAGCATAAAATAAAATGCTCCACTACAGATGTCCTTAAGAAGTTTTCATGAGAAGACATGTTATGTTTAAAAGAAATGGACTCTTTAAGCAGAATACAAACGAAGTGGAGGCAGTCATAGGTTGTTGCTTTTGGAACATACAGTATTGTTCAGTAGCCAGATTATTTGAGCTGAAATTAGATGATTTAGATTAATGTCTAACTGCTCAATATATCAGTATTGTAATCTTTGGCTAGTCATTTGAACACTACTCTTTTAAAAATGAAATATATCTAAGAAATATGGCATCAAATATTCCTTTAGGAATAAAATAAATCGTATGTAAGAAAATTCTCTGAAATGCCTTCATTTATTCAGTAAGTATTCCTGGGTCTCCACTCTGTGCTTATCCTTGAGCTACCGCTGCTGTATAATTACTATCCAGACCAGCATAGCTTCTGCCTATGTTTGTATCAATAGAGTCACAGAAACAGAAGCCTTGCCTCTTATATATGCAATTACAATTTCTTAAGGCTGAACTCATGAGGGATTTATCTAGAGTTCACAACTGTATTCTGTTGGGGCCAAGGACCAACTTTCTCCTTGGTCCTCTGAAGGTTTGTTGAAAAATCAACTCACAAAAAGCAGATTAATTGGAGGGGAAAAAATATATACATTTATTTAACATGCATACACAGGAGACTTCAGAATGAATACCCAAAGATAGAGGGAAAATTTTCAATTTCTGTCCCTAGGTTCAGCAAAATATGGACAGCCATGTAGAAATATGATTGAACAAAAGGGTATGATCTAATGTTTATCAACTGAGTGGGGCAACCCAGCAAGGCCTATCTATTTGTTTAGACTCTTCTTGGCTTCTCTGAGCATGCATTCCTTCCTTCTGGATATGGACAAGGAAACTCTTTTGGGATTAGGATTTTATGACCTATGGTCAAACAAAGTATGCCTGATAATTTCTTTATGGACAGTTTTTACATAGAAAGATGGAGAGAAAATTAGGGTAACGTTTTTAGGTTTGATGACTAGCTTTGGGGAGGGGAGGGTCTGATTTCTATGACCTGCCTTGGGGAAGAGGGATTCTAGTTTCTATGGCCAGCCATTAGGGTGGGACAACTGGACTGAGGGAAGGGCAGCAGGTGGTCAGAGAAAACACTTTGATTCAGAGGTTGCTGCTGAAGCCCTCATTTTGAAGTATTGTTTGGTGAACCCCAAAAGTTTACTTCTAGATTATAGCATCTGTTGGGATGGGTTCATTCTGAAAATATACCTTAAGTGTTTTAGAGATCCACAGGGAGATTTTTGTCTTTTCCCTAGAGACACTAATGTCCCTAGGGACTATTACATTCTCTCATCTTCTTGCGCAATCGACTCAACTCTTGCATTGTGACTGAGTGGGAATTGCACTGTCACTATTCCCTGTATTTGCTCTCACTATTTCTCCCTGTTGCTAATGGGCCTCACATTGTTCTGGTCCTAGCTTTTCCACTCCACCTTTCTACAGGAAAAAGATAGGTCTCCATCTTAGGGTTTTCAGGCGATCTCACAAGAAAGTCTGGTGCTTTTGATTCCTTCAAGACCTAATCCAGAATGGCAACTTATTTTGATTTTCCATCTCAAATGTTAAATGTGCATGTTTCTCCCGTCACTGAATGGTTGGATCACAGGCTGACATGAATCATATACTCAAGTGCAATAATCCAAATAGCCTCTTTCCTAAAGAACCTCTCACTCTACTCTGAACTTCTCAAGGGAAATGCATTTCTGTATTTTTAATATGTCTATTATTCACAAATTGTTTGAATAATTCTCCTTCGGGAACCAGCCATTTGCTGCAAACTGTCATTGCGGCCTCTTCCAGAAATGAAAGAACTTTATTTATGTTTCTATAAACCGAAATACCGCTAACCAGTCTTAAAGGTCTGCCTGCCCCAGAATGATACCCACAAACTCCAGGTACCTGAATTTGCAGTAGGCAAGCTGGTTTAGAGACGATTCTCATTACATGTATCACTAAACAGAAAGACAAATTTTCCCTGAAACTTAATCTCAAATCCCACATCTATCCACCAAACATCCTTGAAAATCTGTATCTAAAAATAGTAAAAAAAAAAAAAAAAAAAAGGAATAAAACTGGCCCCTAAAAACAAATCCAACTCCAAAGTAAGCCTAACAATGACATATTTCATGGTGTTTAAATGTGCCGAAAAGTCCTTTGGATCTGAAAGACCAGAGATGTTAGGACAGCAGGAAAGCAATAGAACAAAAGCATAAAGAACATGCAGTAACAAGCTCCCAAGGCAGTCCTTAACTCAAGTTTTAATGCCACATGAAAAGGCTGCACTGAGAAGAAAAATATAGTTTCTAATTGTTACTTAGGACAGCATCACGCAGTTTGATTTAAAAGACTAAAATGGATCTACATTACTTTTCTTAATTAACTCTCTTTACTTCAATATTACATAAGCTAATTTTGCTAAAGTGTAAATATATCCAGATTAAACAATAGATATACAAACTACTTTTCTAGATTTTCTTGCAAACAGACATGACCATAAGACTGAGCGATGGCCACTGTATTGTATGTCGACCTTGTTGGGTTGGGTTTTCAAAATCCTTTAAAAAGAAGCCAGGTTCATCTCAGATTCTCCTTTTTGCCCTTTGCACTTTCTCCCATTCCAAATGCAGACATAATGGTTGGTGCTTTAGCAATTACTTTACTGCAGGTAGTGTACAGAAGGCTGACAGGATGGCAGAGCCCTCAGCTCTAAATATCTATGAACTGTAACAAGAGGCTCTTAACATTTCTCTCATACTGACTAAACTGAAGACAGTTATCTTTCTTCCTCTAGGCCCCTGACATCCCTTTTCTTTCAGCTTTTACTTTAGAAAATATATAATTGCAAATTATTTCTCTTCTCTGTTGAAATGTATATAAATCTTCTTAAAAACGTTTTGTCAGTTTAATGATGCAGGCCATGTCTTTCTCAAGGACCTGGGAAGCAACTCCTTAAAATACAAGCATGGAAGAAAGATAGCATCCCTATCTCACAGCCTCTGTGGAAGCTTAGGAGCCTAACAAGAGGGGGCATTTTGCCCAAGCTGTAAAGCTACTTTCAGTCATGAAAACAGGAGGAAACTTACCTTCATTTTGGGTATGGTCAGTTGGTCAATTAGTAAACGCTGATGGTCTACAACTTTCCAGCCCCCAACATGCAAGTCCAGTTTTAACAAACCTTCCTGCTTTAATTTCAGTAGAAGTGAGTTGAGTATCTTTCCTCTGTTGCAATGTTATTGAAAGAAAATTATTTTATGTTTGCCCATCCTATCTGGAATGATTTTTTAAAATTCTAACATCTGCTTACGCCTAGTCCTGGACTTGCTGTTGAGATAATGTTAATCTGTCTTATTTCAGTTATTGTCATTTATGAAATGAAATTCCTAACTGATTAATTCTCTAAGAAAGTTAGATATTTTACAGTTTGAATCACGGATTATAACCACTTGAAGTTCAATTTTCTTAGGCATATAAAGCTAAAGAAAAACAAAAAAAGAAAGAAAAATGGAATCCAAGTATTGAACTACAAAATTAAAAATAATCCTTGTAAAATATTTTTTAAAAGTGGGGGTGAGGAGGATTAGGTTTTCTATAGCGAAATCACTCTTTACTATTTCAAAATAATTTCTATATTAATAAATTTAACCTCAAGTAGTTTGAGGTTTTTAAAAAATTTACGTACAATAAAAATAATTATTTGCCATGCATATTAAGATAATTTCAAGAGTAAAAATTCAAAAATGTATAAGATGTCATTCAGTTATAGTTTGCCTACTGTTGACATGTGCCTGTCCAATGAAAGTGCAGAGACTCTTGTGTAGAAAAAAACACTAGAACACCCCACTATTAGTTATTCAGAGTGGTAACACAGAGAAGTATTACCACACTTAATTAAATTAGCTAAATGTTGCTGTCTGGATTTATCTAGCTGTTGTAATTTAATCAGAGCCAAATGAGATCATCGTTTAATTAAAATTGAAACTAATTAATTGCTCCAATTGTTGTTTCTATGAAAGATACAATTTCTTAACAAAGTTGCTTTGATGAAGCAAAGAGATCACTTGGAACATTGCCTTAGGACCATTGCTGTGAATTGGATTCATTTACAAAATAATCATCTTACTTTGGATTAACATACAACATGGGAGGAACGATATTTACTTTAAATCTTGGGCCTCCTAACGGTAATATTTCTGTTACAATAGAAAAATAACTTTTTGAAAAAACTGGAATGAGAACTAAAATAATTACAAAAATCTGAATAAAGATGTATTCATTTCCTATTCATTTGTGTACGCATTTCCACTTTTACTTGCACAAATTAGAAATGCTTTTTAGTTTTAATTTTACAAAATATTGGTGTTAATTTGACTTCTTATCAGACTTACCTGATTTATGTTTTTCTGACACTACTCTAATTTAGTCAGGCATTGCTTGTTCTAATCCACTGAAATGCCATTTCCTATCAGTTCTACTTTGTAGGTGCACACGGAGTGAGAACCAGATGGGGCTCAAGGGTGGGTGCCTTCCTAACATACGTGGCAGTTTGACCAAAGACATGATGACACTTATGAGCATGTTTGGGAACCTAAAAGTAGTTCCAACTACAAGGAAGCCAAAGTTCAGAAACAACAAAGCCTAAAATAATAGTTTTGCCTTATAGTGCCTTTTATTTCCTCAACAAGGTAAATAAATTGATACTATTTCTATGACCCAAAAAGAAAGTATGCAATGCTTGCTCTAGTTTTCTTGGTCATATCTCATTATTACTTTATTATTTCACATGCTGTAATCAAGTAAGCCCTTCCACACCACACAGTTGACAAGGAAATCAAGATAAATGTATCCCAAGACAGGACTGTTTTACTCTTCATTGCACATGAGTTCTCTAATCCTGTACCTTGGTGGAAACAAGATATTCTTACATGAGTTTAGTTCACCTTAGTGCCAGTCCACCCTTTAGTATGGATGAGAAAAACAAGAATCTTGAGCTATGAGCCTAAAGATATAGTTGGACTCTGTCTGTATGATCACCCTTCTGCTGGCTAAAACCAGAGGAAAGTTACAAATTATGTTTGGCTAATGACGGCCTGTCCATGTGAGATAAGTTTTGTGTCATTGTTGTCAAAGAAAATATTTTAACATAATATATCAATATGCTCAAGTTAGAGAAAGATTTATAATATAAAAATATAAAAGTTGTCCTTTTTTCCCCTATAGTATCTATTCAAGTTGCTAAATATATTTGTGATCCAAAAGGAAGCACAAAATAGACAGATACAGTGCTAAGAAGAATGCATATTCTGTGGATTTGAGGTGGAGGGTTCTATATATGTCTCTTAGGTTTGCTTGGTCCAGACCTGAGTTCAAGTCCTGGATATCCTTGTTAATTTTTTTGTCTCATATTGGAAGTTCTAGCCAGAGAAATCAGGCAAGAAAAAGAAATAAAGGCTATTCAATTAGGAAAGGAGGAAGTCAAATTGTCTCTAATTGCAGATGACATGATGGTATATTTAGAAGACCCCATCATCTCAGCACAAAAGCTCCTTAAACTGACAAGCAACTTCAGCAAAGTCTCAGGATACAAAATCATGTGCAGAAATCACAAGCATTCCTATACACCAATAACAGGCTTAAAGAGAGCCAAATCAATAACAAACTGTCATTCGCAATTGCTACAAAGAGAATAAAATACCTAGGAATAAAACTAACAAAGGAGGTAAAGGACCTCTTCAAGGAGAACTACAAACCACTGCTCAAAGAAATAAGAGGACACAAACAGATGGAAAAACATTCCATGCTTATGATTAGGAAGAATCAATATTGTGAAAATGTCCATACTGCCCAAAGTAATTTAGAGATTAAACGCTATCCCCATCAAACTAACTGTGACCCTCTTCACAGAACTAGAAAAAAAAAAACACCTTAAACTTCATGTGGAACCAAAAGAGGGCCCACATAGCCAAGACAATTCTAAGCAAAAAGAACAAAGCTGGAGGCATCACACTACCTGACTTCAAACTATACTACAAGGCTACAGTAATCAAAACAGCATGGTACTGGTACCAAAACAGATATAGACCAATGGAACAGAACAGAGGCCTTGGAGGCAACACAACACATCTACAACCATCTGATCTTTGACAACCCTGACAAAAACAAGCAATGGGGAAAGAATTCCCTGTTTAATAAATGGTGTTGGGATAACTGGCTAGCCATGTGCAGAAAACAGAAACTGGACCCTTTCCTGACACCTTACACTAAAATTAACTCCAGATGGATTAAAGACTTAAACATAAGACCTAACACCATAAAAACCCTAGAGGAAAACCTAGGCAAAACCATTCAGGACATAGGCATAGGCGAGGATTTCATGACTAAAACACCAAAAGCATGGCAACAAAAGCCAAAATAGACAAATGGAATCTAATTAAACTCCAGGGCTTCTGTACAGCAAAAGAAACAATCATTAAAGTGAACCAGCAACCAACAGAATGGGAAAAAATTTTTGCAATCTACCCATCTCACAAAGGGCTAACATCTAGAATCTACAAAGAACTAAAACAGATTTATAAGAAAAAGGCAAACCCATTCAAAAGTGGCCAAAGGACATGAACAGACATGTTTCAAAAGAAGACATTTATGAGGCAAACATACATATGAAAAAATGTTCATCATCACTGGTCATTAGAGAAACACAAATCAAAACTACATTGAGATACCGCCTCATGCCAGTTAGAATGGCGATCATTAAAAAATCTGGAGACAACAGATGCTGGAGAGGATGTGGAGAACTTACACTCACACCAACAGTGTAAAAATCAATTTTACACTGTTGGTGTCAGTGTAAATTAGTGCAACCATTATGAAAGACAGTGTGGTAATTCCTCAAGGACCTAGAAATAGAAATTCCATTGAACCCAGCAATCCCATTACTGCATATATATCCAAAGGATTATAAATCATTCTATTATAAAGACACATGCACACATATGTTCATTGCAGCACTGTTTAAAATAGCAAAGACCTGGAACCAACACAAATGCCCATCGACGATAGACTGGACAGGGAAAATGTGGTACATATGCACCATGGAATACTATGCAGCCATAAAAAACGATGAGTTGGTGTACTTTGCAGGTACATGGATGAACCTGGAAACCATCACTCTCAGCAAACTGACACAAGAACAGAAAAACAAACACCTCATGTTCTCACCCATAAGTGGGTGTTGAACAATAAGAACACATGGACACAGGGAGGGGAGCACCACACACTGGGGTCTGTTGGGGGGAATAGGGGAGGGACCAGAGGTAGGGAGGTTGGGGAGGGATAACGGGGAGAAATGCTAGATATAGGTGATGGTGGCATGGAGGCAGCAAACCACATTGCCATGTATGTACCTATGCAACAATCCTGCATGTTCTGATTATGTTCCCCAGAACCTAAAGTGCAATAAAATATTAAAAAAAAAAAAAACATGTCAGATTCCTCAGAAGGCTTTTGCCTTTAATTCATATGTAATTTTGGGCTCTCAGAATCCTTTTAGATACACACACACACACACACACACACACACATATATAGTCCATGTATGGCTGCCTGAGAGATAGAGTTGTAGCTAAAACAAACATTTAAAAATATGTAGGTGCGCATGGCAACATATTCAAGCTTATGTACATGGCATTTGATGTCAGTTATGGAAAATTACTGAGGCACTGTGTATGTTACTTGTGCATGAGAATGAAGCTCCTTGACCCTGAAAACAGGACAGGGAGTGGAGTGTGTGGCGTGATAAGGAACACTGAAAACAGCCTCCTGAGAATGCAGTTTGACTGTGTGCAAGGTCACAGGTGCCTCAGCAAGCCACTTCAAATGACCATGTAGTGGGTGTTTGTAGTTAATACAAACCCTTTCAATAAATACTTAGTGGATGGATGCTGGGGTGGACTCTCCAGGAAGTACTACCCCTCAGCCCCACTCAGCTGGAACTGTCTGAGTACTTCATTCTTGGGGTTCACTGCAAGCTATAAGCTCTGCAAATGGTGCCCCAAAAGTGATTGCCTTGAATTTAAGGGTGAAGATAAACAGCTCACCAATTTTCAGGGAATCCTGGTAAGGGACAGTCCTGATTCCCATTAGGAGGACAAGACATTCACGTAAAATATCAGAGGCTAGGTTATCATGGGTCTAAAAATGACCAAAGAGCAGAAGGTATTTTCTACAACAGTGCAACAGCTGCTTAAAGCTATCCAGTGCACCATAGAGCCAGGAGCTCTACACAAGCTTATGCTCTTAATTCGGCAGGAATGCCCTGCCTTGTATTCCTTATCAAGGAACCTTAGATTTAGAGTTATGGGAGCAGGTAGGTCGCTCCCTGAAGAGAGGATATGAGCAAGGTCATTTTACTAATGCTACTATTATGACCACCTGGGTGCCGGTATGCTCTGTGTTGTATCCTCTTTATTTGCCCAATTGCAGGTGAGTCAGACCACCCATCTTCCCCACCTGAAGGGAATTTAGGAGATTTAAAGGAGAAGGAAAAGCAGGAAACAGGACAAAAGGGAGAGACTCCTCTCCTTTCTTCATTCTCTTCTATGGGGAGTGAGGAAAAGTTTTTTTCTAGTGAGAATACAGAGAGACTGGAGCCTCTTACTCCCCCTATAGGAAAGCTATTTCCCTCTTTCCCTCTACCCATAAAGGGACCTGCAGCTGTTGGCCCCATTCAGGCAACAGCACCTCCAATCCCCCTTGAGGAGACTGGAGGCTGCCCAAGGTATGGTTCTTGGCTAAGATCCCCGGTCAGTGAATGTCGATGTGATCAGGTGGACACGTCTCCTTGACAAAATTCCCTGCTGGAGGAGTGCCTCCAGGAGGGAAGGAAAGTCACTGATTATGATTGTCTTCATAATATTCAAGTTCTCACTTTCTAGTTCAAGCATCACTCTTTCTGGACTTACGTCTTGATTCTGTTTCTCTGGATCATAAGGGAACGTTGCACGCTGCCTCCTGGGTTTTATCCCAGATGGCTCTGGCTTTCTTGCTGCCCACAGAGGCCTGGGGCAGGAGAGTTGCTAAGATGCCATGGCATGCCCATTTAGTCACTGGTGGTCTAGGCAAGTTGCCCCTTTCTGGTTTTGTGGTGATGGAGGAGAGGCCAAGAGACACAGACCCAGTCCCCAGGTGGCTGCAGGCAGCTCCAGCCTGGTCCTGAGACTCCTCCCCACCATGCTCACAGGCCTTAGTAACTGCGCCCAGAAAGTGGCCTGCTGCTTGCTGTGCTGCTGCTTTTCCTACTTCTGCTCTTCCCTGCCACCTCTCGTATGTCTCAGCTGACAAGCAAATCCTTATCTTCCCTGGCCCCCTGGGGAAAGGGCTAAGACACAGTCCATGTGCACCCCGACCTTATTAACCTAAGGTGGGCAGAGCAGTGTGGAGCAGCCTAGACTACAGAGCTCTGGGGGAGAAGCCTGGTGATATGGGGTGCTCTCCCGTAGCCATATGTTAAATGCTAACTAGGCCGAGGTGGACAAGCTCTGCCAGCTGCTGTCATCTTCAGAAGATAGACGCAGAAGTAAGGAATGTTTGTTTCACGCTTTTATAAAATGTTTAAAATGCTGTGGCTGGAAAACTTCAAAGCAGACCCTGTGCCGCATGTCTGCTCCCCGCTCCCCCCACAGCCTCTCTGTTTGTGGGTAGTAAAAATAATAATAAAAGCCCAGTATATTTTCAGTACCTTATCTAACAGGCTTGGCTCCGAGCGTAGGTGGTCTGCAGGACGAGGGAAGCGGTCTTCTCCTGCCTCCAGTCTCCGTGCTTACACACACGCACTTTCCCACCTGGTCATTTTCTGGCCTCTTGCTGCCACGTGTAGTCTTCCTTCCTTCCTCTCAGGGCAAGAGTAGCCACAGGTGGCAGCTGTTAGAGAGAGAGGCCGCCTAAAGAGCCCGAGGCAGATGGGAAGAAACTGGCCACAGCTTTGCTTTCCCAAGCTCACTTCTAAAACATTTCAGCTAAAGGCTAATGCAGGAGAATGGCTAACACCAAAGCACATTTTTTAAAGTTTTTGGTTGTTTTTTGTTGTTTTTTTTTTACACACTTAAGCTAACTCAGTGTAGGTTTATTATCCTGTTGACGCACAGCCACATTCTAATGACTTTCAAAGGCCAGAAAATATGGTAAAAAAAAACACTTAAAATATCCATCCCTTCCTTACTTTAGCAGGCGAGCCTTATCTTTTGCCATTTCTGTATTTTTTGTGCTGTGCACCTGTTTCGTAACCCCTCTAAACATATACAAAAGACCACAGATTTAATAGCTTCTCATATCATAAAGGGATGCTGGCATTGTGTCCAATTGTTAGAATATGACCCTGCTACTCTTTTCCTACCGTTAAGCAAAGAACAATTTCATACAGTCTTAGCTTGTGATCTTGATTGGCAAGTAGCAATGGCTGACTTTATTGGTAATATTAGTTTCCATTTACCAGCCTCTAAGCTCCTAAAACTTTTTACAAACTGTCCCTGTTGGATTTGTATCTATTGTTGTCTCTGAGTCCTTGCTTCATGCCCTTACTATCTTTACAGATGGTTCAGAAAACACAAGTAAGACAGCTACAGTGTGGCAAGATGCCATGCAAAAATGGCAGCACAAAATCCAGGAGCATTTCAAAACTACGCAACAGGCAGTGTTAGGTTCCCTAATATCAGCCTTACAAACTTTTCCTCACCAAGACATAAATGTAGTTAGTGATTCTGCTAATGTGCTGTATAGCATTACTCATTTAAACCTTGCACACGTGAAAGGCATTACTAATGAACCTCTACTAGCTTTGTTTTTTGCAGTGCAAGAGCTCCTCTGTGACCATCATCACCCTCTTTACATCACACAAATTCACTCTCATTCTAGGTTGCCTGGTCCCTTATCAAAACGGAACGCTTGAGCCGATGCTCTGGTACAACCACAAATGTGGTTTGCAGACTTCACCGCTCTTTTGCCAGCTCAAGCTGATCGTGCTTTTTTTCATCAGAATGCCCACAGTCTTAAACAACAGTTTTATTTCACACTTGCTCAAGCTCGCATGATTATTAAAACTTGTCCTGATTGCCAATAGTATTCTCTGTCTTTCTTCCTTAGGGCTCAGTGCCAATCCATGAGGTCTGGTGCCTGATGATATCTGGCAAACTGATATTACTCAATATCCACCCTTTGGATGTTTTAAATTTCTCCACGTTACCATGGACACTTATACAGGCTTGATACATGCTACCCCCTGGACCAGAGAAAAAACTAAAGATGAAATTGCTCATTTGTTTGAATCTATTATAACTTTAGGTCTTCCACAAACTATAAAAACTGATTAGGGACCTTACTATCTTAGTGCTTGATTCACATATGCATTGCAACTTTAACATCTACAACACCAAACTGGCATCGCTTATAACTCAACTGGTTAGGCCATTATTAAACAAGCTCATCAAACTCTTAAAATATATCTTAATAAACAAAAAAGGGGGAATATGGGGCTCTCTTCTTGAGAACAGAATTGCAGAATCGAGCAGTAATGACGGTGATGACTTGGAAGGTATCTGACATAACTCGAGGACAACTAAAGAAATTGGATCAACAAGCAACTATCTGGCTTGCCGCGGTGGATGCCCTGCAACTGCAGAGAACCAGTTTCTTATGTATCTGGTGGTAACTGGGGAAACTTCTGAGAAAGTAAGACAGGCATGAATGTTAGGGTGGCTGGTAACTCTTGTCCTTTGCCAGTGGGATCAGCTCAAGAACGTGTTTATTGGAGTCATGTTCTGAGTCCGCCTGTTATTAATGTTATTACGCGATGGGATGCCGACCTGCCTTTGTCATCTAATGATACTTCTTGAACTGGAGGTCGATGGATGCCCCTGTCTTGACCCTTAACTGAATATTTGAGATGGATTAAACTTAATGGCTCCTTGAGTTTATTGTCTAGTAATTCCTCTCTTTCTTTTTTTCACAATAGCATGTGATAAGTGTGTTACTCTCATTCCTCAAGAGTATCTCTACTATCAGCCCAAAAGGGATGCTAAGCTTCCAAATTTAACCTTTATTTCTACTGTTACTACTAATCTTACTGAGGTCTCTAACGAAGCTACACAAGTGCCTGATCTTTCTATATGTCATCCAAGTAGGGACTGGTGACATAAGTTTTAGGACATCTAGCGGTCTCTGTACAGACAACCTGCGCCATGTCTAGGGCCTCTGTTTGATAATGGCACCTTACTTGATTGGGGCCCCCATGGTTATATCTGAAAATCAGACTACTAGATTTGGGAGTCCCTCCAATAGTTCTATCACCTGATCAGAGTATGGGTTTTCAGGAACAATATTACAACTAAAAGGGAAGCAAGCTTTAAGTCCTGCTTATACCCAAATTTGGAGACTAGGTTTTCCTTTATTGTAAAGGTCCTTTCACATGGTGAGTACATTACTAGTGGTGGCAACTATACCCTTTCTTTGGACAATAATGTTACTGATACAGTCCTGATTTGTACTACGCACCCCCTGTACACTTTTATTTGGGCAAGGTGTTGCTAACATAGAACAGAATCAATCTTTTTTGTGGATTAAAGTCTCTTCCAGTAGCTGATATGCTACATGCTCATCTCATCAAAATATTACACAGTTAAATGTAACCTATGTCATGGTTTTAAACTGGCATGCAGAATTTTGGCCACCTGGTAAATTTAACCCAGAACTGGGAGGAGATTCCACCTTGTAGTTATTTAGAAAAGCACAGCTGCAAGGGGCTTATCATGATGATTTGTCTTCTCCGTTTTCCACTTTTGAGTGTGAATTAAAGAAAAAACTTGAAGAATGGTCACAGCGATTACAAACAAGTACACTTCAGTAATTACAGAAAGGCTTTCAATGGTTAAACCTGAACGCTTGGTTATCTGGGTTAAACATACACATTGGGGTGATGGCCACTATACTTACTCTTTTTTGTACCTATTTTCTAGGCACCTGCAGACTCCTCTGTGCTGCCACCTGACACATGTACAGCCAGAGGAGAATGATAGAAGCTTACCTTGCATTGGATGACCAGCATGCTCTAAGAATTAAAGAAGGGGGAGAGTAGGGGGCACATTGCAACATATTCAAGCTTATGTACATGGCATTTGATGTGGGGTATGGGAAATTACTGAGGCACTCTGTGTATGTTATTTGTGCATGAGAATGAAGCTCCTTGACCCTGAAAACAGGACAGGGAGTGGAGTGTGTGGTGTGATAAGGAATGCTGAAAACAGCCTCCTGAAAATGCAGTTTGAGTGTGTACAAGGTCACAGGTGCCTCAGCAAGCCACTTCAAATGACCATCTAGTGGATGTTTGTAGTTAATACAAGCCCTTTCAATAAATACTTGGTGGACAGATGCTGGGGCGAACTTTCTCAAAATAGTTACCCCTAGCTCCACTCAGCTGGAACTGTCTAAGTACTTTGTTCTTGGCATTCACTGCAAGCTATAAGCTCTGCAAATTACACTAGGTGATGATACAACTTACAAATTGGCTAGAGGAGAACTAGTTGTACTGTTTCTGACACTAATTGGCTTTGTGCCTTTGAACAATTACACATTTGATTGGAGAATCTCATCTCTGAATGAAAAAGTTTGGTAACTAGATTTTTTTAAAGACAATGTCTCACTTTGAAATGCAGTCGTGTAATCAGCTAACTGTAAAATCAAACTCCTGGGCTCAAGGGATTCTCCTGCTTCAGCCTCCTAAGTAGTTTGGACAACAGGTGCATGCCACCTTTATTTTATTTTTTTTTAATTTTTGGAGGTAGAGACAAGATTTCTCATTTTGTCCAGGATGATCTCAAATTCCTGGCCTCGAGTGATCATCCAGGCTAAGCCTCCTAAAATGCTGGCATTACAGGCATGAGCCACTGTGCCTTGTTGATAACAAGATTAGTTGAAGATATCTTCTATCATTTAATATTACTTGATTTTTGTTTAGAATGCACAGAAGGTTTTAACGTGCGCTAACATTGCCCATGCTAATACTTGTGAATAAAGATACAAAATACAATTTACTTTCTGTTTTCAAAGCATTCACATTTCAATGCAATGAAAACATAATAAGCAAGAAATATTTTCCTAGAAGTTATTTTACATGAACTCTATGTTATGTGGTGTCAAAGAAAACCACAGCTAGACAGTAGTTACTGTGGTAAAAATAAATTTTATGCAGAATTGATTGCAACAGAGTAAAAGAGGCCACAGCATACAGCTGAACTTAATTCCTAGCAAAACAAGGAAAAGTGAAGACTGATAGCCAAGGACAGTTTGGAGGGGCCAATGGACAGAAAATTACTAAGAGGAAACATTAAGGGTAGAGGCAACTCTTGCTAAGCTTACCTAAGAGAATTCCTGCTGAAGGTATGCCAGGTGAGCATATATTACCAGGGAATGATAAGAGGTTAGGAATTAGATCAGCATATCAAGGGTGGGGTATTCTTACTAAAATGATCTAGCAGGAGCTCATGTAGTGTCTGTTCAAGGAGAACATCTTTGTCAATTGTTGCTGCATGGCTATATATTCAGTGAAAATAAAATCTTTTGAGTAGCACCTAACCCCCAAGCCTTGTGTTTGGAAGTAGGAATACAAAACAATAGCAATCTCTCTCCTAAAGTAATTTACTTCCCAGTGGAATATACAACATGAAAATGAACAAATCCAGTGTGAAGTGATTTTTCCTATGACACAGGTAGAAACAAGTTGCAGTAACATAAAGCTGAAGCCTATCTTGTCCAAATTAGAAGGTCAGAGAAGATGTATTCTGAAGCTATGGCTTGAGACAAAACATATGTTTGCAATATCCGTTATTTTCTTAGAGAGAAATTCTCTAGATAACAAAAGACAACTGTTAATAACACCCAAGAGATTCGCTGGATCGATGAGCTAGAGCAAAACAATTCAGGAGACAGCTTTGTTTCTTCTCACTAAACATCTAGTAACTCAGCCAAATACATATATAAGTGTTTTTATTTAGACAATGAATACAATCTGTTAACCACTGGGTATAGCAAACAAAATGCTGGGGTTCAAATGAAATAAACAAACCTATACCTGTAAAACTGCAAGTTGTGAATATTATTACATGGAAATTGAAAAAGGTGTCTTGACAGAAAATACAGAGAGTGACAGACAGCTTATTATACCCATGTGATTAGCAAATTCTCCCTGAGATCACTCTGAAGATTTTCAGCAGGAAAAGGAACCCATAGATAATATATATTTAAAAACCTAGCCTTTGCATCATAGTATATATAAATGTGTTAGCTAAATATGAAAGGAACAGAAGACAAAATGTCTGGAGCACTGTTGTTCAATCTACTAGTTGAGATAAAGCACATCACAAAAAAAGCTTTGCTAGTAAAAAAGCAAAACAAAAATCAGCCAAGCTGAGCAACATGCTTGATTTACATTTTGTTTCAAAAGCTGATCTGGTTGCTGATTTGTGATATACCATTTGCCGATAGGCAGACCATCCACCGGTAGACAAGCCTGCATTTCTACAGTATACCAGGAATAGAAAATATTATATAATGTTAGAAGTCCCATGTTGAAGAAGATTGAGCATGTTCTCTGCATGGAAAAAAGACCACTGAGTCCAATATGTAGTAAGTCTGGTAAGCATGAGGTTTAAAGAGACAGATTTCTTAAGATTTAATTTGACATATTAAGAAGCTAGATTTGTTTTTAAACATAATTTTTAAAATGCAGATGTTTTGATTTGTATTTTTCAGAAAATAATTACTTTGTTAGGTGTCTCCTAGTCTCATAAAGAAAATAAAAATAAAAGTGGAAGTCAAACAAAGAATTAAAGATGTTATATTAAGTTACTAAACTTTGTCACTTTGCCAGACTCCTTGAATTGGGAAAATTTGATGTCTACCATTTACATTCATGTTTTTCCTCATTTTCCTATTAAAAGATTATTCTGCATAATTTTATATTTATTTGTCATATCTTTACATACTATTTTAATTTTAAACAGCTTCTCTAACAATGGAATGAAATGCTTCATCCAATGTTAGAAAAATTTTAAGCTTTCAGCAGTAAGTGGCAAAATATATGAGGAAGACAAACAAAATTTAACTTTGAAGTAAACTATCAAACCTTTACATAAACTTCCTCCTCCATAAAGCTACATGTAGATAAATACATGCTCAATGATTTAGCTAATAAAGAAGCATTTTAATTGTCTTATGATAAAGTAACTTAATGAATATATTTTAATGAACTGGGATATATTTAGAGATCACATGTTGGTTTATTTTATTAACAAGGATATTACATGTTAAAGAAAAGCTGAATTACCTAAAAACAGCTTCTCAGGTCATAGAAACAAAGTGAAATACTACTACGGAATGACTTCAGAACAAAGTAGTAATAACATTTTTGCTAGTCTAATGAAAAAAGAACAATTTCACAAACATATATATACACACATATGTAAACACACACATATATACATACACAAAAATACAGCTATGACTGACATGGCGCTATCAGTCCCTCCAATTATTGAGAACTTATTATTTTTACTATTTATTAAAATGCCTCTTCTAAAGGCATAAAGTTGCTATGTTAATGAGATCCTCCAGTGAAAGTTGTGAATTGTAGGATGCAGAAAATGTCAGCAGTAGTATTTCTAACCATCTAGAGAAGAGAAACTTCATTAAGAATGAGCCCAATAAGCAGAGGGAAACAAAAATAAAAAATATATGGGGAATAATGTTTTATCTCACATTTGCTATTTCCAGGTGATTTTTATTTGATACAACTATATTTTTTTAGTTAAGAAGTTTGGCTGTCAACTTCTTAAGTGCATAAAATATTTTAATGTTTTTAAATAAATCATTTCTTATTGGGCCAATCAAGTTCTTATTTCTGTCAATCACAACTGAAAATTAAATTATAAAATGTTAATATATAATAAATTGCTTCACACATGTATTAATACTTAGATCTGAAACCATCTTTGCTGTGCTTAAATTGCTTCAACTCTAAGCTCTTTTTGGTTTTCCAGTGAGTGTTCAAATGAGAAACAAATTTTCTTTGCCTTTAACCACACTTTGAGATGTCTTATGCGTGTCAATTAAAGGTATTGATGAATATTCAGAAAAGTATGGGTAAAAAAATAATAAGAAGGAAAATATTTTGTCCTTGCTATTGTACAGATAAAATAAATTTCACTAGTTAGCATAAGCTTTCTTGATTATCTTTCACTGAGGATTATTTCCTTCATTCATCAAATTTATTGATAAATATATCTAAAAACTAACAAATTTTTATAAATTTCTGCCAAACATAGATATGCATGTGGAAAGAATATGATATAAATAAATATCATACATTAATAATCACATTTAAGAAGAGAATTTAAAAAGCACATATTTGAGTAAGATAGCATTTCAAAAATTAGTTTCTATGTGTAAAACATTCTATGTATGTAGTCTATGTATTCAAGTTCCAATGGAGAAACTGAGAAAAAATACCTCAACAAGTATAATCTGCCACATTGGTTCTCAGAGATAATTCTGTGGAAGCATTAAAAAGAGCAGTCTCAGAAAAAGATAAGAGTTACAGAAAAAAGAAGAATTTTGTGGTGTTTTGCTATAAAATATCTTTCTTTGAATTTTTCAGGCAGTGTCATGTTAATTTTCAGGTAAAATCCTAAGGGCAAAGAGACAATAAATAGGTAATCTCTGAATGTGTATATCAATTAAATAATTTAAAACCAATATCAAAGGGAACTAAATAAGCAATAAAATTAAACAGGTGAGTTAATGCTCATCATTAAAAATATTTAGGTAAAATTTTGTAAAGCTCTTAGGTTTCCAACAAACTTATAAGATTTGGAAAAAATGAAAAATTATTTAGAAGGAAATTATATTAATTGATATTTAACACTTGGGTTTTTGAAAATAGTGAATGCATTCATGACAAACAAAAAAAAAGAGTATACTAATTGAATATAATGGCAAAATTGTGACTATTCTACAAGCAGACAAATTCCACTTAAATAGCTAAATTAACTCGCTTTTTTTTTTTTTCCAAAGTTAGGAGGAACAAAGTATGTACCTGCTACTTAGACATAATTATAATTAATGAGAAAAAAACCAAGTCAGCATTAGAGTAACTGGCATAGGATATGTGCTGGTTAAATGTGTGTTAAATGATTTAACTGGTTGGAAATATGAAAGCTACCTGAACCTACATGCATGATGTAGACAGGAACTTTTAACAGAACAAGGAGAAAGTACTAGAAAGTATCAGATTCACCCATTTAAATATGTAAAACTAGATTTATTCGAATTCTCAGAGAAGTGAATATGTCATTTCATAATGAATATTTAATAAAATAAAGAGAGTCTACTATATATCATTCTTGTATCATTTAAATTTACTTAAATTTTTGAGCCTCAGGTTTTTCATTTAAAGAAAAACAAAATATTTAAGTTAAAGGAGTATTAGAAATATCAGAAAAAAAGGTAAATATATGCTGTTTCTATATGTACATACATACACACACACACACACACACACACACACACACACGCACAAGAAGTTTATAACTTCTCAACAAATAAAGAAAATGACCACTTTCTTAAATTATAAACTCTGGATTGTTAAATTTATTTTCTATTCTAATCAGCACCTACTTTTGGCTTGAATCTGTAATTAATTTGACCATAAGCCCAGTATTAAATCCCATCTTCTTAACCAATAATACATGTTGAAGCCAAAGTCCTTTTAACCTCCATTGTGGATATCAATTCTAAAATGACTAATAGTCTACACTAGTTACTGCTTCACTTTCCTGTTCCCTAACTGTAATTACAACCTTGTACTGAATAATTATCTGAATATTGACCCAATTGATGAGGGATCCCTTCTTTAAAGCAAGACATTGACATTTATTAGTAGAGCAGTCAATACTGCCCAGAAAGCCTGGCTAGGTCTGTATCCTAAAATTTTCTTTCTCGTTCATATTTTCCTCCAATAGAATAAAGTGATTCTAGACTTTTTCCTCCTCTAGAAGTATCATCCATTTTGGTATAGCATCCCTATATCATCTTGAAAAGAATCCTGTGTAAATGTTTATATATATATATATATATATATATATATATATGTATGTATGTATATAGTATATCAAAATAGTATTTACAGGCATGATCAAATGGACAGAATTAATTGCATAACAATTGACTGTATTTAATCAACACTATCGCCAACCTGTAAATAAGTGACTCTTTGATGGAATGACTGATTGGTAGCAGGTATCAGCTTAATATGATAAAAATGGTAAAAACATTTGTATAAACAGGCCTACTCTTGATGCTGAGCCAAAGATGTTCATTTATATTCTATTTCTACCTCCACAGAATATAAATTCCTAAATTTTTGCTATGGTGAGAGAGCTAACTCTGTATTTACAAATGCTTCTATAATTTCATACTAGTAAAAATATAAATAGTTTTGTAAAGTCTGTATGCTTCTTAGAAGCAACAATTTGTATGACAAAAAGATTCTATTATTTCTACTCAGGCTTCAAGTTCTCTAGAGATTAGAATTCTTATTTGTTTATCTTTGTATCAGTAATGTCTCACATAGAGGCTGGCATATATTTGATATCCCATGAATTCCACATTTTTTCCAGTTTTATTCTAGACTGTAATACAAATGTATACAAATGTATGTGTATATAAAAACATATCTCTCATTTCAGGTTTTTTAAGTGTAAGAATCATGACAGATATTTAAATATTTAATTATTAAATTATTCTACCTTCACCACTTATCTAGCATATATTTGAAAATTCATAAAATTCTATTGAGGTTGAAACAAAGAAGCTTTCTAAATTCCAGATTACTGTTTAGTTAAAATAATTAAAATTTGACTTAACATTCACAAAGTTTAATTTGGAAAGAGAAAATACAGATTTTAATCTTTTTGTAGTCTAAGAATGGCATGCTATTTTTACTTTTCTTAACATGCAGCAAAAATTTAAGCTGACATGATTATAGAATAGCCTAAAATTATATAGCATTTAACTAAGAAAATTATGAAACATAAAAGTAAATAATAGTACAGTAAGCTCCTCAAATTGAATTGAATCCGAAGAGTGGTATAAAATTAAAGCCCTAAAATCAGAGTCATTAAACTTGCTCTGTATTTTATCATTTTTTAAAAAAGAAATCAACATTTTTACTTTAGTTTACATGAGAGGTTTCTAAGAAGTAGCTATATACAATATAGTATATAAAATATAGCATGTAAAACAGAGACACACAAACTTGGGTGGTAGATATTTTTTGGGGACATGGACAGATATGCTAAAATAAAGATGAATAATTTTAGGTCCTTCTCAAAAACGTTGGCATGACCTTCCAACTAATTACTTCATTCTGATAAAATGTGTCATACTCTTATACAGACTACTGTGTGTCATTTCTTGACCAAAATTGTAATGAAGTGGGTATCTTTCCTGTTATCTAATTCTTTATCCAATGTCAAAAAATAAAAGATTCTGAAATCTTAGAAGATGACAGAGTTATAAGGTGAAATAATTCTGGATTCCTGAAGTATAGTATGCACAAATGCTGAATACATGCATAGGTTGTTATGTGACAATTCCTGTGCTCTTGGGTTTTCTTTATAAGTTTCAGTAACTAGTCCTTTGTCTTACTCTAGGTACACACCCCCCAACACACACCACACACACACACACACACACACACACACACACACCACTAGTGAAAGACATCACTATTTTCCATGCTTTAAATAGAAACCCGTTGATCATCATTAGCAATCATCTCTCTTATAAGCCATATCCAATCAAATTCCTGTATATTCCTACTCAAAAATCTTTCTTAAGTCTCTCTATTTCCCTTTCTTTTCACCATTACATCTAAAATGATATTGTTAGCAGTGGAACATATCCAAGTCATCAGGCACCAAGTATGTTACTGGTGGTGAATCTGTATGTGTATGCAGCAGCCTCAATTCTTGCCTCCTCAGAAGAAAGAATTTAACTGAGAGGCATAAATCAGGAGAGACCAGGCAAGTTTTAGAGCAGGAGTGAATAAAAGGAACAAAATAACTAGGAATACAAATATAAAATTCCTAGGAATACAACTAACAAGGAATGTGAAGGACCTCTTCAAGGAAAACTATAAACCACTGCTCAAGAAAATAAGAGAGGACACAAAGAGTTGGAAAAACATTCCATGCTCATGGTTAGGAAGAATCAATATCCTGAAAATACTGCCCAAAGTAATGTATAGATTCAATGCTATCCCCATCCAACTACCATTGACTTTTTTCACAGAACTGGAACAAACCACCTTAACCTCAACCGAATGAGCCCATATAGCCAAGACAATCCTAAGAAAAAACAAACAAACAAACAAACAAAAAAAAACCCAGAGCTGGAGGCTTCATGCTACTTGGCTTCAAACTATACTACAAGGCTACAGTAATCAAAACATCATGGTACTGGCACCAAAACAGAGATATAGACCAATGGAAAAGAACAGAGACCTCAGAAACAAAGCCGCATATCTACCACCATCTGATCTTTGACAAACCTGACAAAAACAAGCAATGGGGAAAGGATTTCCTATTTAATACATGGTGTTGGGAAAATGGGATAGCCATATGTAGAAAGCTGAAACTGGATCCTTTCCTTACACCTTATACAAAAGTTAACTCCAGATGGATTAAATATGTAAACAAAAACCCTAATACCATAAAAACCCTAGAAAAAAACCCAGTTAATACCATTCAGGACATAGGCATGGACAAGGACTTCATGACAAAACACCAAAAGCAGTGGCAACAAAAGCCAAAATAAACAAATGGGGCCTAATTAAACTTAAGAGCTTCTGCACAGCAAAAGAAACTATCAGTAGAGTGAACTGGCCATGAATAGAATGAGAAAAAATGTTTGCAATCTACCTATCTGACAAAGGGCTAATACTCAGAATCTACAAATAAACAAATTTACAAGAAAAAAAACAATCCCATCAAAAAGTGGGCAAAGGATATGAACAGACACTTTCAAAAGAAAATATTTATGCAGCCAACAAACATATGAAAAAAAGCTCATCATCACTGATTATTAGAGAAATGCAAATCAAAACCATACTAAGATACCCTCTCATGCCAATTAGAATGGTGATCATTAAAAAATCAGGAGACAACAGAGGCTAGAGACCATGTGGAGAAATAGGAACACTTTTACACTGTTGATGGCAGTGTAAATTAGTCCAACCATTGTGGAAGACAGTGTGGTGATTCCTCAAGAATCTAGAATTAGAAATACCATTTGACCCAGCAATCTTATTACTAAGTATATATCCAAAGGATTATAAATCATTCTATTATAAAGATACATGCACATGTATGTTTATTGTGGCACTGTTCACAATAGCAAAGACATGGAACCAACCTAAATGCCCATCAGTGATAGAATGGGTAAAGAAAACATGACACATATACAACATAGAATACTATGCAGCCATAAAAAGGATGAGTTCATGTCCTTTGAAGGGACATGGATGAAGCTGGAAACTATTATTCTCAGCAAACTGACACAAGAACAGAAAACCAAACACCACATGTTCTCACTTATAAGTGAGTGTTGAACAATGAGAACACATGGACACGGGGAGGGGAACATCACACACCAGGGCCTGTTAGGGGGTGGGAGGCTAGGGGAGGGATAGCAGGGGGTAGGGGGATTGGAGAGGGATAGCATTAGGAGAAATACCTAAGGTGGATGACGGGGTGATGGATGCAGCAAACCACCATGGCACATATTTACCTGTGTAACAAACCTGAATATTCTACACATGTGCCCCAGAATTTTTTTTTTAAGTTTTAATGCAGGAATAAGAAGAAGTAAAGTACACCTGGAAGAGGGCCTTGATTTGAGAGATGAAGTGCATGGTTTGAGATTTGACTTGGTGTTTTATATGTTCGCATGGTTCTGGAGTCTGCATCTGTTCTCCCCTGATTCTTCCCTTGATGTGGGCTATATGCATTCACAGTGACCTGCCTGGCACTTGGGTGGTGGCTATGTACAGTGTGTTTGCTGGAGTTGTATGTGTGCCCCCTTGAGGCATTCCTCCCTTACAGCTGAATGTCTCTAGAAGGGCATATACCAATTAAACTGCCA
>NW_016107411.1:6292510-6299156 GCF_001604975.1 Cebus imitator | reverse complement strand
TTTTTACAATCTATTGGGAAACTGCCTTTCCATGGTGCTGTGATCAATTATTATTTTAGAGAGAGAATTACCTGCTTGACCATCACTCAATGGTCACTTGACACTCCTGATGAGGAGAGGAAGCCTTCTCCTGCCCAGATCATGCCTGACTAGCTACCTACTGTAATATTTCCTCTGTCAAGAGCCCAAGACCCTAATTCTTTGGGGAAATTATACAAAAGTCAGTTTTCTGTAACTGTTTCCTGCTGACACGTGGGTGGTAGTGGTTTGCCTGTGTGTCTTGACCTCTTGCTGGCTGTAAAGGCAGGGGAATGGGTCCATGGGTTGGTGAAACTCATATCTAGCCAGGTCCAAAGAAGACAGGGGTAATATTTCACCACCAATATGTCTCACTGATGGGCAATGTAGGTGTACCCTGTAGAAGGGTTGCTCTTGAATACTGAGAGGATAGTACCCTTATTGAAAATTGTTTGGAGCTTGATGGCCTAAAGGTGTTAGAAGACAAACCAGGTTATTAGATTTAGAGGAATGTCAAAATGAAATAAGAGGGTGATTATAGATCCAAAATATTCCTAGGCTGCTGACATGCCCAGGTAGTAGGAGGCTACAGTCATGGGGACATGGTTTGCTAGCCAATTCCAATATGTGTTCAAAATTAGAATATTGATCCAAATTTTTACATTATCTATCCCTCTTATTTCTTCTCAGCTTCAGCCAGAGAACACTGGTTGGTTCACAGAGATAAGCAACTGCTGACAAAAACTTGTAAACAACTGATGAAACTAGACTCTAAAAACAGGTATATCATAGTTCTTAAAACATATCATTTCTCTCTCCAGTACTCATTTTTTTATTAAAAACAACTCATGATAGTATTGATATGTTTGCAAAATAAGCTTTAGTCTTATTATATTTGGCCTGATTATTTGCATAAAGCACAGCAAAAATAATTATTTTCCATGTAGACTCCTTTTTAACTTAGCTTTGATGGACATTTGTTTCATAAGGAATCTCAGATAGGACGTTTTTAAAGCCCTTAAGCCCAGCCATAGGTTAATGCCATAAAATAACTGTGTGATTTAGTTAAATTACTCTTCTCTTAAGGTTCCATGATAACTTAAGGCTCCAGGGTCTGTTATAAAGTGCCATTCTTAACTTACCATAGGTCAGGAATATGTTCAGAGTCTGTGTAAGAAAAGGTGTAACGTCAGTTTTCCCAAGAGGTTTTTATTGGCACTATAAGTCAAATTTGATTCCTTAAAAGAAAGCATGTCATTCCAGTCAAAACCCTGGTAAAGTAACCAGTTTCTCCAATTGTGTCCTGTTGCAAAAGAAAACTGATTGCTAATGCACTTATGTAAAAACTGTATTGTCATAAATTAAGAATACTCAGAGATAATCTCCAAACTCTGGAAAAATCAGGTAGAGAGAAACAATTATGTTCCAAATTTTGTTAATAGGAGTACAGCCAATTGTTAAAAGCTGTAAATCACTCAAAAGAAAAGTTTTCTTAGCTTTGAGAAACTAAATATTGGCAAGATTTTAAGCAAAAAGTCATAAAAGGCTTATTTTAATCTCCTATTAGTTTAGTGTATGAAGTTAATGCCTGTTCTCCTTCATATTCATGAACATTTCAGCTCTCCTTGAGAGTCCTAAAAGATTTTTTTTCTCTATTTTAATGTAATAATATCCAGCGTTATCAGAACCTTGCATTGAAATACCTGCTAGAGTTTTATAGCTGATTATAGAGCCAGCATCTAAAGAGGATCAAAAAAGACAATAATTGTCCATGGATGACAAAACATCTTTGAGCAGCTACAGTCAAAAACACAGTTGACAAATAAATTTATTACTTTTGTGACTTACAATAATTTAACATAACAATTATAATTATTACTCATAACCTATACTAAGTTATATCAGAATTATAAGAGTTTTGAATAATTTTGGAACACCTACCAATAACATTTATACAAATACTGTCCAAAGAAAGCTTAATGTTACCTTTCTATTAGTGTACTATTGATGTCAAACCCAACTCTTAACAAAACCTATAGACAAACTGATTCAATTTTAATCAGTTTGACCATAAGTTAAGATTCTCATACAGCTCTTATAATCTTTTACAATTTTCTGTCAAAGAACAGAACGATGCTTTAAGAAAACTGTGTTGTCAATAGTAAAGACATGAAAGCAACCTAAATGGCCATGAATGATACACTGAATAAAGAAAATGTGATACATATACCTCATGGAATACTATACAGCCATACAAAAGAACAAGATCATGTTTTTTTACATGGACATGGACAGAGCCGAAGGTCATTATCCTTAGTAAATTAATGCAGGAACAGAAAACCAAATACTACCTGTTCTCACTAAAAGTGGGAGCTAAGTGATGAGAACACATGGACACAAAGAGGGAAACAACACACCCTGGAGCCTTCTGGAGGGTGGGGGAGAGGATCAGGAGAAATAACTAATGGGTACTAGTCTTAATAGCTGGGTGATTAAGTAATCTGTACGACAAACCCCTATGACATGAGTTCACTCACGTAACAAACCTTCACATGTACCCCTGAACTTAAATGTTAAACAAAACATACATTTTTATTCCGATGTTCAATTTAAAGAGAAACTAAATAGTATCTCTTTAATTTCAGCTAATATAGTTATACACAGAATTTCTTCTATAAGATAAATCTTTTATAAAACCTTCCACAACTTGCTCAAGCCTTCAGCTTTACCCTATTTAACTTAAAACAACTTTTAACCCTCTAAATTAGTCAAGAAAAATCCACATTCTTACGCCTTTTTATGATCTTTTACCAAAAACACATTATACTTTCTTTACATGCCTTTCATGTAAACTTTTTTTTCCCTCTAGTCTCAGGTACATGTTGCACTGTTAACTCTTTGAACTTTTACTTTTAGTGAAAAACCTGGTAAGTAAGCAATTCTAATTACGTACTAAGTTTTAAGCACAGAACACCAGACAGAAGTGAGCATAAGGCTTGACTCCATCACAGCTGGCGGGGGGAATGGCTAACTCTGTATGTCCCAGATGTTACCTAGCTTTAAAGCAGGGAAGCTGTATAGTTAAGAGTCATAGCAGTAGTTTATGAAGTATTTAGTAGACCTAATAACCTTTAAAATTATATACTATTTCTTTTATAAATTCCGTTTTCCACTCTTTTATGACTTATACAGACCATCCACAGCATGCTTTTATCAATATGAAAGATTTATATACAGATATGCATACCTCGTTATCTTCTGAATCATTCCAATATTTGTAAATCATTGGGTTACAGGGGTAACTTGCTGTGATCATTCTACCATGTGCTTTCTTGTGAGACAGAATTGCCTTACCTGTAGATGTTTCATATTAATTCTAATAGTGATAGCATTGGAGACCCAGCTAGAGCAGCTGCTGCCATGACACTAGCTGCAGGAAGGGGAGGTGTGTCCACGGCTGCATGTTCCAGGGAGCTGGTGGGAGCCAGGAGCTAGCAAGAGCCCCGCCCTCCTGCATGTACCTGCAGCCACCCAAGTCATAGTTGACAGATCTGGACCCAGGTCTCCCTGTGCTCCTGGGAGCTGGGAGCAAGCAGGAGCCCCACCTTCCTGGCAGAGCTGCAGCCATCCAAGCCATGGCTGCAGACCTGGACATCTCTGTACTTTCTGTGGCCTGGGGATATCCCCCCTTCCCCTGCAGGATTGGAGGTATCTACTCCCACTGCCTGGCTTCTCTCTAGACCAGGTGCCCACTCCAATCTTGGAGAGAGATTGGGGCCCGGCCCAGGGACTGTCACACCCCAGCTAGGTTTGTGCACACTCAAAGCAGCTGACATACTAGCCTTTGCTTCTTTGGCCCTCTCTGGACTTTGGGCACAACAAACAAAAGGCAAAGGCCAAGAGCAGCTCGGCACAGGCCTGCAGGTGCCCCTTGGCACAAACAGCCTGGGTACCAGGAACAGCAGCAGGAAGCAGACAGGCTCTGGGGCAGAAAGCGGCAGGTCCCTGGTGAAGCCCCATCTCCAAGCTGGGAAGGCCTGAATCCTGGGGCCTGGGCTGCCAGTCCTGCAGAGAGAAGTTGGAACTCGGTGTTTTTTCCAGGCCTCTCTATGGCCCCCCATGAACCCATCAACATGCACTTCCTTCTCTAAAAACATTCTGAACTCAGCCAGGCTTGAGGAGATGACAGAAGGACCAGCTGTGGAGAGGAACTACCCACCCCACTAGGGTCTCTTCTCTGCTAAGAGATAAGCAAATGTTGAGATTACCAGTTGTGGAAAAAGGCTACCCACTCCAGGATCTCCTCTGTGCT
Organism: Cebus imitator; assembly: GCF_001604975.1. Taxonomy (NCBI): domain Eukaryota; kingdom Metazoa; phylum Chordata; class Mammalia; order Primates; family Cebidae; genus Cebus; species Cebus imitator. The sequence goes on along the minus strand of NW_016107411.1, from coordinate 6,294,826 downwards.
GAGAGCTGCATACTCATCAAGCCACCTTGCCTGCAGACAGGAGCCACCCAATGTGGGTCTCCTCTGAGCTGTTCTGTCACTCAATAAAGCACCTCTTCACCTTGCTCACCCTCCACTTGTCCATGTAGCTCATTCTTCCTAGACACAGAATAAGAACTTGGAAACTGCTGAATGGGGGGGCTAAGGGATCTGTAACACGAACAGGACTGAAATAACCCCCTTGCTTGCCATGTTGCAGTTGGCAAGAAAAGAGAAGATCTTCAGCCCTCTGGGGAGCCCAGACCTAGTAGTCCCAAAGCCAGGGCTTTGACACCCTCTTTGGTGCTCTGTGGTTCCCGCCATCCACAAACTTCCAGGTACCACCACATTTCCCCGTGCTAGCTATGGAAGATGCTTGTGGTATGCTTGGTCCAGCCACAGCCTCATAGAAAGCAGGTGTCCATTCTGGTGCCTGGAGTTGCCCACCTCAATGTAACCAGCATGCCTGGCTGTGCACAGTGGCCAGACCCCATCCTTGCTCACATACCCTTTGCTGATCCACATCTGTCTCACCTTTGGCAGGCATGCAATCCAGATTGGTAACATGAGCTGAGTGCAACCTGCCAGGCTAAGTGGGTGGAATGAGCTCAGTGGTCCCAAGTAAAACTCAGGCAAAGGCACCACTAGCACAGAGGTTTCTGGCTGGCAAAGCAACACCCCAAGCATCCTGTAACATAGCTTGGGTAAAAAACATATAATACTAGAAGGAATTTGTTTATAAATAACAGGCACTTACTTTCTCTGTGGAAACATATCACAACACAGCTAGAGACCCAAAGCAGATGAATCAGAGAGGGCTTATAAAATTATGCTATAAAGCATTTCTTCCATTAGGGATATTTAATATAGCTTGAGAAAACAAAATATGTAATTTACGATTAGTGTAGGATCTAACTATACAAGCAAAGTTTTTAAGCTTGCATGTCTGGTCTTAATGTTTCATTTGTTTTGTTTTCTTCTGTACAATTTTTGGCAATGTGAATGTATATTTATAGTTCCATCAGTCTCCTTCTAATGTTATTAAATGTTGGCTGGTTCTAAATGGTCTTTAATTATCCCTCAAATTATTTTACAATGGGGTTCTCAATTAACTTGTTATGAGCAAACTTTTGCGAAATTAAGATATGCTTTTCTATGCAGGAGTTAGGTATTTTAAATTTTCCATCCCAGTAGTATTATATTGAATGGCTGAAACAAAAATCTATTGCTTAAAATTGGTTTGTTGGTAATACAAGATTTAAAATGAAAAAAGAGTTAAGTCTCCTCTTCAGTGAACTAATAAATGAAGGATGTAGACATTAGGCTGATGCTGTTTTTACTTTTCTTCCTTGTTCTGAGAGGCTTTATATACATTGCTTTGGTAGACGTTTTGGAGATTTAGGCTAAGTCAAAATTAGGTGAATATTTTGGATGTTTAAAGTGGAAAAGCGAGTCAAGAGAAAATATACTTGGTATTTTAAGTAAAAACAAAACATTCAGAGGAATTGAATTACTATTGAAATTTTTACCTCATTTTCTTTTATATGGCATAAAGTATCTTAGGAGTTATTTTAGGGATTATCCAGTATAGATACACCAAGGCCCTGGTAAGTAAGAGGTGGTCCAAGAGCATAAAGGTAATTAGAGATTGAATGAGTTTTCATCACTCATACTTAAGCATCCTTTCTTTCCTTGCAAAACATTGACTTCCTATGTATGACATTGTACATATTTATAAGAACAAAGAAGAGGAATCAAGGAAAATATTTTAATACAATTTCTAAAATAATAACCATTTACTGTAACTAAAAGGATACAGAAGTAGAATTATAATCAAGAATACTTCTTAAAAACTGTATTCATTCTTAATAGGACTTTGACAAATGACCTGATATTTCTTTCTCAATGTTTTCATCTAACTCAGTTTGTATAATAAACTCTTCCTAAATGCATTACCCCCAAGTGGTATAACTGATAATGGTTCATAAAGTTTGTGAATTTAATAGCTGAAAATAGCTACATATGCATAAATTTTACCCCCAAAAAATTAGTATAAAAAACTCATATGTGGCTGGGCATGGTGGCTTACGGCTGTAATCCTAAAACTTTAGGAGGCTGAGGCAGGTGGATCACCTGAGGTCAGGAGTTCGAGACCAGTCTGGCAAAGATGGTGAAATCCTGCCTCTACTAAAAACACAAATGTTAGTGGGGTGTGGTGGTGCATGCCTGTAACCCCACATACTCAGGAGGCTGGGGTTGCTTAAACCTGGAAGGCAGAAGTTGCAGTGAGCCAAGATC
>NW_016107411.1:6211473-6292432 GCF_001604975.1 Cebus imitator | reverse complement strand
AAAGAAAGAAAAAAGAAAAAAAAACCCTCATATGTTTTAATAGCTATTTAATTTTGGCATACTGCTTACACCCGTATAAGGCAACCATGTTATTCAATAACATATTGCTTGGAGCTTCAGCTGGTTACAGACCACAGGGTTGGCACATTGGCTTGACTTAGTGTGTGGCACATTTGTGTCTTCCAATATCCATGCAAGATGATAACAGAGATACATTTCAGCTTCTCTTTTTGATGCTAGGAGATAAGGTATACTTAAGTACAAGTGTGTGATGGATTAAAAAAAAAGAAGTAGATGCAGGAGACAAAGCTATGCTTATTTCTTGAGATTATCCACGCTGTCTCTGTCTAAAACGGTTAAGCTTAAGTGTAAACACCAGGAAGTGAATCATCCTGAAAAAAAAGTAAGGAAAGGGCTACAGTGCTGGCATTTTGGTCATTTTTCTAAGTTACTGTGTGGAGGATGCTGAGTTGTTGAATTGTGCTAACTACTACTGACAGTAATGAGGGTAGGGACAGCATAAACTTTTTAAAAAGTCTCTTCTTTACAGGAAATCTCATGATTCCCCACTAACTCTTTAAGAATCAATAATATCAGCATTAGTATCTCCCAAAGTACAGAAGAAATTTCAATCTATATCAACCACCAAACAATTTTTCAGGATCCTCAATTTCCAGATCTTATAATAATCATTCATAAATAACAAGCTTATTTCTCATTCCACACGTAGCATAATACGAGTTAGCTACAGAGGTGAGAGAGGGTATCTGCTCCATGCAATCGTTTGGGACCCAGGTTCATTCTACCTAATGATTTGCCCATCCTGTGGCCTTTAGTATATTCCACTGGAAGCTCTTTACCCCATTAGCCAATGACCAAAGATAGAGAGTTTTTAGAGAATATTGAGGGACATTTTAGTGGCTAGCCTCTTCTGTTAACTTTTCAATGGCTAAAGCCATGTCACTTGACCCCATATGGATGCAAACACACTGGGAATGTAGTCTAGAATTTTATGACAAAAAGAGACTATTGATAGTGGTAAGTCACTCTCTGCTACAGTAAATACCATCACACAATTCAAATAAAAAATAGCTCATGAGTAGTTTCCATACCTACAGTCTATCCTCCATGTTCTCTTGGATCCTGCATGTGTTTCATTTCTAAAAATATTCTAAACGACACTGTAATTCTCTGCCATACACTATCACTAAAGGTCATTGATATGGTTTGGCTCTGTGTCCCCACCCAAATGTCCTGTCAATTGTAATTTCCAGTGTAAAAGGAGGGGCCTGGTGGGAGGTGATTGGATCATCCAGATGGTTTCTAATGATTTAGCACCATCCCCCTAGTGCTATCCCGTGATAGAGTTTTCACTAGATCTGGTTATTTGCAAGTGGGTAGCACCCCTCAGTTAGTTCACTCTCTCTCCTGCTCTGCTGATGTGAAGATTGTACCTGCTCCTCCTTTGCCTTCTACCATGATAGTAAGTTTCCTGCGGCCTCCCCAGCCATGCATCCTTACAGCTTGCTGAACTCTCAGTCAATTAATTACCCAGTCAATTAATTACTCTCTTTTCTTCATAAATTACCCAGTCCCAGATAGTGCTCTATAGCAATATGATAATGGATTAATACAATCAGTATTTACACTCTTGTAAAATCCTATAAAAATCAGCTGCAATATTTTTGCTTAATAACTTAAACACTTTGTGGCATTGTTAATCTCCCACCAGTTCAAACACTACAGGTAGTTTCTCCAGCTACCCCTGTAGATTTAGTTGAACAATTATCCTTGATAAGCAGATTTTTAATCAAAGAAATAAGGCATATTTCATTATGCACATGGGTTGTGCTTTAAATGATTCTGATTAACTGTGTGCTTCACCTCCTAGTACACAAAGGTGTGACATGGCAGTTCTTCCTTTAACCACTGCTTGCTTAGATTACTACCAGAGATATATTCAATTCAGTTAGCAAACCCATCCTCATGTGAAAAGTGAAAACCTGCTGACAGTTGCAAAGACTTCCATTAGTGATTTTTCTATAGTTGTGTTCTCTAACCATATCCCTCCACTACTACAGAGGTATCACATAAGGCCAGCAAACAGACAATGAAATATACTTGAATATAATAATGTTGCTTTTGAATGAAAAGAAATATTATAATATAATGAACACCTACACTACAACGTTGAAGATAGATAATCTCTTAAAAAGTTTTATTTGATAAAGCTGTCCCCAAAAACTATTTTTGCTGCTATTGGAAATATTAACTCTGGTGTAAAGAAAAAAAAGATTATAAGAAAAAAAAACCCAATGGAGAATAAAAATGTAAAATAGCATGGATTTTTATAAATTCTTCTTGAATTTACATTTCAATGTCAGCGCTGGATACTTGTGGTATGATTTAATCTTTACCAGATTACTAAACTAATTGTTTTTGGTAGGATAAGTTATGCATATTGATATATTGCAACATTAAATATTATGCTCCATTTCTAGGATGAAAGGAAAATTCAAAACTGGAATGTCTGGTTCCTCCCATTTAGTAGTCTTTGTGATATATTTCACCACTATTATGAGCTCTAGACAGGCTGGAAAATGAGAATCCCTGCTTTGCATTTAATATCAAATACTACTTGTTTAACCTCATTCTGTCATAGATCCACAAGAAAATGTAACCACCACATTGCATTTAAAAAATAATCTAAAAATCTGAATTTAATATCTAGCAAATATGTTTGAGAGACTTCCAAAAATTGAGAATGGATTTCATGGCATTACTTTTTATGCTTTTTTGATATGCTTTATAACCCTCCTCTTCTACTTGACCATCTTCTGTTAGTGGATTAAGTCATGAGGTACATCTATCTTTATTTAAATGCCCACTTTCTCACTACATAGCATTGAGCATTCTGGGTATGCTCACTTTCTTGTAAACTGTGTGGATTATTATCTTCTATGCAGACAGCTGTGAATTCCACTCAGCATTCGATTACATATTTTTCAATAGTGTCAATATTAGGGCCTAAATAATCAAAATGACAAAAACACTAGGTAATACTTTGAACTAGATATTAAAGGCATGGAAGGTATAATATCTATTATAATATAGTTGTATACAGATTGATAGGTCGATAATCATATATAATTTTGTATGCTCATATATAATATATAATCATACATTAAAATTATGTATTATATAAATAAATAATAATGATACTTATGTATGATTATATAACATATTAACTACAATCATAGCTCCCTATCAGTATCTCAAAGTGAATCCAGCGATGGATTCACTATAAAATGAATCCAGCGATTCTCTTTAACTCTCAGAAGATCTTATTACAATGTTGAAGCCACTAAATTAGTTATAATAACACGATAAGGACTGGTGAGTTGGAACTGATGAGTAAAGAATTGCTATCAGTAACTGAGACCAGAAATAACCATTTTAGGGATGAAGCTCATTAAACATTCTTCTGGGCGGTATAATATCAAGCACACAAAGGAATTCTCCATGAAGGCAGTAAATTAATTTTACAAACAAGTACAGCAAATATAACTTTTATCTTTTGTGAGGTTAATGGGTATTGTTTAGTTTTTCCATGAATGCCTAATCAAATGATCCAGAGAATTATATAAAACTATTACCTAACCAAAATTCAAAATGCATTGATGTGTGATACAATTAAAACATAAATTCTGAGTGTATTCATTAAATATAGTTGAAAATCAGTATGATTTTAGGGTCAAGTCATTCAAAACCTGAGTCAGTCCTAAAGTTTAATACTACAGCATACTCACAATGATGACTTCAGCAGTTAAACCTCTATGAAGTTCAAAATATTATTCTACATACCCAATATATTCCCTTGATTAAAGAGAATGACAGAGAAGTTCTTCATTACCCTTGAAAAAAATGTTATCTGTTTCCACAATATTAAGCCAATTTAGTTTTAACTTCATATGTTATTGGTTTAATGTAAGAATTTACATTGTATTGTAGAACTTTCAGTTTTACTATAATTAGCAATTTCCCTAGAGTGATACAAAGTTATGTAAATGATACAAACTTTAAATAAATATGGCTAAGAAAGTTAAGATTCTCTAATGAAAAATATTCACAGAAAAAATAATCATAAATATGATATGTTTTATTTTACTCTAGTTTATTATTCATTGCAAAATACTGTCCTACTTCATAAAATAAAATAATTTTAAGAGAGTTCATCCACACACACAAACATTTACATACAATAAAAAAGGAACTTTCTTCCAATGAACAGATGAAGGATCATTTACTCTCTATCACTTCATAGATTATTTGACACTATGGGAGCTAGTCTATTATAACATACATTTGAAAGATCTCTCAAACAGGCCTGAGGGTGGGATTAAGAGGAAGTGCAGGACCAAATGAGATGGAGAACTATGATCATAAAATTATAAAATTTGGGTAAGAGGTTTACACATCATCTTCATTTTGAACCAACCTTAAGACATCTATAATTGTGTTGCATAAGATAATTTTAAGTGGTCTATTAGTGACATTTCAATTTTAATAGTTACATATTTATTTTATATGAGTAAAAATGTAACTGGCACAACAAACATGTCTTTCATCAGGATATTTTTGGAAGAGGCTAAATGTTACATGCATTGATGTCAATTTGGCTTAAAGAGAACACAGTAAAAGCACAAGAGATACCTTTTTGTGGCAACATTGTGGAAAGAAGAAAACAAATGATTGGAATTGTGATACATTACACTGAGGGAAACAACACACATGTATCAGTAAACACCAGTGATACTCAACGATGTCAAATATATGTGTATGTTTTAAAATTAATGTAGCTAAATGTAAGCTTTACAAGTATCTAAGGGAGAAGAATATAGAGCCTCAATAAAACAGCATTATGTTTCATAATTCTGCATCCCTTGTGGGCCTGTACTTCCTCTTAATTCTACTCTGAGACCAATCTCAGACATCTTTCGATGTGTATTATAAAAGATTAGCTCTCGTATTGTCACATAATCTAATTTTGATTTTCTTTGAATCCCAATATGTAATGTATTTTAACATTTCAAAATGTATTAAAAGAAATGGCAAAGAAATTTGGAAAACATTGGAATAAGAAGCATTAGAGTAAAACAATGAAAGGTTGTTAATGATAAATCAAAGGGAAAATAAAATATATTTGAATATTTACTTCTGGTAGGCACATTTTAAATAGAATTTAGAAGAACATAATCAATAATATGAACCCCTCTTCTTTGTTTTTGTTATTTTGAAAGTTAGAGAGATAACTAATAATAAAGTCAATTTGTATTTCTTATTGTTTAAATTGAGGCAGAAATAAATATTTGCATTTTTATTCTTCCTAAGTATTTCTTAATATCTGGCCATGTCTCGCTTGCTCAAATATGGATTGACTTACATATTCCCAGTTGTTGAAATTTTTACAGAAGAGTTTAACATATATTTGACTGCCTTGAAAAATAAAAAACTTTATAATGAAAGATAAAATTATATTGATAACTTTATATTGAAATGCCAAAATGGTGAAATATGATGGAGATACCAACTGGAAAGAAATAAATAGATATCACATTATTTGAGTAAAGGGATGAAATTATTTTTAGAAACAAAAGTTTTCATCCAAAACACTTACCTATGACAAAAGCCATTCCTGTACTTATTTGTCTTTACTGGTCCTTTTGATTTTGCTTAGCTTTTACACACTTCACTTAGCTGCTTGGTAAATTTTACTCATCCTGCCTTTAAAGACCTACATCAAATAACATTTTATGCATTTTAAAACAATCTTTGATTCATTTATTTTAGATTTATCTATCCTTCATCTGTGTGCTCACAGATGTTTGCCTGTTATTTGATTGTAATATTAACCACAAAGCATTTCTATTTATTTATGCCTGTCTTCTTAACTACAGTTTGAGATCCTCAAGGGCAGAACTCAGTTTTTCTAATAGACAGAGTTAGGTTCAAAATTCTAGTCAACCTCTTACTAACTCTCTGACTTTGAAATGTATGTGAACCTATATTTTTCTCAACTGTAAAATTAGCATAATAAAACTAGTTTTACATGGTGGTGGCAAAGACAGATTTAGAGAAAATGGATAAACTGCTTTATACAATACTGGGCATTAAATATATGCACCGATGTAGTAATATACTTTTCTTTTTTGGTTTATTTGATGTTGTATTTACTTTTTATTTTTAAGGATAATATGGAGTACATAAAAAAGGTAAAACAGAGTACAATCTCTTGTTATATTAAAATAATGTTTTTAAAGATACACTGAGCAGATATATATAAGAAATGTCAGTTGAATTTATGACATTTTAAGTTTCGAGAAAACTGTTATAATCACATACAAAGGAAAAAGGCCAGTCAATGCACAAAGTTATAAAAACAAATGGTTTACCTACTGAATATTTTATGTATTCAAAAACACTATAACTTTGTTGCTAAAGACATGTTGCAGAAGCAATGTCATATAAGATACTGATTTTTCCTTCTATTTTACTGACAATCTTATAATTTACCTTTTATGTTTATTTTCTCTTTTTGGGGGGATATATTTCTTCCTTTTCAATGTTTATCCACTTTTATTACATTTTATTTTTCCCTTACTATTCAACTCACAAAATTTCTCACTGAAGTGTTTTGTATAATAAAATCATGAATTGAGCTGGGTAATTATATGCTCATGTTCTAGAGATTTCCGGATTTGCATTTCTACTATTGGCATAAAATTCATGGACAAATTTCTTCATTTTTCACCTGCTTAAATCAACATATTCAATAGTTTTTCAAATTTGTATCAGGATAAATCAATATTGCACATAAGTCAAGGTGCTGGGATACAACAATGACAAATCAGACTAAGAACGCTGAAGGTAAAATCACTTACTAAAATTTTATATTTTGTTTTTTATAGTTGCTAATTTTGTTTGGAGTAGTACAGGTATTGGTAAGTAATATTGATGTTTCAGTAACAAAAACGACAATTAAAAATCCTTAAAAATGTGGTATCACTTAGGAGTTTATAACCAGGCAGAGAGAAAACTTGTAGCAGAATTGGAAATTTGGAGACAAAATATCTTCATTGGTAAAAGTGTCAGATAGTCAAAGGTGACCAGGTGCCCTCTGAGACTAAAGCTGAATGGATAGACATTGAGAAACAGAATTTTGAAGCATGTATTTACTGTAATTATCTAAGTCATCAGGTATTAGAGAAAAACAGTATCTCTGACAAGTCTGAACAAATTTCTTTGCAAATGCCAAAAGCTAATTTTAAAAAAAGCTAGAAATTTGTGGCCTCAAATATTTGAATAGTCAACTGATTTTAGAACTCAAAAAGTAAGAGATGCAATTGGAAAACACATTGAATGCATAGGCTCATTGAAACCTACACCTGTGGCAATGATTGGATTAAGAATGTGACCTCCATCCAAAACTGTTAATTCAGGCATCCTCAAGCCATCCATTATGTAAACACAAATAATTGGTGAAGTTATGAAACATATAAATAAAACAGTTTCACTAGTATCCCTGGAAGTATTCCTAGAAAGGATTTTTGGTGTGGTTATTGGCTGACAGAGCTGTAATGAATAGAAATAAGTAAATCACAAGCCTGTAAGGTTTCTGAGAGAATTATGTTGCTAAATAAATTATTGGCTAAAATAAACCTTTGAATATTTGAGTCTTAAAGCAACACTTTTGCAGTTATAAAATGTCTCCAAAAGTGTGGTTGTCCCCAGTACTCACCTCAAACATGACTATGGAGGATGATGAACAAGAAAAACTTATAAGACAACTCAATCTGGAACATGAAGAACAATAGAGAAAGGAATTCCTTTTATAAAGCTAAATCATAAAGATCTGTTGAACCAGCCTTGCTTCCCCAGGATGAAGCCGACTTGATGGTGATGAATAAGCTTTTTGATGTGCTATTGGATTCAGTTTGCCAGTATTTTACTGAAGATTTTTGCATCAATGTTCATCATGGATATTGGCCTGAAAATTTCTTTTTTTAGTTGTAACTCTGCCAGGTTTTGGTATCAGGATGATGTTGGTCTCATAAAACGAGTTAGAGAGAATTCCTTCTTTTTGTATTGTTTGGAATAGTTTCAGAAGGAATTATACCAGCTCTTCTTTGTATCTCTGGTAGCATTCAGCTGTGAACACATCTGGCCTTGGACATTTTTGGTTGGTAGGCTATTAATTGCTGCCTCAACTTCAGACCCTGTTAGTGGTCTATTCAGGAATTCAGTTTCTTCCTGGTTTAGTCTTGGGAGGGTGTAAGTATCCAGGAATTTATCCATTTCTTCTAGATTTACTGGGTTATTTGCATAGAGGTGTTTGTAGTAATCTCTGATGGTAGTTTGTGTTTCTGTGGAATCTGTGGTGACATCCCCTTCATCATTCTTTATTGCAAGTATTTGAATGCTCTCTCTTTTCTTTTTTATTAGTCTGACTAGTGGACTATTTTGTTGATCTTTTTAACAGCCCTTTATGCTAAAAACTCATAATAAACTGGGTATCAATGGATCATATTTCAAAAAAATAAGAGCTATTTATGAAAACCCCACAGGCAATATACTGAATGGGCAATAACTGGAAGCATTCCCTTTGAAAACTGGCACAAGACAAGGATTCTCTCTCATCACTCCTGTTGAACACCATGTTGGAAGTTCTGGCTAGGGCCATAAGGCAAGAGAAAGAAATAAAGGGTATCCGAATAGGAAGAGAGGATGTCAAATTATCCCTGTTTGCAGATTACATAATTGTATATTTAGAAAACTCCATCATCTCAGCCCAAAATCTTCTTAAGATGATAAGCAACTTCAGCAAACAGGATACAAAATAAATGTACAAAAATTGCAAGCATTCCTATACACCAATAATAGACAAACAGAGACCCAAATCATCAATTGTGAACTCCCATTCACAATTACTACAAGGAGAATAAAATACCTAGGAATACAACTAACAAGGGATATGAAGGACCTCTTCAAGCAGAACTACAACCGCTGCTCAAGGACATAAGACAGGATGCAAACAAATGGTAAAATATTCCATGTTCATGGTTAGGAAGAATCAATATCAGGAAAAGGGCCATACTGCCCAAAGTAATTTATAGATTCAATGGTATCCCCATCAAGCTACCAATGACTTTCTTCACAGATTTGGAAAAAACCACCTTAAACCTCATATGGAACCAAAAAAGAGCTAGCAGAGCCAAGACAATCCTAAGCAAAATAAATAAATAAATAAATAAACAAACAAAGCTGGAGGCATCACTCTACCTGGCTTCAAACTATATTACAAGACTACTGTAATCAAAAAAGCATCGTACTGGTACCAAAACAGAGATATAGCCTATGAAACAGAACAGAGACCTCAGAAAGAATGCCACACAACTACAACCATCTGATCTTTGACAAACCTGATGAAAACAAGCAATGGAGAAAAGTTTACCTATTTCATAAATGGTGTTGGGAAAACTGGATAGCCACATGCAGAAAGCTGAAACTGTATCCCTTTCTTACACCTTATACAAAAATTAACTACAGATGGATCAAAGAATTAAACATAAGGCCTAACACCATAAAAAAACTAGAAGAAAACCTAGGCAATACCATTCAGGAAATAGGCATGAGCAAGGACTTCATGTCTAAAACACAAAAAGCATTAGCAACAAAAGCCAAAATTGACAAATGGGATCTAATTAAACTTAAGAGTTTCTTCACAGCAAAAGAAACTATCAACAGAGTAAACTGGCAACCAACAGAATGGGAAAAAATGTTTGCAATCTACCCATCTGACAAAGGGCTAATACCCAGAATCTACAAAGAACTTAAACAAATTCACAAGAGAAAAAAATAAATAACCCCACTAAAAGTGGGTGAAGGATATGAACAGACACTTTTCAAAAGAAGACATTTATGCAGCCAACAAACATACAAAAAAAAGCTCATCATCACTGGTCATTAGAGAAATGCTAATCAAAATCACATGGGAATACCACTTCACACCAGTTAGAATTGCAACCATTAAAAAATCAGAAGACAACAGATGCTGGAGAGGATGTGGAGAAATAGGAACGCTTTTACACTGTTTGTGGGAGTGTAAATTAATTCAACCATTGTGGAAGACAGTGTGGCAATTCCTGAAGGATCTAGAACTAGAAACATCATTTGACCCAGCAATCCCATTACTGGGTATATACCTAAAGGATTATAAATCATTCTATTATAAAGACACATATACATTATGTTTATTGTGGCACTGTTCACAATAGCAAAGATTTGGAACCAACCATATGCCCATCAATGGTAGAGTGGATAAAGAAAATGTGGCACATATACAGCATGGAATACTATGCAGATATAAAAAAGGATGAGTTCATGTCCTTTGCAGGGCCATGGATGAAGCTGGAAACAATTATTCTCAGCAAACTGACACAAGAACAGAAAACCCAACATCACATGTTATCATTCATAAGTGAATGCCAAACAATGAGAACACATGGACACAGAGAGGGGAACATCACACACCTGGGTCTAGGTGGTGGGAGGCTAGGGGAGGAATGGCAGGGGGTGGGATGATTGGGGAGGGATAGAATTTGGAGGAATTCCTAATGTGGATGACAGGGCAATGAATGCAGCAAACCACCACCACCGCACATGCATACTTATGTAACAAACCTGCACCATCTGCACATGTGCCCCAGAACTTAAATAAATAAATAAATAAATAAATAAATAAATTAAAAGATAGACACTAAAAAAAAAAGCTAAATCAAAATAAACACATGGAACTTTACTCACTGACATAATAAAAGCCTTTGCTACAATTATGGTTTACCGGTTCCACCAACAGACACTCATATATGTGTATTTGTAGTAGATTAAGATGGAAACAAATAAATTGACTTCTCATTTATATAACACCAGATCACATGAGGCTGCATGTAAGCCTGGAGGTAAATACATACAGTTTAGGTTTCTTACTCCTTTGAGTTGCATAAAGTAACTATGGGTTGCTTATCTAGGGAAGAGTGTGAGAGTGTTCTGCGTTTGGGAAATACCTGCAGATTGCTTTTTGGTGGCCTGAGTGCAAGACTTACAGAGTGGCTTGCTGTCCACCAAAGATTTTTGTTCTTTTTTCTCTGGAGTGTCTTGCTAGGATGCACCTTTCTAGTCAAAGATTACTTTTTCCAACTCTTCTCTTATTTGAGGAATCTACATATAATGTAAGACCTTACTAAGAATATGAAGCATACATTAGAAAAAAATAGTGGAATGGGGGTTAGTGATTGAAGATATTTCTTTTTAACTAGTTTACTTTTAGACAGCTGCTTAACGCCTGGGTGGAAATCTCAATGTCAAATATGCAGTTACAGGCACAGTTTTCAAGGTGTTCTTATTCAAATCCTTTGGGCATAATCATACATTCTGAAGCATATGGCTCAGATTAATGCTAAAGAAAGTATTTAATTAGATAATGCTTGTGTGCTTTCTCTATTTTAGAACTGGTATCAGAACTGTATTTTTCCAGAAGCTATATTTTTCCAGAAGCCAACTGTATTTTCCATAACTGTATTATTACAAAATCCAATTTTCCTGAATAGCAGGTAACATTTGCTATAAAGAAATGAATTTTATAACATAGTGGCTAAAGAAAACATAATCAGGATATCTGGGTTTAGATTGCTAACTGTATAATAATAACAAAGTTACTGAATCGCTATGAATCTGTATTTTCTCCTATGTAAAATGATATAAACACTTGTCAACTTGATGTAAAAATTAAGTGAGCTACTATATCTAATACATCATCCATAGAAAGTGCTTGAAACGTAGTAAATATGGCATTAATTCTGATAGTATGTTAAAACTCACCCCCCAGTTATGCTCACACTTATTCCCAAATTACATTGACATTTCTAGGAAAAGTGATTCAGGGTTTGAGCATTGAGAGTTTAAGGTTATCATGTAATACATGATACATATATGTATTTAGATGGAGTCTCACTCTATCACCCAGGCTGGAGCATAATGATGGGATCTTGGCTCACCACAACCTCCGCTTCCCAGGTTCAAGCAATTGTCCTGCCTCAGCCTCCTAAGTAGCTGGGATTACAGGTGCCCACTACCAAGCCGAGCCAATTTTTGTATTTTTAGTAGAAACAAGGTTTCACCAGGTTGGTCAGGCTGGTCTCAAACTCCTGACTTCATGATTCACCCACCTAGGCCTCCCTAAAGGTTGTAATTAGAGGTGTGAGCCACCATGCAAAGCCATACAATGCCCAATATACAATTTAAATAAAACCATGATATCAAATTCCTAGCTATATTCTCCAAATTTATATGTTATATTTCAAAGATATACAGTTTTATAAACAGAGCATATTATTTTTAACAAATACATCCTGATCTTGTGTAAGCCTAGGTTAATGCTGTTTGTGTTCTATTTTTAACAAGTTTAAAAGGCAAAATATAATTCTAGAAATTAAAAACAGAAAAATATATTTGAATTCTATAAAGTATTTTTGTATAGTTGTACAATGTGTTTGTGTTTAAACTAAATGTTATTACAAGAATCCAAATGGTAAAAAAAAAAAATAAGTAAAACAATTGTGGTAAGCTAAGTTTAATTTATTATTGAAGAAAGACAGTTTTTTTTAAATTTAGTATAGCCAAAGCGTACAGTGTTTAAAGTCTACAGGAGTCCACAATAGAGTTGCAGGCCTTCACATCTACTCACTATTCATTGACTCATCCAAGCAATATCCAGCCCTGTAAGCTTCAACCATGATAAGTGCCCTATATATGTGTACCATATTTATTTTTATGCCATATTCTGTCTGTAACTTTTCTATGTTCAAGTATGTTTAGATACATGAATACTTACCATTGTGTTACAAATGCCTACAGTATTCAGTACAGCAACATGATGTATAGACACGTAGCCTGGGAGTAATAGTCTATACTATATATTCTAGGTGTATAGGCTACATCATCTTGGTTTGTGTAAATACACTCTGTGATGTTTGCACAATAAAACCACCTAAATGCATGTCTCAGAACTTATCTCTGTGACTCACTAAGTTACGTATGACTATTCTTCAAATGAAGTATCACAAGCTATTGGCTCAGAATTTTAATCTCCTTACTAAAAGCAGAATGATTAAATGCTTTCATCTGGTAATCTTACCCGTAAATGGTTTCTATGTGGTATCTTTCCAATGAAGAGAGATTTAAAAATTATTTTCAGGTGTTATTTGGCTTGCTCAGAAAGAGTTCTCATCAATATATAAAAATGGCATAATGGCGCATTTAAAATTAGTTCAAGATCCAAATGTGGATTACAAATGATCTCTGTGTAAATAATGCTCCCAAAGTATGTTTCTAAAGTGTAATAAGTGACGTTATTCAGTGGGAACATTTTGATACTTCTACATTTGGCAAACAGAGGCAGCTCATTTTAAATCTACTTGCTTTTGGAAATAGCAACTGGTGATTTTGAAGATGGGTGAATTTGCTAAAGTCACTCAATAAACAAATTGTTGCAAATCATTTTTATGCACACAATGAAAGGGCAGAATTCCAAAGCAAACAAACAACCAAATACATTTCCAGGCAGTTATTGTGTAAAGTTTATTAAGAGGAGCAGAAGGGATAAAAATGTTATGAGAACATGCAAAGGTAAATGTTCTCTAGGCCGCCTTGTTTTCCTTGTTTGCATCGTAAACGTCTAGCATGCTGGAATACTAAAAACATAAACTCTTTTCAATTAATATAATGCAGGATCATAATAGGTACTTCGCCCCCTCCTAATGGCACACTGCCAGTCAGCTCTAGTTCATCCCTATTAAAATGAAGTAAAAAAAAAAACTAGTGCCAATATTTGGGTAAAACACAAATGTAGAAGAAAATAAAAAGTGATGCAGTCATTTAAATAGAAAGACCTGCAAAACAAACAAACAAACAAACAGACAAAATAGCCTCTTGTTTAAAAACTTCTAGAAGCACATGGAGATGCATATCTTATTGTATAATTATAATAACAACTGTTATTTTTAGAGCTTTGGGATGCAGTGAATATTTTAATACCTGTTATTTTGTTTACTCATTTATTCCTTTATTCCTATATTTATACACATAAATTTACTGGGAACCAACTGTAAAAATTTAAAAGTGAGTTGTAAATAAAGCTTAGGTGCTATTAACATATAGATGGTAATGGAGCTTAGAAGATTGGATGAGTACTTCTCAGGTGAGTACATATTTACAATGAAACAAACAAACCAACAGTAGATTGGCCAAGTTATTCTAAAAATGACAATATTAAGTATTTAAGTATATGGATGAAATTTCTAGCAAAGAACAAAAATCATAAATAAGTATGGAGTTTCAAAAATTAAGGATAAGAGTGCAACAGAGAGGGTAGTGAGCATATAATGAAAAAGAAGTTCAGAAAGATAAAGACTTCAAGTTTAGATTACATACTTTAAGCTACCTGCTGATACTGGAAAAGTAATAAAAATCTGTAGTAATTTATAATTAGATAGGGATAATATATATTAGACAGCAAGAGGGCTGGATGATCAACCTTCAAGCAATCTGTACATTGCCTATTGGATTAGGTGACTCGTTCAAGACTAGGTGTGTGATCTAATTGCATTCAATTGTAGATCTCTTAATGTATTTTCAAATAGGAACAATGAAAAAAAGAATTACCTCTATTCTGGTGGTGATTACAGACATATGTAATATACTGATTATAAAAATAGCCAGAAAACATCATCCCTTATGTATCCACAATTTGCAGTGAATCTTTCCAATAAGAAAAGAAAGCTATTTCAACAATCTTTGAATTTAGACTGGCCTTCTGACTTAATTTAGCAAATACAATGTGGGGGTACAGTATAGATAAAGAGCCGGTTCTGAGACTAGAACTAAAGATGTCCTTCACATTTCTAAGTTCTATCTTGTATCCCCAGGATACAAGACAAACCTGGATAGTATGCTGGATAACGGGAGAACATAACCTGCTGTAGAAGAGAATCAAAAAGTTGAAATCATTTGCCCAAGAACTGGAACAAGCCAAGGATGCTCGCTTTCACCAATTCTATTCAGCATAGTTCTGGAAGTCCTAGACAGAGCAATCACTTAAGAGAAAGAAGTAAATAGCATCCAAATTGGAAAAAAGGAAGTTAAACTGTTGCTGTTCGAAGATGATATAATTGTATACGTAGAAAGCCTTAAAGAATCATCCAAAAAGCTCCTAGATCTGATAAATAAATTCAGCAATGTCTCGAGATAAAAACCAATGTAAACAAATTAGTAGCTCTGTTATACACTCAAAACTACCAAGCTGAGAATCAAATCAATAACTCAATCCCTTTTACAACAGCTGCAGAAAAAATGAAATACTTAGGAATATTATTAACCAAAGAAGTAAATGGTCTCTATAAGGAAAACTCCAAAACACTGCCAAAAGAAATCATAGATGACACAAAAAAATGAAAACACATCCTATGCTCATGGATGGATAGAATCAATACTGTGAAAATGATCACATTGCCAAAAGCAATTTACAAGTTCAATGCAATTCCCATCAAAATACCCTCATTATTCTTCAAAGAACTAATAAAAGCAATCCTAAAATTTCATATGGAACCAAAAAAAAAAAAAGCCCCTAGAGCCAAAGCAAGACTAAATAAAAAGAACAAATCTGAGGCATCACATTACCAGACTTTAAATTAAACAACAAAGCAATAGTTACCAAAACAACATGGTAGTGGTATAAAAGTCAGCATGTAGACAAATGAAACAGAATGGAGAATGCAGAAATAGTCAATTACTTACAGCCAACTGATCTTCAAGAAAGCATAAAAAACATAATATGGGAAAAATACACTCTATTCAATAAATGGTGCTGGGATAACTGGCAGGCCACCTGTAGAAGAATGAAACTGAATCTTTATCTCTCACCTTAGATAAAAATCAACTCAAGATATATTAAAGACTTAAATCTAAAACCAGAAATCATAAAAGTTCTAAAAGGTAACATCGGTAAAATTCTTTTAGACATTGGCTTAGGCAAAAAATTCCTGAGTAAGAGTCGAAAAGCAAACGCACCAGAAACAAAAATATATAAATGAGAGCTAATTAAACTAAAAAGCTTCTGCACAGCAAAAGAAATAATCAGCAGATTAAACATACAACCCACAGAGTGAGAGAAAATATTTGCAAACTATGCGTCTGACAAAGTTTCTAATATCTAGAATTTACAAGGAACTCAAACAAAGCATCAAGAAAAAACAAATAATTCCATCATAAAGTGGTCAAAGAATATGAATAGACAATTCTCAAAAAAGATACATAAATAGCCAACAAACATGAAAAATGTGCAACATCACTAATTATCAAGGAAACGTATATTAAAACCATAATGAGCTACCACTTAACTCCTGCAAGAATGGCTATAATTTAAAAATCAAAAAATAATAGATATCGGCGTGGATGTGGTGAAAAGGGAACTGCTCATTGAAATGTAAGATAGTACAACCAGTGTAAGAAACAATATGGATATTCCTTAAATAACTCAAAGAACTGCCATTCAATCTAGCAGTCCCACTACTGGATACCTCCCCAAAGGAAGAGAAGTCATTACATGAAAAGACTCATGCACATACATATTTATAGCACCACGATTAGCAATTGCAATAATATGGAACCAACCTAAATGACCATAAACCAGTAAGTGGATAAAGAAATGGTAGTATACATATGCTATGGAATACTACTCAGCCATAAGATGGAACAAAATAATGGCCTTTGCAAAAACTTGGTGGGAGTTGGAAGTTATTATTCTAAGTAAAGTAACTCGGGAATGGAAAACCATACATTGTGTGTTCTTACTTATATGTGGAGACTAAGCTATGAGGCTGCAAAGGCATAAGAATGATATAATGAACTTTGGGGACACAAGACGAAAAGTGGGAGGGGGTGAGGGATAAAATAGTACATATTGGGTACAGTGTACACTGCTTGGGTGACAGGTGCACCAAAATCTCAGAAATCACCATTAAAGAACTTATTAATGTAACCAAAACCACATGTTCCTCAAAAAAGTATTGAAATAAAATAACATAATAATAATAATAATAATAATAATAATAAAGTCACCAGCTGTATTAGCCCTAAAAAAAGAGAGAATCAAGATGCCCCTTTCACTAGCTAACCTGAAGCTCACTGAAAATGCACAAAAATGAATATCTAAGAGCAGAAGAACTAGAAGAACTGTTCAACTAAATCTAGCAAAAAATTTACTGATTGCCAAAAATAATTAAATAAATCAGAGATTGAAAATTATGGCCTGCAGTCAAATCCACTTTCTGTCTGATACTGTAAATAAATTTTATTGCATCACACCAAACTCATTTAGTTATATATTGTCTATGGTTGTTTTAACCATGGTGGAAATGTTGAGTAGTTGAAACAATGACTTTATGGCCTACAAAACCTAAAATATTTACTGAATAGTTATTTCCAAAAAAAAGTTTTCCAATGCCTGGAATAAGCCATTGTTATTTTGTGCCACTAAATTTTAGGGTAATTTGTTACACAGCAATAACTAGCTGACACAGAAGTGAAACTTAGAACCTGTTGGCAAGCATATGTCCTGGTACAGATTGAGTATCCCTTATCTAAAATGCTTGAGACCAGAAATATTTCAAATTTTACATTTTTTTTTTTTTTTTGCATTTTGGAATGTTTTCATTGTACATAGTTGACCATCACCAGTCCAAAAATCTGAACTCTGAAATGCTCCATTGAGCATTTTCTTTTAGCATCATACCAATTTTAAAAGTTTTAGATTTTGGAGCATTTGGGATTTCAGATACTTGGACTAGGGATATTCATACTATACTTGTATGGATTGCAGGGCACATATAATTTAATGTTAATAAAGTGTTTTCAATATTAAGCAATTTAAAACTTCTGATTTTTCTTTTGTGTGTATATGTATTAGTTATAGCTTGTTTTGTTTGAAAACAGTAAAACCTATGTCAAACTTAAATAAAAAAGTAATTATTAATGGAGGCTTATAAGAGGATTTCATGTGTTTGCTACTAGGAAAATAATGGTAATCCAGACCTCAAGCACATCTTGTCTGGATTAAAATTTTCTCAGAGCTCTTTCTCAGTATCTTCCATTCAGTTATACCAACGTGTATCAGCTTCATTATTTTTCATGTATGCAGGATTACCTCCACATACTGTACCAAAGCCTTGTGTATTTTATTGGGTTGGATGAACTGAAAATTACATAAAAAAGAAATTGTAGGGTCAAGCAGAAGGCTGAAGGCTGAAGTTGCATAATCTCATTTGGCTCTCTGCCATAATTAAATTCAACAATCATTCCCAGGTTTGGACTCATTTTATCTCTAAATAAATGCAGACTTTGTGAAATTGTATTCTATCTCTACAGGTCTACAATGATACACTGCAAGTACTTGAGGATCCAAGCCTCCTCTTTCTTTACAGCAGGAAAAAGTACAATTTCTTCAATCCTTGAAAGGATGATGTGTTCCATAAAAATAAAAATTGAAAATGCTTTCAATCTTTTTACCATGTACTATCAACTAAATTACCATTTTTTCTTAAATAAGATGTGTGTATTTTTTAAACAAGACTTGTGTTAAAATTAAGGTAACCTTTCTTTGAATTTTGAACAAGTTTTGTTCTTTCCCATTGAAAAAATTATTTTCAATTCCTTTTCATCTCCTATTCAACTCCATAAACATTGAAACAACATAACTATTGGCTTATACTTGTCATTGTAACTGATAGTTATGGTACATAAAAATGTATCATAATTTGTCTAAAAATTGAATGTACATATTAATTTTGTACTATTAAGTATATGGGAAAAGAATTACAACTTAGAATTAGCTCCCCATAAACATTTCAAACATATTTTAAGTGGTGCATTGCGTGTAGCAGTGCAATAGCTTCCAGGTTTTTCAAGAATGAGGACATATTTTAATGTTAATAATTCACATGCGATAATACTATTTTATTTATCATGCAAATCATTTTTGATAGGTAAATTGCTGAATACCTTCGAGTAACTCCATACTTCTCATTAACACTGTGATCCAGGGTCAATAAGTAAGCAATCACTACTATTGCTGGAACTCTTTGCAGACAGAAGTATAAATACAGAATCAGCATGACTTCACTTGAACCCAGGAGTGAGAGATTGCAGTGAACCGAGACGGCGCAACTGCACTCCAGCCACTGCACTCCAGCCTGGGCGACAGAGAGAGGCTCCGTCTAAAAACAACAACAACAACAACAACAAAAACACACACATACCCACAAAATCAGCATTGCTGAAAATTTCAAATTATCAGCCCAGTATCTATTCCATCATGGAGCAGGCATATGGTTTGGGTAGGATTTATGCTACTCCCAGCTCCTGTATTGCATTCTAAGCCATTATGAGCATTAATATCTCCATTATAACAGAGATTTATTTAGATAGTTCAAGTATTGGCCAGTCAGTTGGAATTTCTCTGTTCTTCAGAGGTGGCCCGTTAGTATAAAACTTAATAATTTGTTGAGATACAGAAGCTCTGTCTAAATGATGTGAAGTACAGATATAAGACCTGAAATAAAAAGCAGTCAATTATCTAAGTTGAGTGACATGATTTCAACTAAAATGGCAAATAGAAAACAGTAGAGCTAAGAAAATCATCAATAAATAAAACTGGATTCCTGGTCAAATGACGTCAAAAGCCCACCCTGTCTCTGGACATTTAATTATTGAACTAATAATATTTATTTCAATTCTATGTCAGCTGCTAGATTTGTATTGTCTTTTTTTGTATTTAAAAGCATTCTGAGGGTTATTGTAAGAAATAAATAAAGACAAATTTCATAAAAGCTAAACTACAGTAAGTTTGTTTATCAAATAATGTTTGCCATATCACAACTACATATAGAAAGTCTTAAGAAAACACGGTTGACTTACTAGGAATACTAATCTCTATTGAGCAATTACTATATGACTGACATTATGCTAAATATTTTCACTTCCATCCTTTTATTTGAATTCTTCACAATAAGTAAATAATATTCCCAATAACTAGTGGTAACAAAAAACATCTAAAATTAAACTGTTAGTAAACAGCAGAGTTAGGATGTGAATAGAGATCTTTTTTATTTCAAACTTTATTGATTTTCACCATACTGTGTACAGTTCTATGAAAGTGCATTACAGATATCTGCCACTATACTTACAAAATATATTTCCATATACAAATGTATATCTTAGCAGAGGTATGTGTGGTGGATATACATACTTGCTGACATTATGAGTATGGCACTAGATTTTTCACTTTAAAAAGGCAGCATCAGTTTACCTATGTAACAAACTTGTCATGTACCTTGAACCTAAAAAAAGTTAAAATATATATACATATGTTATATAAAAATATATATTACATATACAAAGTTAAAATATATATATTTTTGAGACAGAGTCTCGGTCTGTCACCCAGGCTGACAGATCTTGGCTCACTGCAACCTCTGCTTCCCAGATTCAAGTGATTCTCCTGCCTCAGCCTCCCTAGTAGCTGGGATTACAGGCACCCACCACCATGCTTGGTTAATATTTGTAATTTTAGTAGAGACAGGGTTTCACTGTATTGGCCAGGCTGGTCTGGAACTCCTGACCTCAAAGTGATCCACTTGCCTCAGCCTCCCATAGTGCTGGGATTTCAGGCATGAGCCACCACACCTGGCCAAAATATTTTTAAAAATAAATAGAACACACATTTTATGTATTCATAGAAATAAGTAAGATTCAATAATAGAAAGATATATATTTTTTAATGGTGTTTCACTTATCTTTGCAACAGGATAAGTTGCTGACAATGAAACAATTTGCTTTAAATATTCTATTTTATATTTCTCCAAAAACTTTCTCAACAGCTTGACATTTGAAACTACTAATAATTATACTCACATGATAGTAAAACCACTTTTATAATTGCTTTTAACCAATTTTTCTATATTTACAATGGCTTTAGTATATCCTATCTTAAGCCTAGAAAATTAATAATTAGACTCTCTCCTTAACTCTTTTATGTTTTTGTGTTTTTTGTTCTGACTCCACATATATGATGTCATTTACTATTTGCAGCATCCTGCTAGAGAGTTAAATAATTTTAAATCTTCCCTCATTTTACATGTGGGGAACAACAGGCTTTGTTACAAGTCAAATATTATAAGCTAATGAATGAAATCTCCAATATCGGAATGCAATTATATTGTTCAAATTACACCTCAAATTAGGTTTTCATATACCACAGATGTATTGTTTGTTCTAGTTTGTTCTTTCTGATGACTCATTTCTCTCATCATTTGTATAATTTCTCAAATCAAGAGGCCATAGTAAGCATGAAAACCACATTATACCACTTCCACTCTTCCATTAGCGTATTTACAGACCCTGATATGTCATAGAAGAAAACGATGTTTGAAGTCATGAGCAAAACAAATGGATGAGACATATTTCAAACAGCATGTATAGTATTTCAAACAACTGATAAATTTCCGCTTCTGCTTGTATTATAAAATGCATGATACACATATTAAAATCTCTAGGATAAAAAGTTCTCAATTGTAACTGCATTATTAGTAATAATCGGCTGCTTAAAAAAAAACACAAGAGAATTATTTTATGAAAATGCTTCAAGGACAACCTGTTTTCATCCCACAAGAGGCCACTGACTCACACTGTACCTTGTTTCTTTAATGACTACTTAATTTTTTAAGAATTGTAAAACATTTACCTTAAGTTCAAGTTGCTTGCAGTGGTCTGTACAGTAGCAAAGCCTCCAAAATCAATACACAAAGAACTTCCTTTTAAGCCTATAATCAATAGTTGCCAATGATGAATAAACATCAATTATTAACAATGGATGTGGTTTAGGTTGTTTTACTTATGCCTGCCTTTAAAGCACTTATAATGGATTGCCACTGTCAAATGCATCCATTAAACAGAGTTCACTCTTGCTGAAAGCACAGAGAAGGGGCAGAATTATGGACAAGAGATGTTTGCCAATCCCAGGTTGCCCCTCATATTAAAAATCTTACTTTTTTGAATATACAAAGAGTCCTGAGTTACAGATGAATTTCTGCTATCCTATTTATAAAAGAAAGAATTATTATATTATTATGATTATTACATATATGCAGATTTTGTTGAACTTACAACAAATTCACCTGAAGATCTAAATTTGCCAAAATTACACATACTATTTTTCCATAGAACATTTACAAACTAAGAGTCAGGAATCTTGATTAGAATAAGGAAATAATTTACAAAATGAGTTCAAGTAAAAGCTTGTCATAAGGCAGGACATAAAAGCTTAATGGTATGAAAGGATAATATATTAAGTAATTTTTTAGATGAGATTATTTAAAGTTTCAGAGGATATCTATATGAAGCAAATATTCAGATCAAACTTCATCCAAAATATCAGTGCCATGTATGGAAAGGAAGACTTTGAACAGTACTCATGCATATTTCAAAACCTGAAACCCAAGTAGGAGAACAAGAGACAGCCAAATGGTAAGAAATCACTCACCATCTTGAGTTTATACTATGACAAAAATGGGTCAGCAGAGTAAAACATAAAGCACTAGACAAACACATGAATTAGCTTCTCTATAAACAATGACAAAGGAGATAGACCTGTACTGAGTAAATTGTACGATATGAGATTAATCATAATGTGTAAAAATTTTCACTAATTTATAATCAATTTTATTACCAATAACTACATTTTATATGCTGAGTTCTTGCTAATTTTTTCTTATGTAAAGTATTATGTTTAACTCTTAACAAACTTGTATAGTAACTATTATGATAATATTTATTCTACGTGGGAAAATTATAGTTCAAAGATGCTTTGTAACATGACCAAAACATTGCAACTAGAAAATGAATAAAGCCTAGTCAATTTTGTTGCCTCTTATTTGTGACCTAACATTGGTGTCTTCAATAGCAGACATCCAAGACCAAGAGTATAACTCAAAATGCAATGTTTGATGTATGTTACAATTTACACTCTTTCCAATATCTCATATCTTGTATGCATAGAATTGCCCAGAAATATATGAATGCATTAAAATTTTAATACATTGCATTTAGAGACCTCAGTTTATGAGCTGGTGCGTAATATCAGAATATATTTTCTCATTGTCAAATTCTAACTCTTCTGAATTTCTACTAACAGTAGAATTTCTACTAAAAGTAGCAGCTGAGATTATAGGTAGTATATAGCTCCTTGACCGGAAACACATTTTCTTCCAAATATTTTTCTTTCTTTTTTATTTTTATTTATGATATTTTGGTGCACCATCACCCAAGCAGTGTATACTATACCCAATGTGTAGTCTTTTATTCCAAGCCAGTCTCAAATTTCTGAATCAAATGATTCTCCCACCTCAGCCTCCCCAAGTAGCTGGGATTTTAAGTATGAGCCACCATGGCTGGGCCAAACCTACCTATGAAAAATATTGTGGTTTCTAACCCATTGCTCTGGAATTCAAGGTTTAGTAGGCACGGGCTGCCCTCACGTGCTTCCCAGCTTACTTCATTCACTCTAAAACCCACTGAGTATACACAACTTGGGGTATCAAAAGGAAGATTTTTGTATTTTCAGGAGATTTTGCCTCTATATTCTGCCAAGCAATTAGACATGTTAGACTTTAACAGACATCCTTCTCTGAAGGTTCCCCACAACAGCTTCCTTCTGCCAAGGTTTGCTGTTTCTAAATAATTCAGTGTTAGTTGCTGAGCCTACTTATATACATTTAGATTCTTCCAGACACCACTGGTTTTATTGAATTATATAATTTTTCCAATTATAACAATTTACTGAATCACTGAAGCATGTATTGTGGAAACTAAGATTTAAATATAACTGATAAGCACAAATGAAACAGACCTAAAAAGTGTCAACACAATTTTTAAAATAATTCAAATTGAGAATGATTTAGAAACGTGATTCAAATATGGTACTCTTATATATTAATACCCATAACTTTCTGGTTCTTACTTGTTTGAACAAAAGCATGCAGCATCATCTGAAGATATTCAAATAGGATTTACCCAACATATAAAAGTTTCAATGTCAAGTTGTTTCTGGCCTCAAAGGTCTATGTAATTAAAGTTTAAGAAATCACTATTTCCCTTGGATTTTATCAAACTCAGTCTAAACCAGAAGCCTGGAGAAGTAGGTTAGTTTAAAAAAAAAATGAATTTATTGAAAAATCTGAATTTATTGTCTGTGGGATTTACCCACTTAAGTATCTGTTGGAATAAAGAATGAAACCTAATCAAGATAAAGAATCAGTTAACTTATCTATGAGAAAATGTTCTTTCAAATGGTTTTACTACATACTTTACTCATTTCATTGGCCTTTATGTATAACGTAGTTAATCTCCAAACATTACAGGTAATGAAAACAAATATCCTGATAAAATCACATCGAGGCTATGTTTTCAAATGTCTGTGCTATATAGTATTTAGTTTGAAGGTTAAATCATTGCTCAATTTCTCCAAGATTAAAGATCTAAAATGTTTGCCTTTTGAAAATAGAGAAGAAAGTGCTTTACTATTTACCTTTGGGAATATTAAGCATTTAACAGGAGACAGCATGTATTAAAAAGACAGAGAATGTGTTATCTGAACCTTTCCTTTGTGGTCAAATGCTTTTTGCTGTAAACTGAAATTGCTCTATAAGACTCGATAACACATCACTCTAATAGGATCAAACATAATCAGACTTCTATCTAATCAACTTCTTAGAATTAAAAGATTTCTAAAACATTTCGTAAATTGATATAGACATTTTAAATTCCTATAAATTAAATGAGAATAGAATCTAATTTTTTTCTTTGTAACACAAATTGTAACAATTATACTTTGGAAAGACAATTAAAACTTCCTAACCATACAATATCTCTTATAACCAATTAATTATTTAAATTTCAAAGAGCTGGTTATGAAATACTCTATCCTATTAAGCTTTTTCAGCATTATTACTTAAGTTGAAAGATTATGTAAAGAAGGAACATGAGGGACAAACATGATATTCAGAAGAAAATGATAGCATTTGATCACTTTATTTGGAATTTTATCAGCTTCTTGAGTTTTAGGATTATATCTGTTTCCAACTTGTGGAAGTTTTTAGGCCATTATTTACTTAGAAACATTTTTCAGCCCCACTTTTCTCCTCTTTTCCTAGGACTCTGATGATGCAAATATGACATGTGTAATTACAGTCCAAAATGTTCCGAAGACTGTTATTTTTTAGTCTAGCTTCTTACTGCTGTTTATATTGGGTGATTTCTGTTTTAGTTGTCAGGTTTACTAATTCCTTCCTTTTTATATCTCATTTTATTTTTGGACCAATCCACTTATTTAAGAAAATATACTACATTTTTCAGTTTTAAATTATCAATGTCACACTTCATATCTTCTGTTTCTTTGTTGAGACCTTCTATTTTGTAATTTGTCTCAGGCATTTTCATGATTGCTCACTTAAGCAGTTTCATGATAGATGCTTTGACATCCTTGAAAGGCAATTTTAACATCTTATAACCTCAGTGTCGTCATCAGTGATTATATTTTCTCATTCAAATTGAGTCTTTCTTGGTATGTTGTATAAGGATAAATTTTTATTTGAAATCTGGAAATTTGGGTATTATGTTGTTGATCTTATTTATGTCTTCTGATTTAGCTGGTCCCCTGTGACACCGATCAATCAGAAGAAATAAGAGAACCATATTGTTATCGCCAGATTGTTTTGGTAATTAAGATCCCCCACTGGGCCAATGTTGACTTCCAGGAAAGGGGGATTCCCCACTTATACTGAGGTGCTTGGATTTTCCAGCTCTCTACTAGGCTTCCACTGGTCCTACCTGGTTCAGAGGGGCAGCAATGCCTTCTTACCATTGCCATACAATACCTCACTGATACCATGGAGGGGATGGTCTCATTACCACTGGGGATTGATGATAATCCTGGCTTTTACTAGGTCTCTTTTGATATCACCCAAAGGTAGAATTAAAGTTTAAGTTCCCTAGCTAACCTTCTTTGAAGTCACTCCTACAGGGTAACTGGGGGCACCTCATTACAGCTTGGCAAATGGATAAACTGCGCACTTCACCTAGGATTTGCTTGTGAGAAGGAAGGTGAGGTCACTTTTTATTTTTGTTTTTGTTTTTGGTGTGTATGTTTGGCTAAAGTAGAGCAGTTATTATCTAAAAGATTTCTGTTACTATCCTGCTGCTTTCCTGGTTTTTTGGTTTGAGAGCAGGAACTTTACTGGGAACTTATTTTATTTGTGACTTTTGACACACTCTTTCTCTCTTTATGCATGCATATATATGTGTGTGTGTGTGTGTGTGTGCACGCGCGCCTGTGTGTATAACTTTATATATATGTATAGTGTGTCAAAGGCACAAAGTATATATGTGTATATTTATACATGTAGTGTTTGAGCAGACAATCGCAGCAGTTATACAGATGACAAATAAGCACATGAAATGGTGTTCATCATTGTCATCATTACGGAAACGTGAATTAAAACCACAGTACCACAACTTGTTAACACCACATATTTAAAATAACAAAGCTAAAACCAAAGTTAAGTGCTGATAAGAACCTGGAGCAAGTGAAATTCTCATACGTTGCTAGTGGTGAGCTAAAATGTCCCAACTACTTTGCACTGCAGTTTCACAGGTTTGGTTTTTTTTTGTTGTTTTTTTTTAAGTTAAATATAAATTTGCCATATAATGCAGATGTTCTACTCTTGGAATTATCCCATAGGAAATGAAAGCATGTATCTTTAAAATTATTTGTTAGCAAATGTGAAAATCTGTTGCAGTTTCTTTCCTAATAGCCCCAACCTGGGGGAAAAAAAAACAAAATAGGTGAATGGAAAAACAAATTGTGACATATACACAGGATATATATATATATGAATGTTTATGACATGGAAGACTATGCAGTAATTAAAAGGAATGAACATGTGATGCACACAACATGGATTAATTATAGGTCATTATGTAAAGTTAAAAAGTCAGACAAAAAACTGTACTTACACTATAATTTCATTTATAGAAAATTCTAGAAAAATGTAACTAATGACAACAAGTACATAAGTGATTGCCAGTGGGAGACTGGAGAATGCAAGAAGGAGTTACATGTGGGGAGGCGGGGGCGGCAGGGTGCAGGTGAAAACTGAAAAGCTGGAAGTGAATGATGTCATCCAGAGTTAGAAGAAAATATTTTCCAGGGAGGAAGACTTACAAAATGAGCAGAGAAAGATAAAATAGTTAAAGAATTATTATTATTATTTAGTTTTGAAAGAAATGCTACTAGAAAAATCACAGTTGGTATATAACACCTAAACAAATTATTTTAATAAGACATTCTACTGCAGGAACCTGTTTATGTATTCAAACATTGAGGTACTTCCTGGCATGCCCATATTGTTTTTTTTCCTTAACAGTAAAAGTTTCTCCACTGTTGAATTGACTCACATGGTTTGGAGAAAAGCTTTTAATAGACAGCTGGTTTATACAGAATGTCTTTGACGAATACTCAAAGCACAACCCTTGCAATTGAAGATACATGAGTCATAACTAATCAGTATGGTAGATCCATATTTGTACTAGCTCACCAGTGACCCAGAAGCTTATTAGAGCTAAATCCATGTAACAGTGTGTTAACTTTTCTAAAGCTCTTTGAAAATGAAGTGCTGTCCAGTGGTCATTAATTTTCATTATTCCTGATTAAATAGTTCTATTGGGAAGTGCACTAAAATTATCAGCTAAAATTAGTGTTTGGGAATTCCTGTAGATTTTTTTCCATTATTGTGTATGTTATGGGTTAATTAAGGCTTACTCTCTTTCATTCACTTCAGAGATTAAAATTATGGTCTTTTGTTTAGTTCTGTTTTCCCTTCTGTAAGTCATGCATGAGCAAAAATCAAAATGACAATTTCCTGCATTCAATATGAACAAGTGTGGGATATTTTGTGGCAGACATTTTGCTAGGATGAAAGACTTTTTCAGCAACACAAGTTTCTGTCATCTTGGGTTGTTACACTCTATGTCTTACACTTAGATTTCAGCAAGTGCTGTGCCATCAGATATGTTTCGAATCTCCTTTAGACACCAAATTTAAGTCTCCGTAGAAGATTTTCACAACAAATTACCTATGCTGTCTTATAATTCTTCACACTTAATCAGTTTAATCAAACACGGGACAAATTAAGATGTATAGTACATGTATTTTGATTCCAAAATGTAGTAATCCTATATGTTAATCCCAGGTGCTAAATATCAAGCCGAGATATATCATGAAAGTAAAGATTATTATACAATTGCATTTCTAAATTGCATAACTAATCATTGTTACTCATTGTAAGGATTATTAAAGAAATTCAAATTAAGAAACAAGAATCATGAAAAAAAGAATCAGTGCACAGTATATTCCCTTAGCTATATATTTAAAATTTTAAATACTACTAAAGGAAGTAAACATGCTGATTTTTTATACTTCTATAATTCAGTAAATAATGAGCAGTCTTTCTAAAGTCTAGCCAATATATATTAAATGCATATAATGTGCAAGGCACTATTTGCTCATTTGAAATTTTGCTTCCATGTATTTTTAGCTTTAAGCTAAAAATGTCACATCATTGTTCACTGCTGCCACGATTTTATTTATGCAGAATGCCCTTCACTCATATCTATGTCTGCTGAAAACTTACTCAGGCACATTTGCCAGATTCTCCCTCTATATACTTTTACTACAATTTCTAGAAATAATGTGCTTGAAATTTCACTAATACATTACTTTCTTTTAGTCATTTGTGTTTTCCATCTGCTATATTCCTGGGCTAGGAATGTGCCCAGGTGTTCCCACCCTTCACAACTTTTCTCCTACCTAGCCTATGCTCAGAGTTTCTCTCCCTCCAGAGACTTCTCCAAGGAGGACATTATAATGCAGTGTTGCTGATCAATTAGTAATGAATGTAGATCTCTGTTCATAAAAATTCTGAGTTCCCTTTTACGATTAGTACCAGAGAGTTTTGTAAATTGTTTTCAATCACTGCTCTTAATGCCTGAAGGTGGAAAAGCAGCACTTTAGAATATGTCACAGAGACTGTGTGATTAAAAGTTTGGATAGTATTTTCAGAGCTTTGGTATAAGATGATTTTAGTTTATAATCCTGGGTCTGTGAGGTAGTAATATGTATCCTTAGGCAATCTAACTTGCCTCCTTGTCCCTTAGTTTTCTCATCCATTAAATCTAGTAATAATCTCTATGGGAAATGTTTAGGAATAAATTAGAGAACTCACGCATGGGAAACCCTTAGTGTAGTGCTTTATGTGTGCTAAACTCACAAAAAATATTGTCGACGTTGTTTTTATGTCTACTGACCAAGAGTCACTATTTCTCCTTCCTCTATGCTTTCAGAACACCTTAAATATAACTCTTATATACGCAATGTAGTCCACTTTGTTTTGACTCTATATCAAGATATGATTTCTACTATTAAACACTGAATTTCTCTAGAATACAGGCTACATTTTATTCATTTGTACAATTCCAGCATCTGTCTCAGTACTGGGCATATAGAAGTACTCAGTAAATCTTAAATAATTGACTAAATGAACTAACAAAGGAACATCTTACTATACTCCCAGATTTAGCTCATATCCTTCCTAACAAGATTTACCTGTAATACATTTTGTCCAGATGTATCCTTCTTCTATCTCAATAGCCATACTTAATATAGGTTTATATTGCAGTATAAAATTCATAGTTCCCTGTGAATGTGTATAATTTTCCTTTAAAGTGAAAATCTAGACGATAAAAACTCCACATATTTCATGTTCGTACATGTTATTGTCTTACAACAGCAGATATTCAATGAAGAAGAGGGCATTTGAAAAAACGTATGATGTATGATGCAAAACAGAATTAGATATGTGTTAGAATAATAATAATAAAGATAGACACCAGGCAAAGCACTCTGGAATAACAGAACGAACCATTTATTTTGACTGAAGATTTTAGGGAAGCTACAATTAATGTAAGCACCGGAAATAAGCTTTGAAAGCAGGATCATAGGCTGGGTGTGGTGGCTCA
The DNA here is from genome assembly GCF_001604975.1 of Cebus imitator. Lineage (NCBI taxonomy): Eukaryota > Metazoa > Chordata > Mammalia > Primates > Cebidae > Cebus > Cebus imitator. The sequence continues at coordinate 6,262,135 of NW_016107411.1, read as the reverse complement.
CGCCTGTAATCCCAGCACTTTGGGAGGCCAAGGTGGGTGGATCCATGAGGCCAGGAGTTTGAGACCAGCCTGGCCAACATGGTGAAACCCCATCTCTAATAAAAATACACAAATTAGCAGGGTGTGGTGATGCATACCTGTAATCCCAGCTACTTGGGAGGTTGAGGCAGAAGACTCCATTGAACCTGGGAAGTGAAGGTTGTGGTAAGCCAAAATGGCACCACTGTATTCCAGCCTGGGCGACAGAGCAAGACTCCATCTGGAAAAATTAAAAAGTAGGAGTACAGTTTTGATAGCAGAAATGCATTACTATAATAAAAATGGCTGTTCTTTCAAAGCATATTTATTATGATTCAAATCAAAAATATCTCCCTCTGACAAATGAAGGTTAATATTTGAATGGTGAAAGCAAGACAATCATGCTTGTTCAATTTATTTCTCTATTTGTTTCTCTCAGAAGTAAATGTTATGATAGTACAGCATCTATACTCTTGTATGATCTTACGTTTCCTATTAATAGAAATATAGTAATTACTTGAATAACAACTTCCTCAAAACAATGTTATATCAAGGCTTTCTTTAAAATATTTTATTAAAATACAATACACGTAATGGAAAATGTATGTATGATATGTGTATAGCTTCTTTAATTTTTGCACTATTAACACATATGTACAAGAACCACTTAAATCAAAATATAAATGATTACCATGAAAACCAGAAATATCTGTGTGCCTCTTCCTTGATGTCATGTCAGGAAACACACTTTAGTCTGAGTTTTATTAAGAGACTGCTTGTTCTTGTTTTTGAAATTTATATAAGTGAAATTATACATTATATACACTTGATTCTGGCTTTTTTCACTCAAAATTATAATTTTGAGATTCATCTTCATAAATTCTTCACTATTGTATGAAGCAATGATCTGTGTGATTCATCTCTGTCGCTGCACAAAGTGGTGTTATTCATTTGATTACTATATAATATTATGTATGAGTACATAACATGCTCTGTCACCCAGGCTGGAGTGCAGTGGTGCGATCTCAGCTCACTGCGACCTCCGCCTCCCAAGTTCAAGCGATTCTCCTTGCCTCAGCCTCTCAAGTAGCTGGGATTACAGGCTCATGCCATTATACTTTGCTAATTTTTGTATTTGTAGTAGAAACAGGCTTTCACCGTGTTGGCCAGGCTGGTCTTGAACTCCTGACCTCAAGTGATCCACCCACCATGGCCTCTCAAAGTACTAGAATTACAGGCATAAGCCACTGTTCCTTGCCTACTTGTTTTATTCTTGATAACATTTGGGCTATTTCTCATTGGGGTTATTGCTTTACACAATTTTGTACATCTCTTTTTGATGTAAAGATACATGTATATACTGTGGTTATATCTCTGTAAATGGTAAATGAAGTTGCTGCATCATAGAATGCACATATATTTAAATTTACTTTTAAAAAAGTGGTTATGCCAGGTTACTCACCTACCAGTAACGTATGTGAATTCTGGCATCCCAGTATCTTTACTTATGCTTCATATTTTGAGTCTTTATCTTTTAGATTATTTGGGGGCATATACAGGTAAAAAGCTGTGGTTTTGACTAGTGTTACTGCATATATTTTAGATGTTTGGTTGTAATTTTAATATCTGTTATTGAAAGATTTTTTTCTAGTCATTTTCTCATGTTTCTATTACATAGTGAGCCCTTTTTATTGATATGTAACAATCTTTTATATATAAATGTGCCTGAGTTCTACCTCTGACATATGTATCCTGAATATATACTTCTGGCCTGCCTTTTCATATTCTTGATTGTGATATATTTTATAAACTCAAGGTCTTAAATTTTAAAAAAATTCAATTTATCAACATTTTTCTTCTTATTAATGTTATTGTTTAAAAGGAATTGTTGCATATTTTATGGTCATAAAGATTTGTTTAAAATATTATGCTGGAAAACTGCTTTTTCTATTTAGGTCTACAAATAATTTGAAACTCATTACTTTATGTGTGGTGGAATGTAGAAAGTCAAGTTTCTCTTCTGCCTGTCTGGATATTAGGTTGATTCAGCATTAACATGGTGGCAATTTTTGTTATAAATGAGATTATTATATAAACAGGTTTGTATCTGGACTCAATATTCAGTTGCCTCTATCTACATTTCAATTTGTATTTTGACCACACTATTTTAATTATTGTAGACTAGAAAGAAGTCTGTATAACAGACAGTACAAGTCCTTCAATTTTGTTGTTCCTTGCAAAGATGTCTTCACTATTCTTGACATTTTGCATTTCCAAACAAATTTTATAATCATCCTGTAAATTTCTTCAGGCCAGAAGAAAAAAAAGAAAAGAAAAACAAAACAAAACAAGAGAAAAGCAGAAAAATCTTTAGGAATTTTAATTGAAATTGCCTTGGATTCAAAAATCAATTTTAGGAGACTGAACATTTTTATAATACTCTTTCAATCTATATTATGCCCTCAATTTATTTAAAACTTTTTTAATGCTTCCCAGAAATATGTTTTACTTTTCTAGGAAGAAGTCTTAGGCATCATTTATTAGATAATTCCCAATAGATTTAATTATTTTAATGTTATTACAAAGGCCTTCTTTCATTTCATTTTCTAATAGCCTGTTGCCGATAGATAGAAGTGGATTTTATTTTTGTATATTGACATTGTATCCAGTGATCTTCCTATATTTATTTATAGTTTTAATACTTTACATGTTTATTATTTTTGATTTTCTATATAAATCATAACACCTTGTGTCAGTTTTATTTCTCTTTCTATTTTTCTCATTATTGTATTTTATTGTGAGTACCAGGATTAGAGTAACCAGTGTCTCAAATTTTCTGATATTATGGGAGAGATTCTTCTATTTTACCTTTAAATATGGTGCTTGCTTTCTCTCTCCCTCTCTCTCTCTCTCTCTCTCTCTCTCTTCATATATGTATACACAGACATATATACACAGTTGACCCCTGAACAACATGGGCATTGAGATGCACTACTCCTCATAGAGTCAAAACTTCATGTATAACTTTGATTCCCCCAAATGCAACTTTTTAAATAAATAAATACAGAGTTTTATTCTTGTTGCCCAACTGGGAGTACAGTGGCGGGATCTTGGCTTATGGCAACCTCCGTCTCCCAGGTTCAAGCAATTCTACTGCCTCGCCTCCCTGTAGCTTCAGATAGCCTATCATTGACCAAGGAGAGCCTTACTGATAACAGAAGCAGTTGATTAACATATATTTTACATATTATATGTGTTATAAACTGTATTCTAACAATAAAGTAAGATAGAGAAAAGAAAAAGGTATTAAGAAAATTACAAGAAAGAAATTATATGTTTACTATTCTTTAAGTGGAAGTGGATCATTATACTGATCTTCATCCTCATCATCTTCATGCTGAGTGGGTTGAGGAAGAGGAGGAAAATGAAGAGTTGCTGTCTCAGGAGTGGCAGAGGTGAAAGAAAATCTGCTAATAATGGGACCCACGTATTTCCAACTCCTGTTGTTCAAGGGTCAACTGTATGTGTATATACAATATATACTTGTGTGTGTGTGTGTGTGTGTGTGTGTGTGTGTGTGTACAGAGTAAGCCCTTACTTAACATTGTCAGTAGGTTGTTGGAAACTGTGACTTTAAGTGAAACTAAAAGAATGATGTCATTTCAATCAATGTTATTTTGTTATAATGTTCATGAGAAAAAAATAGATTTTGTCATACACTGTTTTTCTTCAAGTTGCAGTTTCCAAGAATTTTTCAATGATCTCTGCTCTTACTGGCTACCAAAAATTTTTTGGTTATGGTTTGTTTTTACTTTGTTTTCTCAAACCATGAATGGATGCTGAATTTTATCAAATATATTATACATCATATACAATGTTTTTCATTTAGGCTGCTAAGTAGTGAGGTACATAATTAATTTTTAACCATGTAAACATGCTTGCATCCTGAAATAAACTATGGTTGATTTTTATTTGAAGTGTTGGTTCTTCAAGTTCTGACTGCATTGGTAAATCAGTGAGATTGCTATAAACTCTAAGCTTGTGCTTTCTGGTGACCAAAAGTCCCAAGAGAAAAATTCCTACAAATGTACAGGTCAACTCAATGTGTTTTGTTCTTGAATCTTGTCCACTTCAGTGCTGAGTACTCTTCAGTGCCTTTAAACACATGTTCTTAGGGCTTTATTTCCTCTTCTTTCTTTTGTAAAAATTTTATCTATCATTTGTGGTCTGATTACATCTACACTATCAAAGCTGAAAGCAAAGCCTTTAATAATTTATTTTCATTATTAAACTTTATACATTTGTGGGACCAGAAAAATAAAATGTCTTCAATATTTATTTGCGACAGATACAGTGACAATGTAAGATATAGTCTGTTCTTACTCATCCAGAATTTTGAGCTTTGATAAGAGTCATCATCTAGATACCTTCAAAGCATGAGGCATAAAAATATTTATGCTCAGAAACAGTAAAAGAAAAAAACTTATTTTTAATGTTGTTATATTAGGATATTCTATAGGACATAATATAAGACATAGTGCAAGAATCGTTCCTAATCAGGCATATGTAAATACACTGTCACATTTGCATAAGTGCTTGAATCACAAATGCAGAAACTAAAATTGATAGAAATCATATTAATCTTTAGTCCTTTATGGGCAGGATGAGTTGATTTTTAAAGTGGGCTATAATAAAATACTTCTCTGCCTTTACACCGTCCTGATCGTTCAGTTAACTTTTCCCCTTGATCCTGTATTTATAGGAAGCACAGAAATGATTGTTTTGCTATTTAGGGGTAAAAGAAATAATAAGCCTCTCAGAGTCTGGGGAACTCTGTTCAAACTTTCATCCTACAAAATTCCCTCTTTTTTGAAATATTAACCACAAAAGTTGACCCACGCTTTGGAGAATAATGGTGTGCTAGGCTTCCTATTCATTGTCTACAGGTGCCTCTGGACCAGAAAAATTGCCAGCCACCGTACAATGTCATCATTTCCTGGTTTGGGAAATGACATGTACTGTAAATTATTTTGGGATCTTATTTTGCACTCCAATGTACCAACTATGATGTAAGACATAATGGAAGGATCTTTTCTAATCAGGCATATGTAAATACACTGTCACATTTGCATAAGTGCTTGAATCACAAACACAGAAACTAAAATTGATAGAAATCATATTAATCTTTAGTCCTTCAAATTATATTCATATTAATAATAAATGTGACAGGAGCATCATAAATATGCAAAGGAGCAACACATCAGTCTAAACATCATCAGTAGTTTGTAGACTTACACTCACAGGAAACCACTAATGGAAAACAGTGCACTTTCTTTTCTATGAATAGTCAAATCCCATGCATAATGTAACAGTGCAAATAGCAGACTCAGGCAGGGTCATTTAAACTCATTATCACGGGCAGGATGAGCTGATCTTTAAAGTGGCCCATAATAAAATACTTCTCTGCCTTTCCACCGTCCTGATTGTTCAGTTAACTTTCCCCCTTGATCTTGTATTTATAGGATGCACAAAAATGATTGTTTTGCTACTTAGGGGTACTTGTCATGTTCCATAAAATATAGAAAAATGGTGGCCAATGAATACCTAGGAAATAAAAGTTAAAAGTCTCTGAAGCATTTACTCAACCTATTTCTAATGTTGTTATATTAGGACACTCTATAGGATATTAATTATCACTATATTCCCTTATGGAATAAATTACCAAAACAGCACTTGTTTATGTAAAATATCTTACAAAAATGGCAAGGCTGAAAGTATCTGTAAATAAGTTGACACAGAGGTTTACTTGCTAGAGTTCACAGGATGATTAACACCTAAACAGAAAACAACTGTTGCAAGCTCTAGAGAACTGCCCACAGCAACTTACAGGGAATTTCTACTTGATATAATTATCCTGAGGATTTTTACTCTGGTACAGGTCACATTAGATAACACAGTAGTAGATAAAGGTTTAAAAATAATACTAGTATTTTAGTTCTGCTGTAGAAACTCTAAGAATTTTGGAGTTCCTAAAGTATTCTATACTCTATTCTTGAAGGTAAGAAGCATATTCATAGTATCTATTTGATCTTTTTATAAGAGTACTACAGAAAAGTATATTGAACTGTAGAATTATCTCAACCTAGCAGTTTTGATGCTTTGTATGGAAGACCAAAAAATCTTTATTATATGGCCTTACGGGTATGATTTAAAATTTTACCTTTAATACAGTTAGAGGATTTACTTAATATATAGAATCACAAATATTGTACTAATTTGAAATTTTGCATTAAATATAGAATTATTTTATAATAGTATGCATAATATAATTATAATTGATAAAATCTCTCTTTTAAAATAAAAAATTAATTTTTAATGTATTAAGAAGATAATAATGAATATAATATGGAATTCTAAATATTACAGATTTAATACAGAAGAAAGCAGCTAAGTAGGGAAACAAACAAAGAACATGAGACAAATGATGAAAACCAATATGACTGATATCAATCATACCATGCTTATCATTACACTAAATATTTATTTTAAACTCTTTAAGGTAGAGATTGTAATAATGGATGAAAAACACAAAACCCAACTACATGCTGCCTACAAGAAACTCAATTTAAATATAAAGCCAAAGTAGACGAAAAGTATAAGCCAAGAAAAAGATGCAGTATCCAAATGCTAATCGCAAGAAAGCTAGAGTATGCTACATATAAGAAAGCTGGAGCAGCTAAATTAACATCAAGTAAATATCAGAATTACACTGTATTATCAAGCACAAGGAGGAGAATTTCACAATAGAAAAGGGTTAACTCAGAGGGCAGTATAATGTTCTCAATGTTCTCAAATATAACATAACAGAGTTTCCAAATGCATAAAGCAACAAATGACAAACAGATATTAACAATTTATTTGTGATTTCATTTCTCCCCCATCAATAATGGATAAATAGAAAATTATTAAGTAACGAGAAAAGTTGAACAAAATTATCAACCATCTTGACCTACCTTAAATTTATATAAAACCAAACATCAGAATTCTCAGTATTTTCAAATAAAAATTTAACGAGATAAATAAATCATGAGTGAAAGAAGAAATAAAAAGTTATAATACAGCTACCATGAACTGAATGACTAAATAAAAGTTTTAAAATAGCAGATAAAAATCTGTGGGATGAAGATAAAGTTTTGCTAACAGGAAATTATATCATTTTAAATATGTATTATAAAAAAGAGAAAAATAGAAAATAAATAGGCATCTGAATAGTATAAAAAGAAATTGGATACTATACAATAGCATCCAAATTGGATAAGTACTGTAGAAAGGAAACCAAACCATGTAAGGAGAAAATAGTAACAATAATAAAATAAAATCTAACAAATGGGCAAACAATAGAGAAAATTAAAATAAGTAAACAGTTTAATTTAAAATTCTATAAAATTGATAGTTCTTTACTTAGACCAGTTGTTACTGGGAATTCTATGTTGGGATGGATCCTTTAACCAAGAAGATCAACAGAGCTGAGGCTCTGGACCAGAAATCTTGATGGTGAGCAAACAGTTGCAAACTAACGCCAAAAGGTGAGCTCAAAGCAGTTTACTGAAGCACAATAATACACTCTCAGAGGGAGAGTGGATTGATTTCTGTGAAGTGAAATCAGCACCTCTTTAGAAAACTCAAGGTGCTTCTAACATAGGAGGCAGAAAGAAATTATTTAGGCAGACAGCTAGGGAAACAGTCCTCGGGAGAACTTCCTTTCTAACAAAAAGAAGCCCACAAAGTCATTTCTTTCCTAACAAAGAACAGCCTGAAAAGTCAAGCTGCAAACATAGATAAGGAAGCCGGATGCTTGCATGGGAGAATGCCGGCAGCTGTTGCCAACAGAAAAGGGCTACCTGCAGGTCAAGCATGTCCAACATGGAGGCTCCCTCTTCACTTTTTTGTTACCACGTGTACAGTAGAGAAATGTGCAACATTGTGCGACTCAGGCAGAGGACATACTTGCATTATAAAAGATTAGGGTGAGGTGACCAGAAATTCACAACCTATGCAAATGGCACACCTAGTCCTAACCAGTTTTTTGTGCCCTATGCAAATGGCATACCTGGTCCAACTAATCTTTCTCACCCTATGTAAATCAAACACTGCCTTCTTACCAGGCATCTCCAAAACCCCTTGCATTTCACCACAGACCTGGCAACCCATTTTTCCGGGACTGTCTCTGCAGCAGAGAGCTCTTCTCTTTCTTTCATCTATTAAACTTCCACTCTAAGCCTCACGCTTTGTGCATCCACGTCCTAGTTTTCGATGGCCATGAGACAAATAATTTCAGGTGTTAGTTACTACATACAAGGCCATTTCACTTTTATAGGGTCTGTGGAGAGGAATGGAGATTTGGGCTGTGTCTGAGTGACAGGATAGTGTTTTTTGATTGGCAGTTTATGATTATACAAATAAAGTTAAACTGTGCATGTTTTTATCCATAATTCATTAAGAAAAGCCCACAGCGGGGGTGAAAAACTACATGTAAATTTTATTATAATCATGGTATAATGAGCTTAGGGTCAACTAGAAGATAGGTTTTAGCTTACCGGACATGAACCACTTCAGGGGATTCCATCTGTGCCGTAAGTTCTCTTTCTCCAGGAAGTGCTGACCACAGACTTTACAACACACTCCACACATTATTGGAGTTAAGGTGGTCTTGGGGCTGAACTAGGGTGCAGGGGCTGTCCTAGTGACAGCCTTTCTACCTTCCTCTTTTACCTCCTCCAAGCTGCTAATGTCCATCTGGCTACCTAACACAATCCATATAAAAAAAGAGATTACAAATTATATCATGAACGAAATATTGTGTAAGGAACAGTATAAATATTTTTCTGCCAATATTTTCAAGAATTTGCATTAGTTGGAAAATTTCTTAGCAAATTACAACAAAAAGCTAGAGATTTTAAATAAAGATATCTATAAAATAAATTGCATTTTAATAAAAATTCACACTAATAAAAAATACTTATGTCCAGATTACATCACAGCTGAATTTTATAATACACACAAATAAGAAATAGCAATTCTATAGGTACTATAGAAAAGTAAAAAAAGTAACAGATACTAGTGAGGTTGTGAAGAAAAGGGAACACTTCTACACTGTTGATAGAAGTGTAAATTAGTTCAGCCATTGTGGAAAGCAGTAAGGTGATTCCTCAAAGAGCTAAAAGCAGAACTACCATGCAATCCCATTACTGAGCATATACCCAGAGGAATATAAAGCATTCTACCATAAAGACACATGTGCACGAACCTTCATTGCAGCACTGTTCACAGTAGCAAAGAGTGGAATCAACCTAAATGCCCATCAGTGACAGGCTGGAGAGAGAAAATGTGATACATATACACAATGGAATATTATTCAGCCATAAAAAAGAATAAGATTATGTCTTTTACAGGAACATGGGTGGAGCTGTCTACCATACTTAGCAAACTAACACAAGAACAGAAAACAAAATACCACATGTTCTCATTTATAAGTGAGGGCTAAATGATAAGAACTTAAGAAAACAAGTCAACACAAGACACTGGGGTCTTCCTGAGAGTAGAGAGTGGGATGAGGGTGATGAGCAGAAAAGATAACTATTGGGTAATGAGCTAAATACCTGGGTGATGTAACAGCATTTACAATAAACTCCCAAGACACGTTTTTCTTGTTGTTGTTATTTAATTTCTTTATTTTTTTTATTACACTTTAAGTTCTGGCACACATGTGCAGAATGTACAGGTTTGTTACATAGGTATACATGTGCCATAGTGGTTTGCTGCACCCATTAACCTGTCATCTACATTAGGTATTTCTCCCAGTGCTATCCCCCTTCTTGCCCCCCACGCCCTAAAAGGCCCCAATGTGTGATGTTCCCCTCCCTGTGCCTACATGTTCTCATTGTTCAACTCCCACTTATGAGTGACAATATGCAATGTTTAGTTTTCAGTTCCTGTGTTAGTTTGCTGAAAATGATAGCTTCCAGCTTCATCCAAGGATACAAACTCATTCTTTTTGATGGCTGCATATTATTCCATGATATGTATGTGTCACAATTTTTTTATCCAGTCTATCATAGATGGGCACTGGGGTTGATTCCAAGTCCTTGCTATTGTAAATAGTGCTGCAATAAACATATGTGTACATATATCTTTATAGTAGAATGATTCTTAATCCTTTGGATATATACCTAGTAATGGGATTGCTGTGTCAAATGGTATTTGTAGTTCTAGATCCTTGAGAAATCACCACACTGTCTTCCACAAAGGTTGAACTAATTTACACTCCCACCAGCAGTGCAAAATCATTTTTATTTCTCAACATTCTCTCCAGCATCTGTTGTTTCCTGACTTTTTAATGATCGCTATTCTACCTGCCGTGAGATAGTATCTCATTGTGGTTTTGATTTGCATTTCTCTAATAGCCAGTGATGATGAGCTTTTTTTTCATGTTTGTTGGCTGCATAAATGTCTTCTTTTGAAAAGTGTCTGTTCATATTTTTTGCCTACTTTTTGATAAAGTTGTTTTTTTCTTATAAATTTGTTTAAATTCCTTATAAATTCTGGATATTAGCCCTTTCTTAGATGGATAGATTGCAAAATTTTTTTTCCATTCTATAGGTTACCTGTTCACTCTGATAATTCTTTTGCTATGCAGGTATTTTATCCTCTTTGTAGCAACTGTGAATGGCAGTTTGTTCTTGATTTGGCTCTCTGTCTGTTATTGGTGTATAAGAAGCTTAGCTTGGCTGGATATAAAATTTGGGGTTGAAAATTCTTTTCTTAAGATGTTGAATATTGGCCTTTACTCTCTTCTGGCTTGTAGAGTTTCTGCAGAGAATTCCACTATTAATCTGATAGGCTTCCATTGTCGGTAACCCAAACCTTCTCTCTTACTGCCCTTAGTATTTTTCCCTTTATTTCAACCTTGATGAGTCTGACAACTATGTGTCTTGAGGTTGCACTTCTGGTGAAGTATCTTTATGGTGTTCTCTATATTTTATGAATTTGAATGTTGGCCTATCTCATTAGGTTCGGGAAATTCTCCTGGATAATATCCTGAAGAGTGTTTTCCAACTTGGATCCATTCTTCCCATCACTTTCATGTACACCAATCAAACGTAGGTTTGATCTTTTCACATAGTCCCAAATTTCTTGGAGGCTTTGTTCATTCCATTTTTTTTCTCTCATCTTGTCTTCACGCCTTATTTCATTAAGTTGATCTTCATCTCTGATATCCTTTCTTTCGCTTGATCAATTTAGCTACTGATACTTGTGTATGCTTCACGAAGTTCTTGTACTGTGTTTTGCAGCTCCATCAGGTCATTTAGGTTCTTCTCTAAACTGGTTATTCTAGTTAGCAATTCCTCTAACCTTTTATCAAAGTTCTTACCTTCCTTGCATTGGGTTAGAACATGCTCCTTTAGCTCAGAGAAGTTTATTATTACCCACCTTCTGAAGCCTGCTTCTGTCAATTTGTCAAACTCATTCTTTACCCAGTTTTGTTCCCTTGCTGGTGAGGAGTTGTGATCCTTTGGAGATGAGAAATTCTGGTTTGGCGAATTTTCAGCAGCCTGTGCTGGTTTTTCCTCATCCTCAGGAATTTATCTACCTTTGGTCTTTTCTTTGATAACCTTTGGATGGAGTTTTTGCCTGGTTGTCCTTTTGGTTGATGTTGATGCTATTGCTTTCTGCTTGTTACTTTTTCTTCTAAGAGTGAGACCCCTTTTCTGCAGGTCTGCTGGAGTTTGCTGGAGGTCCACTTCAGACCTGTTTGCCTGGGTATCACCAGCGGAGGCTGCGGAACAGCGCAGATTGCTGCCTGCTTCTTCCTCTGGAAGATTTGTTTCAGAGAGGCACCTGCCAGACACCAGTGGGAGCTCTGCTATGTGAGGTGTCTGTCAAACTCTGCTGGGAGGTGTCTCCCATTCAGGAGGCACAGGGGTCAGGGACCCACTTGAGGAGGCAGTCTGTCACTTAGCAGAGCTCGAGCATTGTGCTTTGAGCTCTGCTGCTCTCTTCAAAGTTGGCAGGCAGGAATGTTTAAGTCTGCTGAAGCTGCACCCACAGCTGCCCCTTCCCCCAGGTGCTCTGTTCCAGAGAGATGGAAATTTTATCTATAAGCCCCTGAATGGGGCTGCTGCCTTTCTTTAGAGATGCCCTGCCCAGAAAGGAGGAATCTAGAGAGGCAGTCTTGCTGCAATGGCTTTGTCAAGGTGTGGTGGCCTCTGCCCAGTTCAGTGTTCCTGGTGGCTCTGTGAGGGAAAACTGCCTACTGAAGTCTCAGTAATGGCAGACACCCCTCCCCCTACCAAGCTCAACATCCCAGGTCAGCTTCAGACTGCTGTGCTGGCAGTGATAATTTCAAGCCAGTGGATCTTCGCTTGCTGGGTTCCACGGGGGTGAGATCCACTCAGCTAGACCACTTGGCTCCTTGGCTTCAGCCCCCTTTCCAGGGGAGTGAACAACTCTCTCTTGCTTGCATCTGGTTTATGAAAAAAAAATCCAGCAGCTAGCCCAGTGTCTGCCCAAATCGCTGACCAGTTTTGTGCTTAAAACCCAGGGCCCTTGTGGTGTGGGCACCCGAGGGAGTTTCGTGGTCTGTGGGTTGTGATGACTGTGGGAAAAGTGTAGTATCTGAGCCAGAGTATCTGTGCCATCCCTCATGGCACAACCCTCACAGCTTCCCTTGGCTAGGGGAGGGTATTCCCTAACCCCTTGTGCTTCCTGGGTAAGGTGACACCCAACTCTGACTTTGGTCCCATCCCCCTTCATGGTCTGCCCACACTGTCTAACCAATCCCAATGAGATGAACCAGGTACAGGTACCTCAGTTGGAAATGCAGAGATCACCCACCTTCTGTGTTGGTCTCACTGTTCCTATTCGGCCGTCTTGCCCAGGGGAAAAAAGACATGTGTTTATCTATGTAACAAACCCTCACATGTACCCACCAAACCAAAATTAAAATTAAAAAACAAATATAAATTTTATATAACTTTCCAGAAAACAGAGAAAGAAGCCTCTCTGAAGAGATAGTTTTAGGGCAGTATTACATTCTCCAAACCAGACAATAAAAATAAAAGAATAGTGTCATGAAAATTTAACAAATTAACAGCAAACGGAGACCAGTGAAATATAAAAAAGCATAGCCCATGGATGTAAGACAGATATAACACTTGAAAATTAATGTTAGCAATATTAACAAAATAAATGAGAATATAATATAAACATCTCAATGTAGGAAAAGTACTTTAAAATGAATCGTTATTCATGATAAAAACTACTGTATTCATAGGAACAAAATAAAGACTCAAGAAGCAGAATCACATATGTATGATCATTTTGTTTTTGTTTTTTACAAAGGAGCCATTTTTACAAAATGGCAGAAGCAAAGTTATTCCAAAAAGTGATATTGTAACAATATTGTTACAATGTATGGATCATCTTTAAAACAATAGCAATTACAAAATGCAGATTTCTAAAAAAAAAAAAAAAAGGCTAACCTTTACCTTATATCCAAGCTATGAATTAAGTTTTCAGTTGAGCTTAAGACATTTTCAGACAAATACAAAAAAAAAAAAATTATTCCCAACAGAAACATATATGCTAACTTTTAAAATTTGCAATATTAATGTCCCTTATTGTATGAATCCCACATTACTATGGTACATTTCTCACAACTAATAGATCAATATTGATCTTTTATATTAACTAAATTATATATTTTACAGATACTTCATTGATTTTTCTCTGATGACATTTTTCTGCTTCATAATCCCATCCAGGAAGCCATTAAAATACTTACATTAGCTGATTTAAATTAATTTAGAAATTTCCGAGATTGCTGAAAGACACTTTCTATTGCTGCTCTTTTTCCTCATGTGTATGGGTCAGACTTGTGTTTCTTTGTATGTTATGTATTTTAAGGTGTTATTGGAAATGTACCTTTTAAACAATATAATGTGTGAATTCAAAATTAGATTCCTTGCAAATGATTGGTTTTTGTTATTATTACTGTTTGTTTAGTAACTTCCATTAATTACCTCTGTAATTTCTGTATCCTTTGTCATGCATAGATACTGAAGTCTTGGCTTAGTTGGCATAGTGGTCATTTAATAAGTGGACAGAGATCTCCTTAAGAGTGCTAAACCCCGTAAGTCTCCCAGCTTTTGCTAAGAGAGTCTGTGTGTATTTCAGCATGTTTTCAATTTTGGCCCCAGGGACTGGTTTCGTGGAAGACAGTTTTTCTACAGGGAGGGACATTGTTTTGGGATGAAACTGTTCTACATCAGACATTAGATTCTTATAGGGAACACACAAGCTAGATCCCTCACATGTGCAGTTCACAATGGGGTTCCTGCTCCTATGAGAATCTAATGTTACCACTGATATAAGAGAAGGCAGAGCTCAGGCAGTAATGCTCCCAAGACCAACACTGACCTTCTGCTGTGAGGCTCAATTCCTAACAGGTCAAAAACAGGTACCTCTTGGCAGCCCAAGGATTAGGGACCCCTGCTTTAGTAGGCAGTTTACAAGTCTATCTTTGTGTTCAATTCCTGCTTCCAGAGAGCCTCAATGTCAGCTAGAATTGAGAAAAGTGGCTCATCTCAACTCTTTCCTTAGCAGGCATACAGGCTTGCACATGAAAATTGCCTTCTAAATAGCCAGGAATATGTCCAAGTTTTGCAAAGTCCTATATGGACATCTAATTTCCTGGCTTTTCTTTTAACTTCAGTTACTTTCCTCTTTGTTCCAATTATTACCATTGCCTCTTGCAACTATAATTTAAACAAATATTGCTAACTTTTTAATTTAAAAATATGCTATTGAAAGGCTTTTCCAAGAGACTATGTGCTGAGTTAGGTCAAGTAAAGGTAAGTCCTTTATATGCATAAAGATTGCAAATAAACTGCAAGACAGATAAAATAATGGCATATATCAGAGCATGGGGCTTTTGGGGAGTAGCTTCAAATATGTTTTGCCTCCTCAAGAGTTTACTATGAGGTTATAGGTTTCGCTGTGAGGCTATTGTTTTCAAGGTTATTGTGGAGCTGGGAGAAGAGTGATGGAATTATGCAGGATAAATTGCTACAAAATTCATTGATCTTGTCAATATTCAATATAATTTCTTGAATAAATGCTTCTCATATTCTTGCAAGGTCCTTATTTCCAAAAATCTGGAAAGTGTATTTTAAAAATGTTTGCCCTTATTTATATTGCCTTTATGGCAGAATAAATATTCAGAGGGCATTGCTCTGCTGCTTTAGAAGTGGCTCTCCCCTGGTTCTGTTTATTGGAGAATAATAATGAAAGCTGGGGTTTGGACACCTGGTATAAAATTAACTTCTAAACATAAACTTACAAAAATCAATATAAAACAAGGAAGGAAGGGATGATATGCAAACAGGATTTGAGAATTATAAATGAATATGTGAGAATATTACATTCATAAAACAATAATAATACTTTTGACTGATTGACTAGAGGTTTTGTTAGGTTTCACCACTGACCCAAATTTTCTTTTAACTCTATTGTCATGGCTACATAGATGCTTTAATGTGCAGTCTTATTCCACTTTTAAGGCTGAAGTAATTATTTTTCCAGATGCTAGAAATGCTACATTTTAAAAGCCCTCAACCTTCAGCCAAATCTAGGAGTTGCCCTTGGTAGAGTAAGCTGCTTTGCCTAAAGTCACACCCCATTCCTAGAAGAGTTTGCATACAATGACTGACAAATGCAAAGGTATAAAGTCTAGCCACCCAATTCCAAACTGGGACACATCAAAAGAGCCTTCTCAGATTGTGTGAGCTCCTCATGAGTTCTAGTGAGAACTTTGCTGATGCTGCCACACAGTCCAAATTCTTCCTCTCTCCAGTTATTCTCCCTTTAGTTTCTTCACATATTGTATATTTCAAGAGCACTCCCTGATAAGCTTAATGAATGCTACTTTCGATCTCAGACTTTGCTTCCTACTTAATTTGCATGATAACGAGCCCTTTCCGCTATATAGTCTCTGAGAAGCCAACATCAATACAGAATTAAACGAGCAAGGGTTTTGTTAGTTTAAAGGCTAGTGGGAAAAAATGGAGAGAGAAAATGTCCTGGAAAATCATGCACAGATATCAGCCCTCAGTGGAAATCTGCATCCAAGTCAAAGAAAGAAAAAAATATTTGACTAAAAAAGTTGTGGATCATAGTATGATTTAAAGTTCGACAAAATCACTAAGATTCTTTAAATCAAAGTCAGATTTTAGAAGAGTTCTATGCCTCTCAGGAATTGGCTTGCTTTAGTAGCCCTTCTTTAAGGTATATATTTCTTATCCTGTTTAATTCTTACAACAAATCTTTGAGATAGATGTTTAAGTATCCTGTTTTACTGATAAGAAATAGTTTCACAGGAACATTATTTGCCCAAACATAGTCAATCTATGAGTTGCAAAGCCAGTGTGAAATAACACAATTGTTCCCAGGTCTTGTGTTTCTAAGAACTATACTTCAATGACAATGAGTCACTTCATATACTTGGAAATCTTTGAAGAACAGTAAGACAAGGTCACTCTAAGCAGGACACTGAAATCTTTCCACAATTATTTACTGTGAATTGTTCTCACAGCTTTTCCATAAAGAAACATAAGACCAGTTCCAGAATGACTGTGCACTGGGAAAAGAGAAATTCTAAAGTTTCAAGATGTTTAAACACAGGCTTGGAATTGACTCAGTTACCAAATACCATTACTATTTCATACCCTCAGGAGGACTATAAATTAGGAAAGATTACATGGACGCCTCTGAAAGTTCTCTACTTTACCAGAATAGCAATAAAAATATATATATATCACTGTGTCTTTGAGACACCTGTAGTGATTAGTGTTATTACAGATTTTAAAGAAGATATATTGGAAAGAAAAACATAGAGGGGTGATTAGGAGGAGGGAGAAAAGACTGAAAGAAAGTTTAAATGTTGAATTAGTTGAGCAATTATCCCAAGGACACATATTCAACCTGAATTTTCATTGTTATTGTTGTTATTTGTTTTAAATCAGAAGTCACTATTACATTTATTTGGCAAATTGAAGAGTTTTATCAAACTTTCCATGTCCTTCTTATTTTCTACCCAACTCCACACCTGATGTAGTAAATTCCTATAATGTTATGTTGTCTTGGTATCCATTTTAATATAACTTGGACTTTCTCATACTGGAAGCAGGATTTAGTCCTGTGCAGGTTCTTGATAGGCCTCTATGACATGTCTGTTATTATTCTTATGAGAATATGAGTAAATTAGCAGCTGAGAGGCAAGGCAAGATGAGAAAGTTTTATTTTATTAAGAACTAGTCAGAGTTTTAGGATTTGCCACTTTTTTTTTTTTTTTTTTTTTGAAGCATCAGCCTACTTTGGTGCACAAATTATATATACATTCATTCATACACATTCACATTTATTTATATATTCTTCAAAGTCTGAATTAACTTTATTGATAAACAATTTAGGCACTAGCTAGATGCCATTGGGCATCAATTACAATTCTACAAGGATCTAGCGAAGATTTACAGTCACAATTAATGGCATGTCAAATTGTTGGAAGAAGAGTATTGATGTTCAATAGTAAAGCAATCAGATTCTCAGAAGGCCAGATAGTTTGAACATCTTTAAAAAATGTCATTTAACTAAGCTGTCATGCAAAATTCTCCCATATTTCAAAATCAAATGGAGGAAGTATCAAAGTAAATATGTTTATCAGTGTGCCTTTATCTTACAGTGCCAGAAAAATATAGAATAAAGGTAAATATTTAAGATAATCATCTAAATTTTTGGCAACATATTGCCAACTATTTAAAAATCTTTGATTTGGTAGCGTATGGTAATACAACAATGTGATACTAATAATTTACATCCAGATGCTGTGGTTTCATTGATACAATCTCTTGTAGCAAGCTGACTTCTAAGGTGGTGCCCAATCACCCCTACTTCCTACTATTTTCATCCTTGTGTAAACTCTTCATCTGACTGTTGGCTGTATTTAGTGATTTAATTTTAACCAAGATAATATGAGAAAAGTGATGAGATTTCACTCCTGTAATTAGGGTATAAGAGATTGTAATTTCTATCTTTATAGAATACTGTCACTTTCTTCCTGGCTTTGCTGAAGCAGTCTGCCATGTTGAGAAGGCCCATGTAGTAAGAAAGTGAGAATGGGCCACTCACCAGTGAGTAACTAAGTCTCCCTGTTTAACAATCTTCAAGGAACTGATCCAGTGAACAACCACGTAAGTGAATGTGAAAGCAGATTTCTACCCAGTAGAACTTTCAGATGAGTCCTTAGCTCTGGAAAATGCATTAATTGCACTCCTTTGAAAGACTCTGAATCAGAAGGTCCATCTAAGTTTGGCCTGTACTATATCATATTTTATTCATCTTTTCATCTGTGGATGGATACTTGGGTTATTTTCATCTTTTGAACTAATGTAAATAATTTTGCTATAAATATCAATGTACAAGTATTTGCTCAAGTTTCTGCTCTCAATGTTTTTGGATATATATTAATACCTAGGAGAGAAATTGTTGATTCATACGACACTTCCATGTTTAACACCCTGAGAAGTCACCAAACTGCTTTTTTACACTAGATGAAACATTTTACATTCCCAACAGTGGTCCATGAGGATTCCAATTTCTCTATACCCTCTCCAATATTTATTTTCTGGTTTTACTTATTCATAGGCATCCTGGTTGGTACAAAGTAGTATCTCATTGTGGTTTCGATTTGTAGTTCTCTAATAATGAATGCCATTGACCATATTTTTGTGGGTGTATTGGCCTTTTGTATAGCTTCTTTTGAGAAATATTTCTTCAAATTTTTTATTCATATTTATTTGAGCTATCTGTTTTCTCTTTTTGTGTGTTAGGGTTTCTTTATATATCCTGGATATTAATACCTTATCAGATAGATGCTTTGTAGGTATTTTCTCTCATTCATTAGGATGTCTTTTTTGGTAGTGTACATTGATAAAAGATGATCCTAATTTTGACAAAATTTATTTATTATGTTGTTGTCTATGTTTTTGGAGTTATATCTATATAGTTGCCAAATTCAACATTATAAAAGTGTTCTCTAATATTTTTTTCTCAGTATATTTTTAGCTCATAACTTTTACCATTTTGAGTGAAATTTTTATATGGTGTAGGTAAAGTCCAACATTATTCATCTGCATGTATATTTTCAGTTTTTCCAGCGCCATTTTTTTGCAAAGACTATCCTTCCCTAATGAATAGTCTTAGCACTTTTGTTAAAAATCAATTCACAGTTATGTGAGGGTTTCTTTGTGGGCTTTCTATTCTTTTCTGTTGGTCTACATGTTCACTGTTATGCCAGTGCTATATTTTTTAAAAAAGAGAAGTGTGATCCTAAAGAGATGAGGGAGTGGCCAGTCAGTGGAGAAGTGAGAACACTCACAACATTTATTGATTCAGTTTGCCATCTTATATGGGAACTATTTGTGGTGCCCTAAAACAAAAACAATATTAATATAAAAGATCACCGATCACAAATCACCATGACAGATATAATAAAAAAGTTTGAAATCTTGAAAAAAACTACCAAAATGTGACACAGAGTCACGAAGCACATAGTGTTGGAAATATGGTCCTAACAATTTTCCTATATTCGGGGTTGACACAAATCTTCAATTGGTCAAATGTCATCTCTGTGGAACACAGGGTGTTCCACAGTGAAGCATAATTAAATGAGGCATGCTTGTATTACATCTTTATATACTGTGTGTCAGAAAACATAGATTAATACATTTTAATGCATTTGTCTTTTAGAGTATATAGAAAATAAAAAGTACCGTTAAATACAGAATTGCAATAATGCAGATTTTTTAATTTTCCCATGTTAGCCCTTACTGGAGACCTTTGTTTTTATTTATTTATTTATTTATTTTTATTGGATTTTAGGTTTTGGGGTACATGTGAAGAACATGGAAGATTTTTGCATAGGTACACACATGGCAGTGTGATTTGCTGCCTTCCTCCCCATTGCCTATATCTGGCATTTCTCCCCATGCTATCTCTCTCCAACTCCCCAGCCCCCACTGTCCGTCCCCTATTTCCCCCCAACAGACCCCAGTGTGTGATACTCCCCTCCCTGTGTCCTATGTGTTCTCATTGTTCAACACCCGCCTATGAGTGAGAACATGTGGTGTTTGATTTTCTGTTCTTGTGTCAGTTTGCTGAGAATGATGATTTCCAGGTTCATCCATGTCCCTACAAAGGACACGAACTCACCATTTTTGATGGCTGCATAGCATTCCATGGTGTATATGTGCCACATTTTCCCTGTCCAGTCTATCATCGATGGGCATTTGGGTTGGTTCCAGGTCTTTGCTATTGTAAACAGTGCTGCAATGAACATTCGTGTGCATGTGTCTTTATAGTAAAACGATTTATAATCCTTTGGATATATAGCCAGTAATGGGAGTGCTAGGTCAAATGGAATTTCTATTTCTAGATCCTTGAGGAATTGCCACACTGTTTTCCACAATGGTAGAACTAATTTACATTCCCACCAGCAGCGTAAAAACATTCCCATTCCTCCACATCCTCTCCAGCATCTGTTGTCTCCTGATTTTTTAATGATTGCCATTCTAACTGGCGTGAGATGGTATCTCAATGTAGTTTTGATTTGCATTTCTCTAATGACCAGTGATGATGAGCATTTTTTCATATGTTTGTTGGCCTCATGTATGTCTTCTTTTGCAAAGTGCCTGTTCATATCCTTTGCCCACTTTTGAATGGGCTTGTTTGTTTTTTCTTGTAAATTTGCTTTAGTTCTTTGTAGATTCTGGATATTAGCCCTTTGTCAGCTGGGTGGACTGCAAAAATTTTTTCCCATTCTGTTGGTTGCTGATTCACTCTAATGACTGTTTCTTTTGCTGTGCAGAAGCTGTGGAGTTTGATTAGGTCCCATTTGTCTAATAATGCTTTTAAATAATTTCTGCTACCTATTCATTTCAACCTAAAGGACTCCCTTTATCATTTCCTGCCATGAAGGTCTAATGGTAACAAACTCCCTCAGCTTTTGGCTCTTGACATCATTTTTTCCCCCTTAAAGAGTAGTTTTTCTATATGTAGAATTCTTAGTTGAAAGCCTTTCTTTAGGCAATCTGAATATATCAATCTACCTTCTGGCCTCCAGGATTTCTGATGAAAAATAAACTGTGAATCTCTTGTAGATGATGAAACAATTCTCTCTTACTTCTTTCAAAATTTTCTTTTCTTCTTTTTACTTTCTTTTGTTTGGCTCTCTGCAGTTTGATTATAATGTGTCCCATTGTGATTCTCTTTGAGTTTATGCTAATTGGAATTTATTGAGCTTCATAAATTTGCATATTCATGTCTTTTGTCAAAAAATTTATGAAGAATTCAGCTATTATTTTTTCAAATATTCTTTGTCCTCTCATTTTTTTTTTTTTTACTTTTCTACTGAGATTCTCATAGTGTATGTTAATACAAGAGTTATTTCCCAAGATTTTTAGGCTTTGTTCACCTTTTTCATTTATTTCTTCTTCCTCTTCCTTAGATGCATTCAAGCTTGTCAATTCTTTCTTCTGTATGTCCTATATTCAATTTGTTAATTCTTTCTTCTGTGTGCTCAAAACTGCTTTTGAATCTCTCCGGTGAAATTTTTATTTCTGTTTTTGTTCTGTTCAGTAATATTTTTAATCCTTTTTATAATATTTTGCTCTTTAATGATTTCTAGTTTTTTGTATACATAGTATTCTTGTCTTTGTCCATGCCCTGCTTTATCTCGTTGAGCACTTTTAAGACAGCTGCTTTAAAGTATTTGTCTAGTAAGTTCAATGACTAAACTTCTTTAGGTACACTCTCTGTTATTTTGATCCTTTGAAAGGGCCATTTTTTCCTCTTTCATTACATGCCTTGTGACTTTTGTTGAAAATTGAACATTTAAGTCTTTTATGTACAATCTGAAATTTGAATATTCCTGATGTTAGTATTATTTGTTTATTTTTAATTATTGTAGGGTATCTCTGTGCTGAGCATCAACCTGAGGTGAAAAGCTCTACTCAGTTTTTTTTGAGCTGAATCTTTCTATGGGCATGTGTGGTATTTTCTAAATACCCCCATTTACGTCTTCATTTTTGAAAGTCCAAAATCCAAAAAGGCTCACCTCCTTTAAATTTCCTATAAGTTACTTCAGCTGGTGAGTGTCAACAATGGCAGCCCATCCCAGTAGATACACCTCTACAATCAGAAGCAACAATCTGGTTGGGTGCGGTGGCTCCTACCTGTAATCACAGCACTTTGGGAAGCCAAGGCTAGTGGATCTCTTGAGATCAGGCATTCGAGACCAGCCTTGCCAACATGGTGAAACCCTGTCTTTACTAAAACTACAAAAATTAGCTGGGCTGATCGCACACACCTGTAGTCCCAGCTACTCAGGTGGCTGGGGCAGGAGAATAGCTTGAACCTGGAAGTTGGAGATTTCAGTGAGTGAAGATCACGCCACTATACTCCAACCTTGGGACAGAGTGAGACCCCATCTCAAAAAAGGAAAAAAAAAAGAAAAGAAAAGAAACAACAATCTATAACCTGAACACAGAACCCCAAGATCTGGAGAACATGTTTCTTGTTGAAGTCACCTTGGCTCCATAGGCTTCCACAGAGACTATGTTTTCCTCCCCACAGCTGCCTGCCACAGGCTGCAGCATTGGTGTGATAGATACCAATGCCACACTGATTGGTACAATTAACAGATATAAATTGCAATTTACCATGAAAGTTGTCCTTTGAATTCTGAAATGTTCACAAAGTTCCAGAGTTTCAAATAATCACTTCAGAATATTTTTGACAATGTATTTGTTGTAGAATTGAGAGATGGATTTCTGATGCTTCATCCTCCACTATTTTTTCTGATGTTAATCAACTATGTGTTATTTTAAGCCACCAATATTTAGAGTTACTTGTTATGTAGCTGATATAGTTGTTTGGATATTTTTTCCTTCCAAATCTCATGTTGAAACGTAATCCCAATGTTGGAGGTGTGGACTGATGGGAGTTGTTTGTGTCATGGTGGTGGATTCTTCATAAATGGCTCGGTGCACTCCCTGCAGTAATGGGTGAGTTCTTGTTCTATGAGTGAGTTTATGCAAGATTTGGTTCTTTAAAAGATCCTGGCATCTCTTTCTTGCTCCCTCTCTCTCACTCCCTCTCTCACCATGTGGAAAGCCTCTCCCCCTTTGCCTTCTGCCATAAAGCTTCCTGAGGTTTCAACATAAGCCGAGCAGATGCCCATGCTTGCATAGCCTAAAAAATGGTAAGCCAGATAAATCACATTTCTTTATTTATTATCCAGGCTCAGGTATTTATCCATAGCAATGCAAATTGAGCTAATATAGTAGTAATAGATACTTAACACATTTATGAATACAAATTCAGTTAGACTCAATAGCTGAGTATGTAAATATTATGTTGCTAAAAATGTGTTGTCTTTAAGAAGAAATATGTGAGAAATGTATTAAGTTCTTAGAAGAAGAACTGGATTTATACCTGGATTCAGATATAAATAAATGGTATAGTCAACCTTTCTGATTGCATAAAAAAACATTGTGTATGCTTCAAGTAACCTTAGTCTCTTCATATACAAAATTAATATGAAGGGTTATCTAATAAAACCTTAAGACTTGACTGGTTCTGGTAAAGAAAACAGCAGCCTGAGATTCTTAAAATATAATGATTTTAATTTTATTGCGTAATTTCTACTTAAATTCTTCTCATTTATACTATAGTGGCCTAAAAATATCCTTTTATTCAGAATCTTTCAAATATGGTTATACTTGCTAGAAAAGTTGGACAATATATATTCATCTATGCATTTGTTCACTCAGTAATATTATTAAGCACTTAAGACACGCAAACCACTATGT
This sequence comes from Cebus imitator, assembly GCF_001604975.1. Taxonomy (NCBI): domain Eukaryota; kingdom Metazoa; phylum Chordata; class Mammalia; order Primates; family Cebidae; genus Cebus; species Cebus imitator. The sequence continues at coordinate 6,238,133 of NW_016107411.1, read as the reverse complement.
TGAGAATTCTGGTAGAATTAGTTGACAAATGGATGGTGCCTGCCCTTAAAATGTAATTAACAACTTAAAATATAATATTGGTTTGTATTTGTCTAGTAAATTGTGCCATGCTATTGCAAGAAAGACTGAGAGGCCATCCTCTCACTACGTAAAACAGTTTTGATGTCCTGAAAATTGCATGGAAGTTATAGAAACAAAGAGCAATTTTTCAAATTTCTATTGTTTCTTTATAAAACAATAGAAGCATTTGCATCAACACTTTATGTGTATAGAGGACTGAAGTGCAAGGCTGCTTAATGCCTGCCTTGTAAGAAATTATTTCTATTATCTCAGTATTTTCAGAATCAATGGCATAGCAATTTTACTGCCAAGTTGTAACTAGGTTTACCAGACAGTTGAATGGTGATCCCTTTAACAATGTTAATCAACACTGTTTACTATTTAGATATGAGCACATGTTTATTTCCTGTCTCTTCTTATAGCGTGAGATACAATTGACCCTAAATCTGCTGCACATGACTAGAATAAGGTACTTAACTGTTGTGCTTCTGTTCCATGTCTATCTTTCTAGATTCCTACACTGTTCTATTTTATTGGGGCTACATTTCCTATGCTTCTTATTAGCTGGCTCACTGCTAGATTTTTCAGTAAAAGACACATGTTAAAGATCAGAAAATTAGAAGAAGTCCAAAACAATCTAACTGTTTCTGTCTCTCAGTCTTGCCCTTCCTCTCCCTTAGGAAAAGGATCATTGAACAACACCTCATCTTTCAGTGACTCGTTTTATGTACAGTGATGGCCATTTTAAACACCACTCACTGTCTTCACACTCATGACTATAATCAATTTCTTCTTGCTAATGTCTAACCTGAGAGGAGATGGCTAATATTCTAAAATATTTGCAAAATATTATTTATCTGAAAGATATATATTATTATAATCTGCATAATATATTTATAAAAGAAGACTAAAAATATGGAATGAACTTCTATAATAAAGCAAATGTACCAATAATGGTACATTGGTTCCCTTATTGGTACATAAGAATGCATTGGTTCCCTTATTGGTACATAAGAAGAAATTTAAATGTAATGTATTATCCTGAGCAACTCAGATGTGTTTTAACAGTTTTCTTGGTTGATTGACTAAAACATGGATTCAATGTGATCTTCATTCAATAATATTGAGGTGCCAGAACTTCCATCAAATATTATAAATAAAACACTCTAAAGGTTTAGAGAACTAAGAGTGATATCTGTGAACAGCAGATTACCTTCTCTGCTTGTCCTTGGGAACGTTTAGAGTTGCATTTCCTTAATAAGGCATTAAGAAAAGCCTTACTGAGAGAAACAAAAACTTCCTTGAAAAGCTCTGCTGTGGTTATTTCTGAATGTCAAAGAAAATAAAGGGAGTTGATGTCATTGAATAATCTCCTTGATTTCAATGAAAATTATGTAAATACAGAGTTAGAAGCCAAGTGGCAAAGCTTAAAAACCAGGTGCTTGAAATTGCCATAATGAGAAGTAGGACTAGAATAGCAATTAGAGTATTTTGACCCACAGAGATCTTTGGTTATACATTGTCACCTGTGTCTTGAATAAAATGGATAGACAGATACTAAATATTGCTTGTACTGACTCAGAAAAATTCTGGCCCTGGTGAGCAGAAACATGAATGGAGTCAATACAATGGGGTGTTGAGACTCTCATTAAGTTTCCAAAACCAAGCCAATTCCCAAAACAATGACTCAATTTTTGAAAAATTAAATTCATTTGAGGAAAAAATGGCAATAACATTAAAAGTACAGACAATACATTTTAAATCAAATCTTTTCCAAAATTATCTGTAGCCATTTAACAGTGTACCTCTATTCTAAGTAAAGGGAAATATCCAGAATATTTGGAGGTTTCTAGAATCATTTCCTTATTGGTCCCTTAAAATCTCAAGAAACATAAATCTACAGGGGAAATTTTGAGGTCAGATGATAAGTAAAATTTGAGTCCAGTGAAATTGCAAAACTATTTTATGGTGAAATTGGAATAGTCATTTTTCACGACTCTTTAAATATTGACGACAGGTTCTTGATAATATAATTATGGCAGCCCAACACATAAGAAGAGCTAAAAGCAAACCTGTAAAATGTCTTCATTTTAGCAGAACTGCAAGACAAAAGCAATGTTGGCCAAGATAGTACAACAGGGACTAGAATTATCATTTTGTCTGAAACAACTTAGCACCAGTCTAAGTACTTGAAACAATGGTTTTCAAAAAAATAATTACTAGGCAATAAACGATAATACTACCTAAAAGGTAGGAATCAAAAAGGTGAGCCTTAGCATTTCTCCAGCTAACTTACTGAGAGGGATTCTAGATCTCAGCACATAGAGGAGAAACCATGAAAGAGCCTGGCAGATGACATTAGTAGAGGATGTGGAGCTGAAAATTCAAGGACAACAAAAAATCCAGTTTATTGGACAGGAAAAAGAGGCGAGCACTTCAAAAAGGAACAACCCTGGAAATTTGTAGAGACGCCCCAAAGTATTCAGGAGAGTGTGTGCTTATGAGAAAAGCACCCCAGGGAACGAATCATCAGGAAGGACTAAAGAAAATGGTATGTGGTTCTCCTAGAAGGCCAGAAATCATACTTATTTCCACTATTCCTGAAAAAGTTATTAACTTATGGAGAATGGAATAGCGTAAACGGAAATGCCTTGCCTCAACTGTGGGGAATTATTCATCCTACACTAAACACTTCTTTGGTCCCATCAAACAAATTTAAAAATACATCACAAAGAATAAAACTGTTTCTAAGCACATAAATTGTGTCCTAGAACAAAGCTCAAGAGTACATAAACAAAAATATCTAGCATTCAACAAGACAACATTTAAAATATTGGAATGTAAGTTCCAATACTGTAAAATGCTATAATATAGTAAAATTATTGAGGCATTCAAACAAGCAAGACAATATGATTCATAGTGAAAGTTGAAAACTCAATCAACTAAAACTGACCCAGAATTGACACAAAAGTAAAAATTAATAGATAAGAATATTAAGCTTGTCATTATCTCATATGTGCAGAATGTTGAGTAGAATCACAGAACATGTTTTAAAGACACAAATGGGGCTTCAGAAAAAAAAAAAAAACTAACAGGTATGAAGTGAATAAAATATTGAGTGCAATTAATAGTGGATTAAGTATTTTAAAATTATAAGATATGAGGTGAACAATATGTTCAGTGTGATTAACAGTAGATTAAAGATTTTTTTTAATTATCTGAATAACTGTGAAAGAAAAAGATTAGCAAACTTTAAGTCATAACACAGTCACTGTATAAAACACATATAAAAAATAAATACAATATTAAACAGAGTTTCAGTAAACTGTGTGATAACTTCAAGCAGTCTAAATTTACGTAAAATTGGAATCAATAAGAGATAGGAGATGAAAATCTCTTCTAAGTGCACACTAATTGGTACCTTTGACTTATTCCAGCAGTGAATTGCATTTTCCTTATCCTAATACTCTTACTCTTCATTTAAGCCTGTATTTCACAGATTATAATCTGTTAAGAGGATGAAAAGAGAAGAGAGCCTGGAGAAAAATATTTCCTAATTACGTAATTGACAAAAGGCTTTTATCTAGAATGTATAACAAATTTTATAAACTCCACCACAAGAAAAAGCAAATCAATTAGAAAATAGGGTCAAGCAAATTGAAAGAAGATACATGAATGGCTAATAAGCATGTGAAGAGATGTTCAAACTCATCAGCTATTAGAGAAATGCAAATTAAATCCACAATGATATGGCAGCTAAAAACAAAATAATGACAGTACCAAGTGCTACTGAGAATTTAGATCAAATGAATCCCTCATACACGGTTGGTGGTATATAAAAGGGTACAGCCATTCTGGAAAACAATTAGACATTTTCTTCTAAAGTTAAACATATATTTTCCATATAAGTCAGCAATCATACTCCTGAGTAGTGTTGTAGAAAAATTAGAACTTATATTCACACACAAAAATGTGTCCAAAGCAACTTTATTTTTATTAGATAAAGAATGAAAATAGACCTAAATGCTCTTCAACTGACCAATGGATACATCCTTTTTTATGGTGAAATTGGAATAGTCATTTTTCACAACTATTTATATATGGACAAAAGGTTATTAATAATATAATTATGGCAGCCCAGTTACGTTAGAAGAGCCAAAAGCAAACCTCTAAAATGTCTTTGTCTTAGCAGAATTGTAAGACAAAAGCAGTGTTGACCAAGATAGTACAAACAGGGACTAGACTTCATCCATGCATTGGCTTATTACTCAGCAATGAAAATGATGAATCACTGATATACACAACAACTTGGATGGACACGAAAGGTATTATGAAGAGGACAAAAAGCAATATCTTAAGGATACACACTAGATGATATATTTTTCTGAAAATGACAAAATTATAGCAATAGAGAAAATATCAGTGCTTACCATGAATTAGAGTTGGGAACGGGTATGACCATAAAGGAACAATAATACGAGGAGGTTTCTTTGTGGTGGTTGAACAATATTGTATACTTTTGTTACAATGAAAGTAAAATTTCATAGAACTAAGTAACAGCACGTGATCAACCAAAATACATTTCATAGAACAGCATCACAATAACAACAACATAAAATGTGGGCATGCAAAAACTGTTGCACTTCAAATAAGTTCTGTAATTTAGTTACAGTATTACATCAATGTCAATATCCTGATTTTGATAATGTAGCACATAAAATATTATCATTGCAAGATGGGCAAAAATATATAGGAAATTTCTTCTATGTTTGTAATAGCATCAAAATATGAAACATTAGAGATAAATCCGATAAAATATGCAAACCTGTGTACTAAGAAAAATATAAAAATATGAACAAATGGACAGATAAAGCATGTTTGTAGTTAAGAAAATTCAGTATTTGAAAGTTCTCGATTCTTCCAAATTTGTCTAAAGCTATAATCCAAAGCCATTAGAACTCCCAACAAAGTTATTTTGTAGAAATTGGAAAGCTATTTCAAAAATTTATGTTCAAATCCAAGGATTAGAAATAGCCAAAGAAAATTAAAAAAAAAAACAACAACAACAACAAAAAAAACCATGGAGGACTATTAGTATCTTAGCTCAAGAACTTCAATAATCAAGAAATTTTGGTATGTGCATACTGATAGATGAATTGGTCAATGGAGTAGAAAAGATTCAAAACTAGATTCATGTATACAAATGATTTTCAAGAATGATGCAAAGACAATTTAGTAGAGAAAAGACATGCTTTTCAACATATAGTGTGAATGAATTCATATTCAGGTTTAAAATTATGCTTTGCTATTCATACCTACCACAAAATATAAAAATTGACTCAAAATGGATAGATCTGTAGATCTGTGATCCATCTGTATCTCTAAACAATCTAAGATATACAGTTTTCACAAGAAAACAGGAAATAACATTTTGTAATCTTGGGTTTTTTTGCATCTGAATATAAAAACAAAATTCATATATAAGAATAACATATTTTTACTTTCAAATTAAAATTTTCTGATATTTAAGTTGTATTCATAAAGCATGAACATACAAGGCTCAAACTATGAGAAAATATTTGGAAATTATATGGCTGATAAAGGACATATCCAGAATATATTTTAAAAAGCTATCGAAACATAATAATAAAAACAAAGGCTTGTCCTGCCATCACTAATTTGGGACGTAATTTTAACAGACATTTTACAAAAGATAGCAAATAAGCACATAAGATGCTGGATATCATTAGTCACTGAAGAAGTCCCTTTGGAAATCACAATTAGATATAGCTATGCACCCATTATTAGAGCTAAAATTTAAAAGAATTGTTACTCTAAGCAGTGATGAGGATGGAGATAAACTATAAGTTACATTACTGCTGGTTGAAATGTAAAGTGGTATAACCATTTTGGAAAACAGATTGCTATTATTTTTCATTTATTGCATACTATAGACATTCGTTATAATACATGGTCCTGCCCTACCACTCTTAGGTAGTTATTTGCTCAAGAGAAATAAAAACATGACTCATATAAAGATTTGTATTGAAATGTTCGTAGAAGCTCTATTTTCAATAACCCAAATATGGAAGCAGTCCAAATATTCATCAATAGGTAAATATATGAATAAACAGTAGTATAGTCACACGGTGAAAAATTAATCAGGAATACAATGGTATTGCAGAAATGCATAACAACATGGATGAATCTTATGATAATTATACCAAGTGAAAGAAACCAGACAAAAGTAACAAATTACATGATCTGAAATGGTCACAAGGGCACTTTTGGGGAAAATGAGTAGTTCATGAACTAGGTTTTGGTGTTGATTTAATATGTACTCATATACATATATCTGTGTGTATAGATATGTAAAATGGAAATATATATTTAGGTATATTAAATATATAATGGTTTATATCAATTCTTATCAAATTGTACAACAATGCAGCATATTGATTATAATTATATCTCAATAATACTATAAAGAGAAAATAATTGTTGACTTAATTTTAGGTATTTATTTCAAAGACATAATTATTGATATTCATAAATATTGATATTTCTATAATTATGTTCATTCAGTACGTGCTATAAAAAGAAAAAAGATAAAAATTCAGGATAAATCATCAAGTGAATGATCAAATAAACAATGACCAACAAAATAAAATCCTAAAAATAGCAATATTTATCCACTTGAAAATGTAATTTTACTTATAGGTACTGTAATTCTATATTTTTATATTTTAATGTAATATGTAATATATAACCTGAAACATATGCAGATGCACAAACTATATCAATGTGTTTCAGTTTAATTACAGATAATAAAAATATTGTATTTTCCTCTGGGTTGAAAAAAATGCACTTTTATTATATAGACCAAGGGAGGAAAAGAAAAGCCATCACACTAAGTAAATTACTAAAGCTTTTCTAGTTTTAAACAAGATTTTTCATATAGCGGATTTATTGTCACATTCCTTTCAAAACAAAAAAGATGCTTACTGTGTTTTAAAGATTATAGAGCTTGCTACTGAAAGACAAATTTTACAGTCACTGTACATCAAAGTTTAAAAACTGTCCAGAATTAAAAATACATTAAAAATTACATGAATAAAAGAAAAAGTTGTACGTCTAAGAAAAGACTGACATACTTATAATGCATCATCTAAATGTGGATACTCATTTCTCTTGAAGTTGCTAAAATGTAGACATTTTTTGCTTTCTTGCTTTCTACTCGTTATCTTGTGTGTTTACCAAACAGTATTCACTAATGTGAACAAATCCTATTCTGAAAAGATCTAAAGAAATTGTACACCAATAGCAAACTATAGGCATTAAAACAGGTTAACATATTCAATGCCTTTCAAAACATAAATTAAAGATATTTTTTCTTGCACTGGTGAAAAGAAAAGATAAGCATGCTTGTTAACAATGTTAAAAAGTTTGAAATTCAGTGTCCGTACAATTTCTAACAATGTTTCTATAGCTTTAAGCTTAGGTATAGAATTTATGCAAATACATTAAAGAATTCATTGGTAAATTATACTCAAGCAGGTTATTAAGATAGACGTACAGAAAGTAAATGATCAATACAGAATTAAAGGAGTCCTGTTTTTCTTTATATCCTTGAAAATTGATGAACTTTCTGAAGACATTTCTACAATAATAAACATTAAGTAACCACAGGTATTGGGAAACCTAACTACACAAACCAATTTAAAATATGCAGGATGACTTTGTAGCATTTCATACAGTTCAAGTCATAGATAAGGCTACAAGAATAATCACATAAATTGACTTAGAAATCAAGTGTAAGTAGATATGAATACAACCTCTAAAATCTATCTTTAAAAAGTGAACATTAGCCATTTATTCAAAATTATATGACTTTGAAGGATTAAATTATTCTAAGATATAAAGCCATTTTCAATAGTTTCATATATCAACTGAGCAGGAGGCAAGTTGTAAAAGAGTGAGTGAGTAGATCCCATTTGGGCAGCTAGACTGTAAAAAGAGTTAATGGCAGCCTTACCTGACCTGCTGTTCTCTCTAATGACCTGGATTTGTTGCATGGCAGCAGCATGCTGAGGGCCAATTTTAATGCCATTTGCCCCATTATCAATGTGAGAGACTCCTTCTTGGATGTTTTAGTAAATTTCTTTCATTAAGAAATGCCTCTTGTACATTAAGCTTATTTTCAATAAAGCCCCAACTCAATTTTCTAAATATTCTTAATATTATAAAATTAAGCATCACAGTACATATAATAAGATCAGTGAATGTTTAGGCAGAGGACATATAGTTAAATTATATAAAAATTCATAGACTATAGGAATAAAGCATGGGTAGAGACTACAGTCTTAATTTCTACAAGTCAAAAAACCACAATTTCATGGTGAAATGAGTTTCTTAATTACAATAAATTTAACCAAGGCCACAGCTAGGAAGCAGTATATATGGGCAGTTTCCAGACCAGGTGATCTAGCTTCATTATCTGTGGTACTAATCTTAATCTCTAACCATTATTGCTTCTAAGTCATAGCAGGAATTCCAGCTTGCTTTCATCTTTTTTCTACCTTCTGTAATAAATTGTTTTCAGAACTATCTGCCTCAGGATCTTTAGGATGAAGTTTCCTAATCTTTATTTTTTTATGAAGTTTCTAATGCTCTCATATTTCTTCTACTTTTCCCCTTCTGTTTGCTATAATTTGAGTACACAAAATTGTGTCCAGATTTTGTTCAAAGACTAGCGGAGTATGTGATCCTTCCCTCCCCCACTCTTGTGCCTTGTAGAGCTTTCTCATTCTTTCCCTTGATTTCCCCCTTTGCATTCTCCTAAGCGAGAAATAGTCAGGGCTGTTTCTCTTACGGACTCCCTGACCAAAGTGTCCCCTGTCAGCAGATGAATCTAGCCATATCCTACACTCTGTGCCAACTCTCTTGCTCTTTAACTATCCCTTCTTCTTAGTGGGACTATTTCTCCTGCACTAACATTTCTCAGCTGTATTAGAGGTAAACCACTAAGGCCTGAGATTTAGATACGGAATATTTTTTGGAAAGTCATTTAGAATGCTGTAATTGTTCCAAATACTTAGCTAATCACTAAGTATCAATCAATCTTAGACAATACTTTTCTCCATCATGTATCTTAGCTTATCATAAAATTTTATTGGATTATCGTCACAAACTTTATAAAACTGATAGAAGTCCATTGCTTAAGTTGTGCTCCTCAAAGATATTTAATTAGGAACATAATGGAAGAATGATATAAGTGTATTCATGAATAAGATTCAAGGATTTTATACTCTTTTTATTATCCATTTAACTCTCAATTATTTCCCCATTTCCATCTCTAAGGGTTGTGTAGGCAAGAATATTGCTTTGGGTTTCTCAAGAAAAAGTGCACATATAATAGAAGACTGATTACAAGAATAACTGTTTTTGGCCTGATAGAATTAGAGTGATTTTAAATTCTAAGCACAATTTCAATTATTAATTTAAGATATAACTTAGCATGTTAGTGACATAACCATTCAGATATAATTTGTCATGAAATGTTTAAATAATTTTTTTAATATTTTAAGTTTCTCTTTGAGCCAATTTCATTTCCTTCTTTCTTTTTCACATGCAGTTCTTAAGGCCTAGCATTTCTTCCCTAGGCCTTTTTCATGCTGGAATTTTTAAAAAATATGTCTTTCTAGCTCAGGCCTTTATCATCTCTTGATGTCATCATTCTAATGTTTTCCTGGATGTTAGATTACTGGCATGACTAAAATAGAGACTGTACCTCTCCAGTTCTCTTCTGTATCCCATATGCTGAGCAAAATGTCTGAGTGTAGTTAGGAGGTTTTGAGGATATTTCATAAATTGATGAGTGAATAAATGAATAATTAAGATTTATTTTCTTTTCTAAATTTAATTTTTAATTGACAAATAAAAGTTGTATACATTTATTGTGTATGACATGATGCTTTGAAATATGTATACATTGTAAAATGAAGATGTGATTTCAAATTCAGTCTCCCCTGTACGCCAATAAATGCCCAATAAATAATCAGACTAATCATTTGCTTGTATTACAGCATTTTCCTGATCAAAATGTATGATCAACATTTCTCTCAGAATAAATTACATTTATCTTACTAGTTTGAAAATTCATTGAATTTTAAAAATTGTCTAGGAAATAAGTTTTGTAAGACTTACTATTTGTTTCTCCTCATGCTGATGGTAAATCACAGACCTGAAGACTCTTCAAGGTATCAGAGGATAAAAACCCATAAACAAAGAATACAGAAAGTGGCAAAAGATACAAACATTTATTGTCCAGAATTTTCTTTTGATATTGCAAGAATTTATAAAAATTACAACTCGTGCTTGCATGAGTATAAATTTTTTTCTCCTATGTTGCTTTCAAATTTGCTTACATAAAACTTTTCTTTCCTATTTTCTTCTCTGTATATTTCATCTTATTAAATGCTACGTGTAAAAAAAAGTGGAGAAATTTATGCTGCAATATTAAGACAGTAAAGTACAGTGGTTAAAAGCATGAACTTTGAAGCTACACCACATGAGCTTGAATTCTTGCTGTGCAACCTCGATAATTTTCTTAATCTCCATGTACCTCAGTTTCTGATTTGTAAAATGGGTACATAATAGTACTTACTTTATGGGGTTGAAGTAAGGGTTAAATCAGTGCCTGGCACATGGCAAATATTGGGAAATAAGTATTTTTATCATTTGAGAAATGATTCTTACATAGTTTATTGTCACCTGATTTTCATTTTAACCCAGATGTAGTCATTTAACCCAGATGTATTGAATAATTAATAAAATTAATTATTCAATAACTAATCAACAAAACATAGCAAAGTTAAAAGAGAATACTACCTTCTTTTTACATATTTTACAGTGAAAGTCACTTTTAGCTATAAAATAATCACATAAATATTTTTATTAAGAATAATTTTTAAAACTATCTAATTTTATAGACTTTTTTACTCATTCTACTTACATTAAAGAAAAGCAGTGCATTGTTTAGCATGTGATATTTAATTAAAGTATGAGTTTAATGTTAGTACAAAAGCTTAACATATATACTTTCTGTATGTGGATACTACTGAAAAAAATCTTAAAGCCATGGATTTCTGGATTTTACTAAATACATTTATCAATTACTAGTTTTTTATTGGAGTGTAGTATCAGATCATGTAATTGAGGCTTCAGTGCTTCATGCTAATTTTGCTCCTGTTCATTTACCTCACAGCTTGATGTTGTATACTGGAGATGATAGGGCAGATAAAACTTGAAGTTTTTCTGCCATTGCATTTGGTCCATTATCTTCTGACTAGCAATGCTAATCATAATATGGTACTCATACAAAAAGAAGAAAAAAAAAGGCATACTAAAATACTAAGACAGTAATATTCCTTCCTCTTGATTTCAAGAATCTATTTGAAGGTAGTCTAAAAACAGACAAATCTCAATAGGCAGTAACTATGTTTGCTTACATACAATTCAACTGAAAGTATGTTCCAGTGAGAGAATTCAAGCACCTTGCTTCCTCTATGCATTATTCATTGCAAATCAATAAACATCTGCCATAGCCATCCAAATGCAGGTGCCAGGCCCCCAGTGAACATAATGGACCAGAATTTAGATATTCACTTTTTCTAATATTTGATGAAATTCATGATGACCATGCTTCTGGCAGCAACCTTTTGTTTAATGCATGTATACTGTGTAACGCCATATTTTATTACGTTTTGTTTCCACAGAAATGTTTCTTCTATGTTGTTTGAAGCAAAAATAAAATTAGAAATATTTTTGATATGGACATTAATGAGCGATAATGTAATTTTTTATGGAATTGTTTTAGTTCCATTCTACTCATAAAGGTAGAGAATTGAATTCAAATATGTTTTCTAAACATTGAGAAGCTGACTCTATTATATACGAAGTATAAATTTATAGAGTAAAGCCTAAGAGTGACACTACCACATTGTTCACATAAGGTTTTATTCATAAACTTTATACATACATAAATCACATACATACAATGCATACATTTTAATAAGAATAGTGTTATATTCAGTTAGAAGTTTTTTTTCTACAGATTTTCACTGAAAAGAGTTAGCTATTAACTTTGCTTTTGATGAGACGTCAAAAATAGATCTATGCAATTTCCACAAGTTAACATAAATGCCTACAATGAAAGTGTCACATTAGAGCTTTTAAAGTTGACACTATCTCTTGTTAGTTTAAGTAAATAAGGTTAACAGAATCAAGGATTCTGTTGCATAATCCCAATTCTGACCTTGCTGAAAGAAAGGCAAAGCTTTCCTTTCAGAGGAACAGTGATTCAATTTCCTTTTTCTGAAATCCAAAGAACTATTTCAACTGAGTATAAAAACTAGAATATAATCTTGCAATCATCCAAAGAAACTAACAATGTGCATGTTATCCAGAAATTTGAAACAATAATTTGTCCTAATAATCACATTATATACTGACTACCAAGAAATGGGCTGTGCCAAGTTAAGATGAAAACTTCATGTTTCTAACTTACAGAAGGAAAACATAAAATTTCGAGCAGGTGATAATGGATAATTTTTTCCTAAGGATCTTATCCAACTTAGCAATGTCTGTTAAACAGTAAATATATTCTGTTATTTATATATTTTGACATAAATGTATAAAAATACTACCAAGGGACTGCGTTAAGTAAAAAAAACTTCTCTTCCTGGGTCCACAAGGGGCGTGGTTTCAAAGGCAGGAGCTTCCCAGTGCCAAGCCACTATCCATGCCCCCTTCTGGAACATAAGGTTCTTTGTCTAACCTTCCCGCAGGCTAGGTGGAATACCCTGGTGAGCGTCTTTGCTCAAAAAGCTCTCCAAGCTCTGGGAGGAGGGGGCCCTTCTGGGGACCAAGTAGCCAGTCTGGTATCAAAGTCAAAGATCAATCACTCCAGAGGAAGTTTGAAAGAACTCCTCTCATTGGACAAGAACATGAATAGGGAGGGAATAACTTCAGGGTTAAAACCTCAATGCTCCTTACCTACAGGGATTCCTTCCTTGGATTCCCTCCCATAGCAGCATGGGAGCTGCCTGTCTCTCTCACTCTCTCCGTCTTTTTTTCTCTCTCTGCCTAATAAATCGCTCTCTGCTAACTCTTTGGGTCCACAATATTTATTCGAACAGTAAGCTCACCGCACCTCCAGGGCCCTTTTCTCCATTCTTGGGGTAAAAGAGGCCAAGGACCTCGGAATCATAATGGGGAGGGAGCTGAGTATGCAGCCTCGACCCAGATACACTACATATATTCTATCAGACATAAAATATTTATTGAAGGTATGTGTTATTATACACTTCTAATATTTTTATATGTCTTTATTTGAAAAGTAACTTAAACAATTATTTTATATACTCTGGTGATGCCCTCATTTGTATTACTTTCTATTCTTTCTGTCTTCGTCCATTTTGTACTGCCATAACAGAGTACTTGAGGCTGGATACTTTATTGCCAGTGATGTATTGGCTTAGATTTATGGAGGCTGAGAATTTCAGTATCAAGGTGCTAGCATCTGTCAAGGACTTTTTGGTTGAGTCATCACATGGCAGGTGGTGAGAGGGTAAGAGAATGGGAAGAGGCCAATCTCATTCTTTTATAGTGAAATTTATCCTACCTATGAAGGCAAAGTTTTAATGTCCTCATCACCTTGTAAAGGTCTCACTTCTTAATATCATTACAATGACAATTAAATTTCACCATGTGTTTTGGAGGAGACAATCATTCAAACTGTTTACTGGAACTGATTTTATAATAATAGAAATAATAGCATTAATGGTTAACATTTATTCAGTGTTTTCCACTTGCCATACTCTGCATTGGGCATTCTACATTCCTAATATTATTTTCTCTTTCATTGTAAGGAAAATAATATCTCGATCTAGACAGCTGTAATTTAAACCCAGGCAGTTCTGGGACTTAATCATTATTTTATTAGCATGTTTGCCACAAATTCATGTTTAGTGCCATGCAGGGAAGCCAATAATAATGAAAGGGAATCTTGAGGTTTTTCCTAATACCTCTCTAAAGAATCACTTTCCCAGAAAACTGTATTTTTTAATAACTCAGAATAAGGGAAGTCTTGAAGTCCCTTTACTGAGTCTCCTTTTCAACAAAATAACAGGCTTGCTTAATTAGGCAATCACAAGGGTCTCCAGGCTGTTACTTTTAATCCTCCCACAACCAATGCTCCAGTCCAGAATTTCATTTTTGTTTGGATTACTCTATGAGCTTTATTTTGTTTTTCCTTTTGCATCTCTCTCTCTGACCTCTTCCCACTACAACTCTGCTTAATTTTCAATGTATGAATTATAAAGCCCTACATGTCACTCTGTAACTTAAAAGTTTTTCCCAACACTTCACTGTTTAGCATAGTTGAAAACTGACCAGCTGGACAGGTGTGACTCTTAGGCTGTTTCATCTAGTTAAGAAAATATTTGAATTCATATATTTCATTGCTGGGCATGTATTCTCTAGTTCTATGGAACTAAATTTACCCAGTATTTTTTGCTTTTTAGATTTATATACGTATGCTATTTGCTGGACTTATGCAGGTAGATTTTGTGACTTTTTAATTAATTAGATAAAATTAAATATTCTTAGCTAAGCTTTCATTGTCCAGGAAGTAGTATGGAATTTGAAGTCATCTGGCCTGGGTTCAAATCTTAATGTTAGCATTTACCATGTTTCTACAACAAGTCTGTTGTAACAATACTGAACCTTAGTTAAGTAACTGCATCTTTTTGCTCCTCAATCCCTCATCAAACAAGTGGGATAATGATATATCGTACTACAATGTAATAATATCATTGAGATTTTGCAACCAAAGATCTTAACATAACTCTTGGTTCATAGTAAGTGTTTATTAGACAGTAATTATAATTATTTATTTTTATATTTTCCAAATTTCAAAGAAGTCAAATTGATCTCTACCCCCTCATTAATATACCCCCTCATTAAATATAAAGACAACACCATAATGATGTTCCTGACACACAGGGACATTTTTATGCCTATGTTCATTCTAATGTCTGCATGTGGAATTGCCTTTTCTTCCTGGCTTTCTCTTCATTCTCTCAGGCTCAGATCACATATCTTTTCCTACCTGTGGCTTTTCCTTACCCTTTCAGTGAGAATGATTTGTCTTGTACTTTCAGAATACTTTTTGCACACCTTTAATATGATATTTGTCGCTTTAAAATTCAATTAATTATGTATAGTAATAACTAAGATTTGTTGGACAATTATTATGTGACCAGGTAATATGCTAAGTATTTTACATGAATTACTTTATTTGAAGTTTCAAAATAATCCTCAATGTTATCTATTGTTATCCTCACTTCTCAGATTCATACATTTAATTCAATCAAATTTTATTGTATATGACAGAAAGAAGTAATTTTTTGAAATGCATAGTATTTGTAAGTTGCTAAGCTAGGATTTAACTCAGGACTATACTATATTAGAAAATCATTCAATTACTGTAAGTTAAGAATAGTAAGGACCACATTCTCCCCTAAAACTCTAGAGCAGGGATCAAGTCTTACTAATCATTGTTTAAACCTAAGCATCGAAATGAGCCTCTGATCAAAGTAGGTGCTTAAATATGTGGTCAATATGAATGTCACTTCATTTATTTGTCCTTAGAGAAGATGTAGTACCTAAAAATTGCTGATAAAAGGAAGCATATGGAGCCTCTTTAGTATCCCTGGAAGAAACTTACTAGAAGACCACCATGAGATACATGGTTGTTCACAGAGAGATCTAAGGATCAGCTCTGAGTAATCTTAGGCTACAACAGAAATACTTTGGATGCCAAAAGCAAGACGTCAGGAGGAATAGTCATGAGGATGTACTATCACAACTTATAGGACACATGAAATAAAAACATTTAGACACATTAGAATTAGCAGAGCTCATAAAGGCAGTCAACTGCAATACCAGCTCTTACTGTAAAATCAGCCATAACAAGCATCGTGTCTTGAATCAATAACCATTTATTTTATTCTCTTTCATCCATAAATCAACTGGATTGTTTGAATAATCTGTGTTGAGCTCTCCTAATCTTGGCTGGGCTAACTCATGCATATATGGTCAGCTGTAGAGTGGAATGGGCTGGCTAAGACAGCCTTGGCTAAAATGGCTTACAAAGGTACAAAATCAGCTCTCAAAAAACTGACCAGATAGTAGAATAAATGATATTTATAAAAGCAACTCTAATTAAATACATTATATGACACATAGCTCAGAAAATATACATGATGCTACTGGAGCCAGAAGAAATATTTTCATTATAATAACAAGATGATTTCATGGGCGTCACATCACTTCTGTGGTTAAAGAAAGGCTAAGGGTTTGACAAATGGGTATTTTAGCAAATAGAATGACAACTGTAAATGTACTGAGGCAACAAGGCACAAGATATGTCCAGGGAAGGGAAAGTTGTCCAAGCTGAGCAGAATATAGACAGATAAGGAAAAGAGCTCAGGTAGGACTGGTAAATTGAGATCTAGTTATGCTGAGTCATTTTGGATATATATATAATATTCCTTATTCAGTTTTGTCCTTAGGTATTTTATATTTAATTAAGGAACAATAAAAAGAGTGTCAGGAGGAAACAATTACTCATTTGCCAATAGAGAGACTACTCATTTGCAGAATCATGCATAATAAATGAATAATAGTTCCATGACAAATTTCAATGTAACAGTAAAATCTTGCCTAACCATTTCCTCAGAATTTTGCATAAAAATATTTGAATCACATCTAAGACTGCTAGTGTCTTTAATAGGAACATCTAAGCACTCTTATTTTATAAAGATAGTTTTTTCTTATTAGAAACCATGGGTAATAATATTATAAACATTCCATTTACTTTTTCCTGTTCAGCTTTTCCTTACTGCTGCCAAGTGATTCGTGCATTAGAAATAAGGATTTCTCTTCTTATAGAGTGATTAATTGATGTGGAGCCTGTTTTCACTAATGGAGGTGAGGGATAATTGCATGGAGGAGACTAGCAAAAACATGACCACATGTCCATGGAACACTCTCCAGAACAGAAACACGAGAAAGGGAATACTTCTGTGGACATGGCTGCTCTGCATTACTGCCCTATCAGACTTCTGAAATGGGTCCCTTTCATCAACTGTAGTTAAATGTAACAACAACAACAAAAATGGCCTGAGAATTCTACTGTAAAAAACTCATTTCAGTCTTGTCTTACATGGAAGTTTTAGAATGAACTATTTGAGGTACCATTGAATTCAGGCAATATCTAAATATAAACATTATTATTCCAAAAATATTTTAAAGGAGAAAATAGGCTCTATATTGATTTATATTTCCATGACAAATTTCATGGAGTTAGATTCAGGCCTATTTCAACAAATGTCAACTGCTGGGTTTGTTGTTTGGTGTACTTCAGATATCCGTTAATTTCTAATTTTGTTAGACTGAATATTCAAAACTTGTGTATGAACATTGTTCTTCATTTAAAGAAACAGAGAAAGATTTCATTTAGTCCTGGGATATTCTTACGTAAACATACAAAACAGAACATTAACTTATCCTTTATATTTTCATCCAACTTTTAAAAAGTGATATTTATAGAAAAGAAATTAAAGAGGTCCTTCTTATCCTGTTCTGCATTTTAAGACTCTATTACAATATTTTTAAACATTCACTTAATCCAACTGACATTGTTTTGACATTTTTTGATCATTGCATTATCAATGAGCTTTGTCAGAATGACAATCAGAAATTCTGAATGTCATCAGAAAAACAATTTTATCATTATAGCATTTCTTCCCATTCATAAACCATTGCCTAAGTATTCTAAATAGTTCCCTATATCAAGTTTTGTGATTACATTTTTCTAGGCTTTCACCATCATTAGAAATATCCATGTTTAAATTCATATAAATTGAGGTTCTGTCATTGTAGTTTTGAATATATCTTATTACTGATCTGAATAGCATAAAAAGTTGTTAAACAAAGCTATTATTATCTTTTATTCAAGTTTATCATTCTTATACAATACAATGCTGTCCCAAGCATTTCTCCATCACATACATTTATGAATTATACAACCATTTCTTAATTATGTACAAGTGAGTAATGAATTCTACAAATCTCTAATGTTTAATGTTTGAAGAACCAAATAAATACTGAAATAAATCCCTTTATTTTAAACCATCTATACATTTTGACCTGTTGATACCACTAAAAATTGTATTCACATGCTTAACTCATCTGCTAAATTCAGAATAGCTTCTGTCTAGCAGAAATATATCATTTATGTGAATTAATATGCTTAATATGTTTATCAACATAATATGTTGGCATAGTATGTTAACATGTTTGTCAGATAGCTCTGGCTATCTAAGGGTCTATTGGGACAAGATCAATATCACATGATGAAAATGCTCTAGAACCTTGCAAAGCAATATAGTCTAACAGTTAAAAGCACAAACTCTACAATCAAACTCCTCAGATTTTCCCCCTCCCTCTGCTACTGCAAGTTTTGTACCTATGGCGTTATTGAAACTGTCTGTCTCATCTGTCCCTCAACAGATGAGGCAGAGGGGTTAAGTGTAAAAAATAAAAAAGTTGTTGTTCCCGAGAATCTAATGAATATATGGTGTGTGTATGTGTATGTCATTCAAAAACTACAGTCGGTGACACCTAGAATATCTAGCCTCTTAAGCAACAGTTTCTATTATTATTATTCATAATTACCCATCCTACTCACATCAACACAAATCTAAAAATTAATCAAGAACACTACTAGTTCCTACAAAGAAACTGAATCAGAACTTTAGGAAGAAATCAGAACTTTCCAAACAAATTAAGCTTTGGCATGATTATTTTAAAAATTTCTTTTTTTAGATGAGGATTAATAATGATTGATAAAAGTAAAAGAATAATATTATCTGGGACCTGAAATCTAGTGTTAGATATTTAGAGAGCAGTATATTGAGAGGGCTTTCAACCAAGGCAGTGTTACAGCAACTGTTGTTCAAACCTCAGAAGTATGCATTATGTTTCTCTGGGACTTACATATGGAGAGGATAAGGCTTAGTATATATTTTATTCATAAGTAACACATTGGATTTTCTTTCGTGCAATAAGAATCACAAAATTGAAACTTAAACTCTCAGCTCTAATGTCACTTCTTATTTCCAAAGGAGACTGTCATTTCAAATGTATTCCTTTGCTCAGCACTGCCTCTTATTTTCACAGCAGTATTTAAAAGTTTCTCTACTCTGCTAAAAGCACAGAATCACTTTCTTCTTATCCCGGCTCAGAGATGACCCTATATCTTATTTCACATGAGAATGGTAATCTAATAAATAAAAATTACTTCAACTTTCCAATACCACACCCTAATAGAATGATCCCTTCTCTTTTTCCCATTACATTAGATCTGCCAATATGGGATTTTCTTATTTAAAAACTATTTATTTCGTTTTTATTTAGTATTAGATAGAAATATCATGTCTCCTTCCTGGAACATCAGTACTGTCTTTTAGATTTATTTCTACTCATTGGTATTTAAGCATGTTTACATTTCTCCAATTTTAAAATTTAAGCTAAACCACATTTCTATACATCCAAAATAAATCAACAAGAAATCTAAAGCTGTGAGTTGACTCTGCCATTCTATCATCCGCTTAGCTTTTGATTTCTAATAAACTACCCAATATCTACTTAATGGCCTAAAGGAACACACATTTATTATTTTCATCATTCCCTATGTTGGCTATGTAGTTCTTCTTGTCTGTGTTGGGTTATCTGTGGCTGGACTATCTAGGATGGCCTTGTCCAAATGTTTGACAATTTGCCGGCTGTTTGGTCACATGATTGGGAAGCCCAGTCAGTTTCTCTCATCTTTCATTAGTTTTACATTATTCATGAGTACTAGAACAAACCTGTGTGTTTACTTTCTGCCCTCTAGAATAGTAGATAAGAGGTACTATACCATTTTATGGTTATATCAGGGGATCATAATATGATACTAGTATTTGCAAAAATGTAATTTAGATAGTCATGTGTTACTTTATTCCTGTTAACACTCTCAGGAAAAAGATATGACAAACTAAGAGAAAAAAAGAAAGCTTAAGCTTCCACAAAGAAGCTGGACAAATGGTGGAAAATTACACCTAACACTGAGTCACAGAACAGCTACTACTGCACATTCAAAGACCTAGAGATAATTATGATTGAGTAACATTGCTATGACTTAAAATGACATTTTTATGGTAGAGCAATTAATGTCAGTTACAGAATGCCTTATGAAAGGCTTTGCTTTGTTCTTCTGAATCAAATAAAAGCACTGTTAACATCTCAGAAATAACATTTCCAAGTTTACATACGATGCCTAAATTATGTTATTTATTCCAAAGCACAATTCAGGAAATTCAGTTAAATGCACACAATGCTCTGAAAAGTGGAGGTCAATTAATTGTGCTTCAAAAACATTGGCTAAAGTTCAGCAGCCCAGAGAGAAGAGCTCCTTCTCTGAAAAAGAAAATAATACTCAAGAGCCTCAGGTATACATTTATATCAGAAACTAATATAAAGGAGAAAAAATGAAAATGCTAAAATTTCGTCCATTTTCTTCAAACTATTTTTCAAGTATTTTTCTTACAACTTCTTCCTGGAGACCCACATCCCTATTGAGAATCCCTCCTTGGCAAGCTTAACTCGTCATAAGCTCATTCCTGTAATTAGGATCTACCTTTACCGATCCCTGTCTGAACTTCCCATTCTCTCTTAGCTCAATGTTAAACTAAAAATAAAATAGACATATAATCACATTTACAAACAATGATAGATATTGTCAGATAGAAACCCAACACATTGCATTCTGAGAGAGGGCTAGGAAGCTTGAGTTGCCCAAGAGCAGAGCGCTAAGGCAAAAGCAAGATTGACAGACTAGTGTCCTTTCCATTCAATCACACATTAGCTTTGCTAATGTCACAGTCCTATAGTCACAGATATTAAGTCTTAATAGTCACAGATATTATGCTCTTCCTTTCTGGACTTTTTGTCAATTTTTACTTGCACAGAACTCCTTTGAGTTCTAGCACATATTTAGCAAAAAGTGTCAGTCATATGCTACTTCATGAGGTTTTGCTTATTCCAACTACATGTAACAGTTGCAGTTACATGATGTCTATTAAACTATTCTCAATCATTATTTTAAACATATAAAATAATATGTATTTGATAGACAATAAAATTAATTACATTGAAAGCAGCTATTAAAATATACACAATGTGATATTATAACTTACGTGATCTTAAATGAACTAACAAAAAATAAATTTAAACAATTGGCAATGTGTGAACTCTATCGTTTAGCTTGAATTAGCACATTCTACTGTAGGATAGTCTTGATTAACCTCTTGATCAAACAATAATTAAAGATAAGGAACCCTGGAAAGCAACATAGGGAGATGTTGTCTATTTAAAGTTTAATTACTGAATTACTAAGCACAGGGTTGCTCATTGTTGGCAAAGTGTCACGTGTCTGTAAACAAGAAGTCTGTGATAGTGTTGGCAATTTCAAAATGAAAATGAGAATAATTTTTTTGAGATAGTTTCAACAACTACAATATGATATGAATATATTTGGAATTTCTCTTGATAGCATGTTCATAAGTACTTTTATTATGGCTGTAGTTTGTTGCCCACATTCATATAAAAGGAAATACTAAATTGCAGTTAGACCTAGGTGGAAAAAATGGTGTAATTTGTTTTCCATTCCACATTCATAAGCTTCCTGAATCTGATTTAATTCTAGATGAAAGATTCAGAGTAATAGAATCCAGAAATATCCCTTAAAAGGGCCTGGATTGCACATTAGAAACATATCTTCGAAGCAGGTGATTAAGAAAACCATAAACCTGGCTGCTTTTAGAAGTCATAGGGTCATGCAGCTCACCAGAATTGGGTGATTAAATAACACTAAAGCATCATTGTTATGCTATTTTGTGAGTTAAATTGAGGTAGAGGGAGATTAAAATATAATTCCAGAGTCAACACTATATATTAAAATTCCAGTGAACATGAGAATACAATTTGTGTTTTGGACCTATTTCTCTTGTTTTAAAATTGCCCCTTCTACTTACTTACGTATGTGACATTTTCTCATCTCATTTCTCTTTGTTCACTTCATAATCATCTTCCTCCCTGCTTACAAATAATGGCTGAGCAATTTGCCAGTCACTTACACATTCTGCCATCTTTCCAACTGACTGCAATCACAGCAGCACAGATGTTCCACTGCCACATGTCCAGACACCCATTGCTCCGGTCTGAAATAGGAATTCGTTGCCTGTCACCTGCACTAATACAATTATCTGTTGATCTACAGGTGTATGGTCCTTAGTTTTTTCTTATTTCAAATTAGCTTACACGTTGCTTATAAAGTTTCCTAAAATACAAACAAGGTCATGTGATTTACCATAACCTAACCAAATCCTAGTCCAACATAACTTCAGGATACACAATAGTTGACTTGACTGTTATCAGATAATTTTCTCTTTGCTGGCTTGTACTGATTATGCTATAGCTGATTTCCGGCCTATGATAGATACCTTCCTACTGTCTCTGAATATCTAAAGCCTATTTCAGCTTCTTGCTCAGATATGTTTCCTCCACACAGTAATTCCTGATTCTACCAGCCTGAAGTAATTGTTTCCCTTCTTCTATAGTTGACTTCACTTTAAATACATGAGGTTGTCAGGAAAATCACTTAAAATCAGTGAAAACTGTCTAATACACAAATATGTGAATGTCTCTAAGAACTAACATAGTTTAATCTTTTATAGTATATCTAACTTGAATCAAGCTATGACAGTTACAAATAATTAATTAACCAATTTGCAGAAGGAAGAGGATGATGACATTTTGAATACCATTTTAATGATGTCACCTGGATCCTTTATTTCACGTCTGTTTTATAGCTGTTGCATACAATGCATCGTATAAAACACTAAAGGACAAAGACTACAGCAGCGTTAGTGATCATTGCTGTAGGTCAGTTTGCCCATTTACCATTCAAAGAAAACTCAACTATATCATTTTTTGTAATTACTTCCATGGATAATGCCTAAATGAATGTGTTTATACAGATGATAAATCTGCAATATAAATGAGTTAAGGACACCTGGAGAGCATTGTTAAGTGATAATTAGTGTCCAGCTTTCAGACATTATCCTTCTTTTACATATCAATGAGTTGTTAATTTATTTGTAATAAAATTAATATAACTCACTAGATTTCATCTATAAAGAATATTGTTAACTTGCCTCAATATCTTTAGAAATATCTGTGCTCATATACATTGAAAGCATCAAGAATATTTAGCTCTAAGATTTTTAGCTTAAGCTACTGTGGTGTTTTTATTTAGAGATTAAAGACCAGCATTTTTCATCTAATACATCTTCAATATATTGACCCTTCAAGCTATTTGCAGAATAAATAATATTCTTTTTGAAAGTCTACTTACAAGCCCGTTCTTTTTGTGTAGTGCCTTGCGTTTGTGAACTTTCTTGAAGTTTTATGATATATATAATTCTAAGACTTCAAATCTCTCTATGGCCTTCAAATAAAGACCAATTGTTTAGTTATTAAATTCCATTAGCTAAAAATTACCAAAAAAAATGAGGGAAGATTTTTCTATTGCTCATTATGATTAAAAGACGACAGCTGAGGAAAAAATATTAGCTAATTGATGGATTTTCATCTCAGCTACAGTGCAGCAATCACTAAACATTTGTATCTCTCTTTAAAATGAGGATGTCAGATCAAATAACCTTTAAAATTCCTGTCAAATTTAACATTTTGCCAGGATCTTCATTATACAGAAACTATATCTGTGACTAGTCTGACAGAATTTACCAGATTCAAATAAAATGAATAATTGTACTTATGCGTTTGAAAAAAAAAATCTTTTAAATTTTTTCTTCGAGTGCCCCTTTTGTCATTATTGTCAGTGCTATAAATATAAGCATCTCTAATATGTTATTTGCTTTCTGTATGAATTCCAAGATTGTGGCCATTTGACCAAATTAGTTTTGATTGCTTTTCACTGATATTCACAGTATAGCAAATTTTTATTTTTTTAATTTTCTTATAGCACTGGAACCATTATATAAAGGGATATCCTTTATTTATCACCTCTCCTGCATTGAGCAGTCACTGAGCTTTGGCAACTGTAACTTGCTAATAACTGCAGGCCCCAGTTACCTTGCCTGAGAAGTATCCAAGAGGAAAAGGTAAATTGGCTCCCAGTAGAGAAACTTGGGAAATCTACCATCAACACAATTTTGTTCAGATCTCAAATAAAACAATAGTCAGCACTTAACAAACTGATATCAGATTTTATGTCTTTCCAGAAATCATGTAATATTTCCTTGTTTGTCCATGCTTTTAGAGAGCTCCCTTGTTGATAATGTTTTTGTGTTGCTACTAAGCCTAATTTGGCTTTTAGCAGAGCCTTTGAATTTTTTATAAAAAAGTCATTTACAAACGCCTGTAGATAAATTAGCACCACAATGCAGCTAAATTGTATAATCACCCCAATTGATTTTCTGTTAGCCTTCAAGATGTATAGATAGCTCGTGGCATCTCTGTCAAAGGAAGGCAGTGAGAAGCAAAGTTCTTCAATTTCCAGAAAACAGGGGAAAACATATTAAGAGATTAAAAAACTAATAATTATCCAAATAAAATTCCTGTTTATAGATGCTCAAAAATGTGATATCACTTTTCTCTGGCTTTTCCACACATGTGAAGGCTAGCACACAAACACAAACACACATGCAATATACAACAGGCATACACAGACACACTCACACACACTGATTTCTTAAGAGAATACTTAACCTTATAAAATTCTAATAGAAATAGTGGCCATAGCTGACCCTGATTTGTTTGCTTTTGATTTACCGAGGTGAAAACTAATTTAAATGTTAGCTACTTTAGTAGATTTATTCCAGTATTTGGTTATTTTGCTATCTTTCCCCATTTATACTTCTAAGTATGAATAGAATATTAGAATATTAATATACCATTATAGAATGTTCCTAAATGGAGCCAAAGTACACAGTGATTTCTTCATTTTATACCTTGATCCAAACACATGGGCAATTTTATACTATATACTCTAAGATTGTAGCTCTGGAATAATATGGCTAGTCATTGGAAATGATCACATTTGAAACCTCTTGAGAATAAAGGAAAATTAAATTCATTGTCTCTGTAATATACAGAAAATTATATTAGTAGCATGACTAATACTGGCTTTTCTTTGGGACTCACTGTATCAAATGATGCCAGATTTAAAACTACTTTACATCTAGCTTCTAGACTACTTTTAAGTCATAGAATCACTTTTCTTCAAACTAATATGAAACTATTTATGAAATAAATGTGACATTTGTTCAGAAAACAATAAAACAGAAGAAGTAGATGGAAATAAACTAAAAATAAACTTCATCAAAGTTTTAAATATATTATCTGTACTATCAAATTCCTCTTACGGTTAATCACTTACTAGTCTAGAAATGGCAAACATAGTGGAAATACTAAAACTTGGGAGTCCCATCACCTTAGGTTTGCTTTAACTTTTCTTGTAAGCATATTTGACTTTCAGAGTCCTTTTATCTATAAAAATAAGGATGCCCATCTTTTAGGATTATTATAAGAATTCGTGTGATAAATTATTTAGCATAGCTTGACACAAATATAAGTGGCACCATTTTCTTGTTGATTTGCTCCTAAACAAGCCAAGCCTGTGTAGTTGACTGTGCTGTGCTCCTTATATCCCCATCAGGACTAAATAATTTATTCTCCCACCTATTAGAAGTGTTCATGATTGACAACTCCAACTTTTAGCCTTCAGCTGAAGCAAGACATCTCACCTGAGGTTAAATCCCTTTTTTGATGACAGCCAACATTCAGTGATTGATTGATAAAAAGTTTGTAAGAGTCTAGCCACTTCACGCCGACTCCTGTAACTTTCAAGAGCTTTCTCAGCTTCATTCTTTGCATGCAGTCATCGGAGTTCTTCATCTAACTGTAGGATAACCTGTCTTTCCCCTTTTTTCTTCCTATTTTCCCCTTCCTTTTCCCCACAAGCCGTTGATAAAAGAGTATTATCTGAAAAATACTCCTGTATCTATTTTTAATGTCACGTCTACTTTCCAAGATACATGGAACCTAAATCTTGCTGCAAAGTCTACTTTTAAAATTTTATGTTGGATTTTTTTGGAGTAGAGTTTTCAAGAGTTGTTTTTTTTTTTTTTTCTTCTATAATTTTACTTTTAACCTTTGGATATTATTGTTGTTAAGAAGTATCTCTTGAAAGCAGCATATTTCTGGGTTTTGTTTTTATTCAATCTGATAGTCATTTCTCCATCAGTGTATTTAATATATGCATAATTATTGATATATTTTATTTGACAATTATCTTTTGCCATTTGATTTTTTATTTGGTTTTACCAGCTGTTTTTTTTTTTTTTTTT
>NW_016107411.1:6187325-6211442 GCF_001604975.1 Cebus imitator | reverse complement strand
TTCATTTTCTCACTTTAGGAACTTGTCAAACTGTTTTCCTATTTTTACATTCTTGTTTCTTGAGCAATATAATTTTTTTTTACCACATCCTTTACAATGTTGGGTGCTTAAAACATCTTAAATACAGTCCTCTCCCATTTTTGTGAACATATTGCTATATATTTTAATTCTACATATTTTTAAACATCAAAATTTGTTATTATCGATGTTTTATGCATCAATATTCATTTGTCTTTAAAACACAGTTATTGTTTCTTTGCTGTTTATTCCTGCCTGCATTTACATGTTTTCATATGGGATCAATTTTTATCTGCCTAAATAACTACTTTATTAAGTGTCCTCTCTTAACTAGTCTTCTCAGTTTTTATTTGTTTGTAAAGCTCTCTTTGAAGTTTTCTTTTTTGTACCCTTTTTTGGTTATACAATTAAAAATTGACAGTTATTTACTTTCCATCCTTAAGATAGTCCATTTCATTCTATTTTGAGTTCTTTCCTTTCTACTGAAAAGTCAGTTACCAGTTTTATTCTCATTACTTCAAAGATAGTCTTTTTTCCTCCTCTGACTGTGTTTAAGGTTTTTCTCTACATTATGATTTTCAGCAATTTTACTCTCATGTAACTCAATGTGGTCTTCTCCAAATTTATCTTGATTGGGGTTCTTACTCCTTTACTTCTTCTTAAATATATGCCTTTAAATTGATTTTTTAAAATTCTCATACATTATCTCTTCAAATAGTGCTTCTGCTTCATGTACCTTTCTTCTCTATCTGGGAATCTGGTAACATATGTTTGATTTACTCTTTGAAAGGTTCTATATGCATCCTATATGCTTTTCTCTATTTTCTATCTTTTTTCTTCTCACAACCCTCAATATTGCCATCTCTTAAAATATTAATTATATCTATATTAACACCATTTTTCTGTTAACTTCAATACATAGATCTCCTGTGCATCTGTTTAAGTTGTATGGTTTCCTTGGTTATTTAAGTCAGTTCATGTTTTTGTGTTTTGTTTTTGATTTGCATGCCAAATTTTTATTTTATTCAGGGCTGAATATTATAAGCTATAAAGACAACTTAAGACTGTGTGTATTGCCTTTCTTCATAGATTACTTCTGCTTTTAAAGAAGAGCTAGCAAAAAGGCACATCACCTTAATTCATTTAACATTTAATTAATTTGAAGCTCAGTTTCAATATTGTTCCATTTAGAGTCCACCCTTTTTTTTTAAGAGTGTAGTCTTAAAGACCAAAACTTAAAGCTTAGAGTGTTACTCATTCTCTTTCACCTCCACAGGTCTTGAACTATAATTTTTGTCTTCCTTTCCATTTATCATCTAAATTTTCTATTTAACTTCTTTGTTTCTCAGATTCTGTAATACAGTTTGATCAATGCAAATTTCATGAGAGGAAAGGAGGAACACAATGTCAAACTCATTTCTAGGCAAGTATGTTGGCCCTACAAATTTTGGCTGTGTTGGTATTTTTCCAATGCCTTCAAAGATGTTTTCTTTTGTTTATCTTCATGTTTCATTGAAAGTGTCTAGGTGTACCCAGAAGGAGGGATAGGGTATACAATCTCATTACCATAGTCAGACATAAGTATTTCAAAGACATTCACTTTGCTTTCCCTACTACCTAGTAAAGTGCTATCTGTTTTTAGGAGTTATGCAATCAATATTTGTCAAATGACTTAAGGCAAGAAAGAGTAATAATTTAGTTTTGTTGTTGCTTCAGTTGTTTGGAATATAGTGATGAAATACAAGACTAGTATAATAATTAGATGCGGTAATTTAAAGGATTATGTATTTGGCCATTGTTGTGAGAGAAAGGGAAAACTCTTTTGGTAAGACTCTCTTCCTCTAAAGACCCTAAGGGAGAACCTGTTTCCTGCCTCTTCCAGTTTCCGGTGACTGCATGGCTATTATTCAGCTCACTGCAAACATTGTTCCAGGATGAACATATAAGCAGATATGAGAATGAAACTGTCTCCTTTCAAGCCTGAAGTTAGATTTTGTTAATGTGAAACAAAACCTGTTTTCAATAAAATTTTAATTTGGAAAATATAACTACTTTAAAGTTATATATTAAATTTTAGACCTTCATAACTCAATAAACAAAAATTTTCTAAACCAATGCAGGAAGTTTCAAATTATCAATGGTAAGAGATCCACTGAAATCACAAAACAGATGAATGGATTTTAAAATAAAAGAGTATGAAAGTTTAAGCACCACATTACAAACAACCTTTACTACAAACTACCATCTATTGAGCTTTAGCATAGTATCAAATTAAAAGATCTGCAATTATCTTAAGAAGCTAACCAAATAGTCCTTCTTTTCCCAACTATTTCTCCATACGAGGCAACATTTTCTTCATTAAAATCGAGTGAAATAAAATTGTATTCGTTTCCTGTGGCTGCTGTTACAAATTACTACAAATTTAGTGGCTTAAAACTAAAGAGATATATTTTCTCAAAGTTCTGGATGTCAAAAAACAGTATCACGGAGTCAAAATCAAGGTGTTGATAAGGCCCTGTTCTCTCTAAAGATTCTAAGGAAGCACCTGTTTCCTGCCTCTTCCGGTTTCTGGTGACTATAGACATCTCTTTGCTTGTAGCTGCCTCATTCCAGTCTCTGTCTTTGCAATCACACTGCCTTCTCTTCCATGTCAAACCTCCCTCAGCCTCTGTTTTATAACAATACTTGCGATTACATTCGGGGTTCACTCAGATAACTCTGGATAATTTTCTCATGTCAAGATCTTTAACTTAATAACATTTGTAAGGATAATGCTTCTTTATGAGGTAACATTCATAGTTTCCAGATATTAGGACCTAGTATCTTTGCATGGCCACTATTCAGCTCATTGAAAGCATTAGCCCAGAATGAACACATAAGCAGGTATGAGAATGTGGCTGTCTCTTTTCAAGCCATAAATTAAAGAAATTTTTTATAATGCAAAACAAAAATCTGTTTTCAATAAAATTTTAATTGAGAAATTGTAACTATTTTAAATTAAAGTAGGCTATTGAGGTCAACATGTAATGGGCTTACTATTTTTAATATTGTTATTTTGCATAAACTTAAAAATAAATATTTTTAAATGTCTTAGTATCAATAGATACCATCCACATAAACAAAAGCGTTAGGATTTTCAATTTTTAAGGATGCAAAGGAAACACATATAAAACTGTGAAAGAATAAATATCTTTTAGTTTTAAGTCACCAAGTTTGTAGTAATTTGTCGTAGCAACCACAGGAAAGTAATAAAGAGTGTCTTCCTGGGAGGCAGGTAATATGCCTTTTACCGCCTTTTAATATGTGCCTTACAGTGTCTGGAGTTCAAAATATTAGACCATTATCACTTACTACATGGTTCCATTTCATATATAATGTTATAATAGGAACACTAAGTCAAAAGTTCTGAATATCCTTGGAAGCAAATTCCTTGATTAGCTTTTACAGTCCCTCCAACAATATTGTGGAATTTCCATTTGGTGAAATCTTCCCATATTACCTACTAAGCTTTATCAATCTCGAAGTTATCTAGTTATATGCTTCTTAACTGCTGCCTGCCTTTTGAATCACATCTTTAATACCCTACCAAGGGAGCAAACAACACCCTCCAAAGGCTACCAGTAATATCCTTGAAATGACTTCTTCTTTCAAAGGAGTCATTAGAGTCTGTAAATATGAGACACTTCTCTATCAAATACATGTCCCTGGGCTGCAAAATTGGTTCTACAAATTACTGTGACATTGTAGAGATGTCCTTTGTGTTATACAGGACTTTTTGGGGGGAGTTATGCATCTGTATTTATGGTGACTAAACTGTCACTTAACAGAGTGCTGGCTTAGTTCATTTGTGACTAACACAGTTAGGCTGGGAATAACTCAGTCTTTGGAGTAGGTGGACCTTAGATCAAATCCCATCAATCATAAGGAAATCACTCAACTCTGAAGCTTACTTTCCTCCACTGTAAAATGGGAGTAACAATATGTAAGAGATTTGTGGGAAAATTAAAGACCCTACATACATCAGTTGTATTCACTTATGAAAAGCTGTCATTACTACACCAAGACATCACTTTTATTTGTTAATTCCCTTATTCCTGTTCCATATACCTGTCTATTTCTTAGCCCACCAATGTTTGTTTTGCTTAATACTTTAGTATTAAAAAAAAACTCCTGCTCAGTATTATTAAAATAAGTTAGTATTTCTGACCAAATTGACAGTCTGGATTGAGGCCAAAATAAAAATCAGGTGCACTTTGTTGTCCTGTAAGTGAAAAATCTCTTTAACCTCTTGGTTTTCATGTTCGGTGCACTCATTGATTACCCTGCCCATGGCTCCTGGTTTGCCGCTTCAGTTTCTCCATAACAATTTACCTTTGAATGATGAATATAAAGCATTTGTTTAGGCCACCAATTCACATAAGTATGACCCACACTGTCCATCTCTCCTAAAGAGTTAAAAGTGTTTCCCAAAAGATGAATTAGAACGCACATATTGTCTAATACTGTACATGAGCTCTTAACCATTTGTGAGCATTCTGGGGGAGAGAGTGTTTTTAATTTTACTTTTCTGGCCCTAAACCACTCTTAGCCTTTGCACTGAAGAGAGGTTACAGCTGGGACTACCAAGGAGTAGATACCAAAAAGCCTTTTAGACCATAAATTCATTAAGAGCAGTGGTCAGTCCATGATCATCTTTATAACCATCAAGAAGTACTGTTTAGATTAAAATATATTTGGTATCTCCTTATAAGGACTTCTCAGACTTAAAGTTCTCTAACTATGGGAAAAATAAATTTAATATCGTTATAAATAATATATAACAATATTAAATAATTAGTCAATGAATAAAAATTAGTTCAGCTGTATACCTTATATAGGTATTCTTCATCAAGAAGTGTCCTGAGAACTGAATATTCCTTCACTCATTTTTTTTTTAATCCAAGCTTTGGAATCTTCTGGAACTTCTGGGTCTTGTGAGGTTACTGAGTTCAAATGCCAAGTCATACATACATACTGTCATATGTGGACAGTAATGAATGTTGTTAAATTTCCCAATTTATTTTCACTTGGTAAACAGAACTTTTAATATCTTAACTGAAAAGGGTCAATTACTCCGAAATTTCAGATGAACAAAAAGAAACAGAAATTGTAGGGGAAGGAGGGTTTTAGAGTTTTTCAAAACACAAAATATAGGTAACAGCCAAGTTGGCATATTATTACTGCTAAAGGGGTTCTTAGATAAATAAATTAAAATAGTGATTAACATTAATACATTTAGAATATTTAAGCCTAGAAAATAAAAAGAGGATTATAAAACATTAAATCTAAAAAAATAATGGGTTGACATTCTTTTCCTATCAAACCATTTCCCCACATTTGTTTACACATTCATGCATTCAGTAAACTTTATTTTGTGTAAATAAATGTAAGAAACCCAACTGTTTCTCTTAAAAAGGAGCTTCTCATGTAGTAACAGAGACTGACTATAAACATATAATTTATTCTTAAAAGTAACAAAATAATACTGTATAGAAAGTTATCTGTGAACACGGAGAAGGGAAGTATTCATACAGATGAAATATTTGAGTGAAAAGAAGGGTAGTTTTTAAACTTTAAGAATATCTGAGTGAGTGACTGGAACTTAGATAAGAGGTCTAAATGGCAAAGGATAACACCGCAAAAATAGTTTGATACCAGATCATGAACTTTATCATTAGAAAATGAATATTCATTGTCAGTACTTTAACCAGTTTTTAAAAGTAGTTAACAGCAAGCAGACTCTAAGGTGTCCCTCATGATACCAACTTCTCAATATTCAAAACCTTATGTGATTCCCTTCCCTTTGAGTGTGGGTGAAACCAGTGGCTTGCTTCTAAAAAACAGAATATGGCAAAGTAACAGGATGTGCTTGATTGTGTGTACATGATTATGTTACATAAGATTACAATGCCTGTTTTGCAAGGAGACTCTCCCTAAGTAGCTTTGTAGAACCAAGCTGTCATGTAGTGAGCTTCCCTAAGTAGCTTTGTAGAATCAAACTGTCAGGTAGTGAGCTTTCCTGAGATGGCCACATGGCAAAGAACAGAGGGCCACCTCCAGCTTCCAACCAGTAAGAAAAAGACATACTTAGGAAAATAGTCCACAGAGAGCTGAAAGCAACAAATAGCCATGAGAGCATCCACCTTTAGGTGAATCCTTCTCCAGTTGAGCCTTAAGATGAGAAACAAGCCCTGGAAAACACCTTCCTTGCACGCAGCTTTGCAGGGGACACAGATATATTGTGGCCTGACTCCTTATTCACAGTAATTGTGAGATACTAAAATGTGATCTTTTAAGCTTCTAAGTTTGTGGCAATTTGTCACACAATAAGAAGTAACTCTACAAACACATTGGCCTATTTTGATTTTTTTTACAAACACGTATGTAAAAAAAATACATACAGTAAAGCAGTATGTAGCAGTGAAGAGGATGTCATGGTGTTCATCCATTTTGAACTCATTAGCTCACCTCTCATAACTAGTGTCTGTCCTTTAGATCAGATTGAATATTAGCTAATAAATTATTAGACCAAATAAAGTCAAATAGCATTTTAACAGGAATATGTTCACTAAGTAACTTAATGAAAAATAAAATATTTCTAGGACTATATTTCTATGAAATGTCACTGGCTTTTGAAAAATAGTAAACACATTGTTCCTCAGTAATCAACATATACCAATGCACTTCTTAATGTGGTACATTTATGATCAATTCTTGTGTAATATTCAAGAAGACAAATGCTTCTTGTTTTTATTTGAGCATTGATTAAATCAGTTGTTCTCAGTAATGTTTGATTTATCTTTAAATCTGTGCTGGAATGCTGGCAAGAAAAGCAAGAATTTTGTGACAGTGTGTGGTCAACAATACATGTTTGACAACATGCATCACGCTTCTTTTGAAATGAAAGTCACTAGATTTTTGCAGTCAGTAATCAAAGTTCAACTGCGTTTTCCTCAGGAAAAACTTTCAGTAACAATAAAAATTGTTTAGTAATAAGTTTACCAAAAATGTCTCTACTTAAATATAGTTTTTTGAAATACATTCCAGGTATTGGTAGTAATATTCAGCTTTGAAATGCATGTAGCTCAAGGAACTAATAAAGTAGAAAAAACCCAACCCAGAATTAGTAGAAGGAAAGAGATAGCAAAGATCAGAGCAGAACCAAATAGAAATAAAAATACAAAGGATCAACAACAAAAAGTTGGTTTTTATAAAACATAAACAAAATTGATACACCCTTAGCTAGATAGACTAAAGAAAAAAAACGGAAGACCCAAATGTTGCAACTGATAACACAGAAATAAAAAGAAGCATTAAAACTATTATGAACAACTATATACCAACAAATCAGAAAA
Organism: Cebus imitator; assembly: GCF_001604975.1. Taxonomy (NCBI): domain Eukaryota; kingdom Metazoa; phylum Chordata; class Mammalia; order Primates; family Cebidae; genus Cebus; species Cebus imitator. The sequence continues at coordinate 6,204,030 of NW_016107411.1, read as the reverse complement.
CCTAGAAAAATAAATAAATACACTCCTGGACACAAATGACCCACCAATTTTGACACAAGAATAGAAAACCTGAACAGACCTAATGAGTAATGAGATTGCATCAATAATAAAAAGTCCCCCATCAAAGAAAAGTCAAGGAAAGAGTGATTTCACTGCTGAATTTTACTATGTATTCATATGGCATCACTTACTAGGATGGTTGAGGACTCAGTTTCTTTTAGACCATGGTACAGATTAATACAAAGGGTCATACTGGATCCTTTTCTAAATTTTATTATTTTTTAAAATTGAGAAATACGAAACTCAGCGAGATTATAGGAAATTTAGACAAAATCTTTACAGGGAAATAGGAAAAAGAAGAAAATATGTATTTGTGGCTAAGGTTTTGTCCAGTTTAATATATCCTCACAAAAGTGTCCCATAAGTTGGAAAGCATGCTCTTGACAGGTAATCAAGCAAACAAATCTGTAAGTGGTCCATCAAATGCTGCGAAGCAAATTTTAGCTAATTATTGTTGTAAGTGTGTCCTAAATTTTCTAGCTATCCTATTAATATGGTAGCCACTGGCCACATGTAGCTATTGAAATTGAGTTTAAAGCAAACAGAAACAAACAAAACACAAATTTCAGTTATTTAATCACATAAGTCACATTTCAAGTGCTCAATAACAGCCCATGTGGCTACCATCCATTTTATTGAAGAATGTGAATATATAAATTTTCATCAGTGCATAAAGCTATACTAGTAAGCATTGCTTCATAGCCACAGTCTGTGTGTAATGGCTATAAAATAGTGATATTGATTTATAAATACGTTCAGAAAGATCAAATTATTTCCCTCTAGATTGTAAGTAGGTGTGGTAGAACCTATAGCTATATGTCAATTTTTTCTTCCCCAAAAGTTTTAGCTGAGTGTATAATGGTTTGGAATAAAGGCCCCATTGTTTATACTTATTTACACAGTATATAGTATGTAACACTTTATATAGGAGTGCTATATGTCAAATTCCTAGAACTTTCCCTGAAAAACAGTGAGCTCTCATCCCTGTCCCGTTTTCCTAGGCCTGTTTTTTTAATCTGCTACCTAAATGTGGATTGTATGTTCCAGATCTAACTGACATATTTAATCATAACAACAATGCTACATACTATTGTTGATAAATCAAGAGGAGAAAAGGCTGTGTTCCTGGAGAACTCACAGAGAAGGAATACTACTACTATAAATCATTCTCAGGTACTATTTGATTTATCTTTAAATCTGAAAACTATGGACATCCTGACTTCCATGAAAGACACATACACTTTACTTGATTGAAGCTTTTGTATAGATAGGTTTGTAGCTGTTAAATCTACTGTTTGCATTGCCTATGACTGAACGTGTAGTTCTTGTTTTTTTGGTTTTTTTTTTTTTTTTTGGCTATATGAGAAATATTTTTTGAAATGACTTTGTGGCAGAGTTAATAGAAACAGACAAAACCCACTGGATTTTCTACCTTATATAAATTAGCTCCTCTGGGTAACCTTTTAATATCCTCCTTTTATGTATAGTAGAGTAATTCATTACAAATTCCTTTATTTAGCCTTTGTAAATGTTGTGCATTTTTCTATCACTGTGCTTATGGATGCTAATATCTATCTCCTCTTAATGGACTGTAAGCTTTAAAATGATAGGTCTTATATTTATTTGTCTTGTCTTGTACCACATGGTAGCCACTAGCATGCAGGTAGGCAAGAAAGCAGGAAGGAAGAAAAAGTTATGTCTATATGAAATGGGAATAGGCACAAACAAATATGTTTATGCATAAACAGGAAGATTATGATGCAGCAATGTTGGGAAACAACTTTATCTACTAGGGACAGTTCTGAAGTTAGTTTTGTCACTAGCTTTTACCTTCACGTTACTGAGGTTATCTCATATAATACACCCCAATTGTTTTGTCACATTCTGTTTTCCACAGGGGATCTCACAACTTCCTAAATATTTTTAAAATTTGCATATGTTAATTTCATTCTTTGTGCTCTAAGGTTTCTTTCTAATGGTTGGAGTATGGACAGCCTCAAAAGTTATTTAGATTTGCAAGAAAACAAGTCATATGCCAATGCATAAGGTTTAACGTTAAAAAAGAATAAAAACTGGTTGGGATATTGATGGCACTATTTCAAAGATGTGTGGCCTTGGGAATTTTTTTTTTTGAGAAAGCTTCTTCTTGTTAATGATAAAATAAAGAAAATAATATAAATATTTTCTGTAGTTATTTAAAATGTGCACAGGACACAGAAATGACTCAATATTAGTGATGGTGATGATAATGATGATGTCATTTATTTGTTATTATTTCTATAATATCAAGCACATTTCACAAAAATCTTTAGATACTACAGTGTCTCCTATAATGCTCTGTAGTCTGTTAATAAGGATTCTGCCAAGAATCAGCAGTAATCTTTGCAGGCCAGGGCCAACTTTTACTGGTGTACTTTGGGAATGATGAGCTATAGTACCTTTGATTGTTAATATAGTAAATGAACACAAATGTCTCCAACCAATTAGGCTTGTTTTGCTGACAGGGACTCTCTTGAAAGCTTTTAGAGAACATTTGATTATATGTCATTCCAATACCCATATGTGTCAAATCATCTTCTAATGAATAGTCACCAGAGAGTCACTGGTCTCATTTGAGAAGGAGTTGTCTGTAACATGTTTTATCTAGTTGAGAGATGTTCGTTATTAGAAAGTTGTTTTTTTTTTTTTTTTCAGGATTAAAGGTATGTAAGATGAGTTTATTATTTCAGAAACCACTGGTTTATAAGCCTAAATGTAACTTCCTTGAACAATCCCTCATGAATCACCAAACTAAATGAAGACTCTGAGTTGTAATCTCCATTATGTCTTTCATTTTTTCCTTTCTAAAACTCACGCCAGTTTGCAATTATGTCACAAGATAAAGTTTTCAATTCCCTCATGAACTGGATATGGGGCATATCCCCACTGCTTTGAGACTTAAGCTTGTAAAGAATAGAAAAAAAGTTATGCAAGGAAACATAACAATATTTTGGGTGAGGCTTTGGTGGGCTTGTAACTTTCTTGTAGGAATAGAAGCAGCAGATATTCTGCTGCATTACTTCTGAGGCTTCATCAGAAGAGGTGATGATGTAGTTTCCAGCTTAGCTTATTCAAACATTTATAATTAGAGCTCTGAATACCCCGCAGTCACTACATTGTGAAAAAGCCAGGCGTAACAGAAATACCACAAGCAGTTGCCGCAGTAGTAAGCAGCCCCAATTTTGAGTCCTCCATGTGGGGGCACAAGATATATGAGGGTATGGGCCTTCAGATGCTTCTAGCCCACAGCTGTTTGAATCAGCATCAGCCCTCTAACGTTGACATCTGAGGATCCAGACATTGTAGAGCACAATCAAGCTGTCCCCACTATATTCTTTCTCAATTTCTGAACCTTCAAATTTGTGAACATAATGTGTTTGTTGTTTCAAGTCACTAAATTTGATGATAATTTGTTACATAGCCATAGTAACTGGAATGAGGAGGAGAATGGAGATATCACACATATATTTGAAAATTTGAACAATGAACTACTTCTATAGAAATTTAAGAATCAAATGAGGTGGACTCTCAATAGAGAGCCTAGTTACATACAATAAGAATTATATAATGAGTACTTACTATATCCTAAGCATTATGCTAATGCCTTTACATGCATAATCTCATATAATCATCATCATAACGCTATGCATTATGTATTATAATTATTTCAATCTTTTAAAAAAATGAATGCAAAAGCTCAGATAGGCAAAGTAACTTGTTATGCGTCACAGACACAACAAGGCCTCAGAAGGCTTTGAAACTTGGAATAGGCCTTCAAAATTGCCCCAAGTGTGAACAAGGAGCAGAGGCCAGCCTTTTGTCTATGCCAAACAATCATTGAATGCAGGCTACTTCAAACAATCTTTTTCATTTGTATAAATTTCAGAAACAAGATATACTATTCCATGATGATAGAAATCAGGAGAGTGCTTTCTACTAGTGGACATTTTGGCTGAAAAGGAAAATGAAGTGTGCTTCTAGGGGAACTTATACTGATGTCTTAGTATGTTCAAGCTCCTGTAACTAACTACCGTAAACAAATGGCTTACCAACAACAGAAATTTATGTCTTACAGTTCTCAGATCTGGGAAGTCCAAGATTAAGGACTGATAAATTCCATGTCTGCTGGGGGCCTGATTGCTTGTTCATAGAAAGCAATTTTCTTTCTGTGTTTTCACATAGCACAAGGGGAAAGGAATGAGGTCTCTCCTTTTTTTTNTTGATATGGAGTCTCACGCTGTTGCAAGGCTGAAATGCAGTCTTGCAGATCTCAGCTCACTGCAAACTCCACCTCCCAGGTTCAAACAATTCTCCTGCTTCAGCCTCCTGAGTACTGGGATTATAGACATGTGCCACCACGTACAGCTAATTTTATATATATATATATATATTTTTTTTTTTTTGCATTTTTAGTAGAGACAAGGTTTCACCATGGTGGTCAGGTTAGTCTTGAACTCCTGAACTTGTGATCCAGCCACCCTGGCCTCCCAAAGTTCTGTGATTACAGGCATTAGCCACTTCGCCCAGCCTGGGGCCTCTTTTATAAAGGCAATAATCTCATTCACTATGGCTCTGCTCTCATGACCTAATCACCTTCCAGAGTCTCCAGAATCACACTGAGGATTAGGTTTCTTTCTCCCAATTTACAGGTAGGGGGCATATAAATACAAATCTATAACAATTGGCTTGTTTTATTGAACTGGTTTGGGGTTCCAAGAAAGTGTTTTCTTTTGGATATTTATTAATCTATAAATTTATCATGCGTAAAATTATTAAAATAGATTTTGTATCCCCAAATTTTAAAAATCTGCTATGCAAATCCTGATTATGCATGGAGACAAAATTTATTCCAAGAATTCAAGGTACTTTAAAATTTGAAAATAAATTTACATTATTCACCAAACTAGCAAAATGAAGGAAGAAGCCCCATATGATCATTTCAAGAAATCTAGAAAAAATATTTTGATGAATGCTATTACTGAAAAAAAAATGACAAATATTAATTTCTTAATAAGAACTTTTGGGCCACATCTTATGTATACTTCTTTACTGGCCTTTCATCTCTGTTTGTCTTCACTCAAGACAGAAATATCCCAAGAGAAAATCTCTTTGGCCTTATTCTATTTATGTTCACACTCCTCTAACAAGGATAAGAGAGTAACTCTGTCTCCCACAGTACAAAAAGTAGGACTAAACATGAGTCAGGAAAAATTAAGAGATAATCACATCAATGTTTAAGTATGTATTTGAACAATCAGTGTACAGGTTCAAAGGCACAGATATCTAAAACTAAATGTTTATATTCTGAACTATACATGATTCACTGTAATTGGGAAGAAGGATGAAAATGAGAAAAGTATTAGGTATAAAATAGTAAATATAGAAAATAACCATTCTGGAATGACTTATCAGTCCATGTAAGTAATATGCTCTTTCTTAATGAAAGCACACAGTAGCTAATATCCACTCCTTTCTAACTTCTTCTGTGGTTTGCCACATGATCTAATGTGTACTTTAGTTAAGAAAGCATACTGACATCTATGAGGAGAATGGACATGAGGAAAGTGAACCTTGAGCACAGACTTGATGGTAATAATTCAGAAGAGAAATAAAGGGGATGAATTAACTGCAAATGAAATAAAGAAAAAGAAACAAATTTAGTTGCAATTTATAAGGTACCATCCATAAGGCTTAGTAGCTAGCTGAGTACACTGACGTGAGGTAAGAAAGAATGAAGTATCAAGGTCAGTGATAGAACTGAGGGTAAGGCTAATTATCAATAGAGAGGACATAAGAGGATTGGTAAACGGGAAAAGGCAAAGATACTGACTTAATTTGATCTATTTTGACTTTAAGTTACCTGCTGAAGGTCCTGCATGGTAGGCATCTAGATATGTAGACCAGTATCATTAAGGCATAGACCTCTTCTAGGTAGGTGTTGAGTATATAACAAATACTTGGTGAACCAAATAAAGAAATATTGAATGAACAATAAATAGTTTTAATTAATGAAAGATTATCAAAATAAAAAATACTTTACACCCCACAATAAATTCATAAATACATGTGGCCTGTATACACTTTCTTGTATTATCATTTCTGACATTCTCTCTTTTTCACTAGAAACACCATACATATTTTTATTTTAGCTGAAATAATACGACAGGTTTTATATCATATTTAAATAACATGCATCATATCAGGAATGTGCATTACATACTTCTCGCCTTTCTGACATCTACGTAACTTTTTCATCACTCAAGGCACTAGAATTTTACAACATTCTTTTGTACTCCATTGAAACACTGTAATAGATACTTTATTCTTTTCTTCTTCATTATTTAACATTTTAGCTATCACTAATATTGAGAAATAATGACAAGCAGAAAACTTAATGCCATACCAATTCACTGTGGAAGAAGATCTTTAAACACTCGATGACTGATGCACCATAAGGAGAAATGCACAGCAGGTTTTATATTTCCTCGATATGGGAGGGCAATTGAATCTTGCTACATTTACACGCACAATCCTGATTTTATCTTCCAACGTTGTTGTTGTGGTTAAAGACTGCTCATGCATGAGATTATGACAGTATATGTGTCTTTTGTGGGTATATAATTGCTGAGGGAAAATATACTGAACATAAATAACTTTCCAAGTAAAATGAAGCTTAGTTCTATTAGTAGTACATTTGAAGTGCTGACCCATTGAGATCTTTGTCAGACGCACTACAAGCGTGATGATCTTTAAAAGCAGAGGATACTGCTTCTACACTTACTTTTTGTTTTTATGCCTTGATTTCTAATTTTGAGTACCATATTTTATACCACGTTTTGATAAAATTTTACTTTTAAAATTATTCTCACATGCTTTCTGTCAATCATTGAAAACTCCGCAGTCATGATGTTTTCTCAAATAACCTGCATAGTTTTTCTACTGCCTTTAATTTGTGTGTGGCTAGTAAAATATGTATCAAAGCTTTTTATGAGTTACATTTTATATAAGAATCAATAAAGCTCAAAATGAAGCCATATGAGTATAATTCAAGGCTTTAGTTGAAGAGTCTTGCAATAAAATATTTTATTACTAATTTTTTTTCTCTTCATGTTTGTTTTAATCATGTAATTTGTTCTGTGGGACTGATATTTGTGGAACTCATAATTCTCTTAAAATGTGCTGTTTCTCTAACAAAATCAAAATACTCACATGGGAATAACTATTTTCAAAGTGTTATGAGACTACAATTATAAGGGTTTTATTCTACCCACTAAATGAGAGGTAAAATAATCCAGTAAAACCAGTACCTTCTTTGGAATCAAAAATGTACATTTAAACTACAGAACAAATATTTACTAACTATATTAACTTATGAAATTTAATTAGCTTGTGAACCTCAATCACTTACGTATAAAATGAGGGCACAATCTCTTATGTCACATTGTAAGAGTAAAGTGAAACATCATAATAGCAAGCTCTACCATAGTGCTTATGTGTCAGAGCAGGTTCTAAGTTCTTTACGCATATTAACTTATGTCTATAGTATATATAGATATGATTTCTAGGATAGAATTCGGTACATCTACTCACGGCAAAACCTATTACCTTAATAATGAAATTTTATGATATTTTGAGCATGCAAATGCCATGAGAGGAAAAATATCAATGCTGTTTGGAAAATGAAATACCAAAGCTAATAGTTCTATTCTTTTTAATACAAGGAGAGTGTGTAACATGTACTTCTTGTTATTCATAATCCTTAGGTAACATGAAAACTTGGCATTATATAGATATATATTGAATTGCATTTTAGGTTCCAGGGTACATGTAAAGAACATGCAGGACAGTTGCATAGGCACATACATGGCAATGTGGTTTGCTGCCTCCATCCCTCCATCACTTATTTCTGGCATTTCTCCCCATGTTATCCCTCTCCAACTCCCTAACCCCCACTGTCTCTCCCCTAGACCCCCCTCAACAGACCTCAGTGTGTGATGCTTCCCTTCCTGTGTCCATGTGTTCTCATTGTTCAATACCCGCCTATGACTGAGAACATGTGGTGCTTGATTTTCTGTTCTTGTGTCAGTTTGCTGAGAATGATGGTTTCCAGGTTCATCCATGTCCCTACAGAGGACATGAACTCATCATTTTTTTATGGCTGCATAATATTCCATGGTGTATATGTGCCACATTTTCCCTGTCCAGTCTATCATCAATGGGCACTTGGGTTGTAAAGCTCATATAGAGAACTTAATAGCTCTAGGCCGATTCAGAATTCCCAGTATTACACAAAAAAGACTAACACAGAATGAAGTCTCAAGTAATTTTCAGGCAAATATCTTAAAGATGTTTAAAACTCACCCTGTTCATAGTCTTAAGTAGCCAGTGTATAGCTGCAACATCAAAAATAAAGAAAAATCCTGGTGTGCAATTAACAGGATTATAAATAATGTCTGGAAAAAGAAAAGTTTCTTTCCAGATTTCAGGGAGAGACCAGTGAAGATAACAGTACAACCATAAGAAGTTCAGAAGATTATAAATTTTTTTGAAAAATGAATTCAAAGAATACATGTGAAACTTGGAAATTATCACACCCAATGATTTTAAAACAGGATTTAGTTATTAAAATGCCATAATTGTAGCGATTAGAAATCATCTTTTATTCTTCTATTCCTGAGGAATTTTAAGATCCATCTAAAGCAATAAAAATTGTTCTAATATCATTTTTGTACGGCTTGTACCTTATTATTTATTATTAGGGATTTATATCTGCCCTTGGCTTCTTTCTGAGAATTTCTTTGAACACTAGCTGAGCAATTATCTTCTCTAGCAGTGGGAAACAAATGATAGGATTGAGAAGTATAACTCAAATTAACTACTTTTTAAACATTTTTAAGCACTTTTAACAATTCCTACTGCTAAATGTCCTGGGCTTCCAATTAATGCTGTGAATCAGCGCTGTCTAGCAGATATTAACAGAGACTTCCTTAGACTAATGGAAATACAATGTTCACAGAAGTTCCCACATGCTCAGAATCTTATTGCTAAATAGCTTTAACAAAACATAGACTAAGGGGCAGTTTTCTTAGTCTATTTCCAAAAGGGTTCAGAAGCACCAAATCTTAGGACTAAGCACTCAAGATTACAGGTCAACATGATGTGCCAGAGTTGTATAACCCAAAGGAAAGATACTGCTATGAGAAGGATGCATGATCCATTCTTTGCACCGGAGGTAGTCGGTGATTACGTACATTTTATGTGCACAGCAACCTCTTTGCAAAATGTCTTATTATGTCCAACACATTAGAGATCATTAATTAGCATGAAAACAAAAATCTCTGAAAATAATGAGAAAAAAACTGTGTGCTACGTCGAATCAGAGTTAGATTTTTTGGCAAGAACTTTAACTAGCACAGTGTAACATGAAGAAAAGCCCACATGCTATGGTTTGCTATGCTATCCTTATTCTACCTGATAGAATAAGGCTCAGTCTTTTGGTGGAAATACGTCAACATCTTGACCAAGTCTCAGTGAAGAAGAATGAAGCATAAAGTCTAGATAAGAGAAAGCAAAAGGAAAACAGTTCTGTAGAGGCAGGACCTCCTTAAAATGGTGAGGTGGGTGACTTTAGGTGTTAGAGAGAGAGCGACATCTGAATAAACCTTGCCTAACTTGGACAGAACTTGTCTATCTGGCATATAAGTTCCAGGTTTTTGAACTTCAGTTTCATCTACTGTAAAATATTTCTGTAAAATACACATGCTCTCTTAATATCTTCATGTGAGACAAAGAGAGAGTGCATGAAAAATAATAAGAAAATTAGATGAAACACTAGTTATCGAGCTATGGGTCAGAAGTAAAATATCCATGTTTTACTAAGACTTATGTAATGTCCGAGCACAGCTAAGTACCAGTACAATGAACTGTAACAAAACGAAATACTGCTTACCTGAGTTTTCTGTTTCTAATGGATCAAGACTGTGTACAAAATATGATTGAATTTCCAATCTTTTATTAGTCTGCAAAAAATTTTATGTTTATCTCAATTCATTCTAAAATATGGAAGATCATCACTATTTTTATATTATTTTCTGACATTTTTTAAAACAGTGCTAATGGCCTAGGCATGGTGGCTCACGACTGTAGTTGCAGTATTTTGGGAGGGAGAGGCAGGTGGATCCCTTAGCTCAGGAAACCAGCCTGGGCAATGTGGGGAAACCCGATCTCTATGGAAAAGCAAAAAGAAAAAAAAAATTGCTGGGCATGCGCCCTATACTTGGGAGGCTGAGGTTGGAAAATTGCTTGAGCCAGGAGGCAGAGGTTGCAGTGCTCTGCATCTGCAGTCCATGAATGTGTAACTGTCTCAAAAAAGGAAGGGGAAGAAAAAGAAAAAAAGACTAATGGTAAAATATCAACAATTGTTAGACAAATTAACCAAAAAATCAACAATTATTAAATTAAATTAACCAAGAAATTAATGTGGCAACTTAATTAGCAAAGGATCTACAATTATTGGAAGATACTTACTACCTCTTTATTTAAAAAATAAAACTAAATAGAGATGAATAAACAGCTCTGAAACTGCCAATTAAACCTCTAAAATTATGATAAAATAGATACTTCACTCCCCTTGTGTATTTAAGTCTACTGTACACGTGTAAGAGAAAGAGAACAATTAGGCTTGACCTCTTTATTGAGGTGCAGTGGCCTGCTTGTCATCTGTCATGCCCCAGATTTACAGTTTATCAGCTGAATCAATTAGTTCATACAATAGAATTTATTGTGAACCTCAGTTTTATTTTCTTACATGCCTTCTTGAAAGGAATACTCTTTTACATAAACAAATCCCTTTCATGAGCAAATACCAAAATGTATACATTTGCTTTTTACACTGGGGGGAAAAGGTTCATACGCAGCACACCATTATTTATTTGTGCTTGGTGTTTTGTTTGCCACAAAGCAACAATCATAAATAACAGCAGGTAGAGGACAGAGGCTCAGCCTTTAATAATATTGTTTGGGGAATATATCACCTAGCATTGAAAATGTCATATAAAATTCATATCCATAGCTGTTTATAGAGGGAAGAAGAAACAGTTGTATTTTGCAATGATAGCACAATTCCCCAAAACATTGAGAAAAATGCCGCATGTTCTTTTTTTTTTTTTCCCCTACACTTTTTTTTGGCATCCGGAGCTATGTTTCAGGGCTATATTGATTTTCATTCTGGCTGTGGTTGATTAATGTTTCAGGAAGTAGTCAGGTGCATTAGTGTAGAGCTGAATAAAAATATCAGTGTACTTTCTCAAGTCAAAGTAGGGTAGGGGGATGCGGCAAAAACCAACCCACCTACTGATTTTATCTGGCAATGTGTCCATGCAATCAAATGAATCTCTAAAACTGACAGCCACACAGACTGGTTAACAGGAAGCTTGACATACTTTTCTATTGTTGCTTTTGTTATTAACAACCTGTCAGCAACTTCTGGCAACCAATAAAATGTTAGTGTTTTATGCAACTATTAGTGATCTTTTATATTTTTTAAAGATCTAATCTCTAAGTTAAGTGTATTCACCTTATAAATTTCCTTCCCAGAATTCTTTAGTAACTGATTTTCCTTGATAAGGATTTCTCACTCATTATAGGAAAACTGCAAATGCAATAGTTAAGGAATGATTTCACTGTAGTAACATTTTTCATCCTGACCCTATTCCCTGGTTGAGAAATTGCTCATCAGTTTAATGTTTTCTATTTTCTCCTTTGCCAACTGCATTTTTCTATTTTAATAGCTCATTTCCACCATCCACAATTCTCTTTTTCATATCAGGTTGGCTTTTTCATTATATGCCTGTTACATGATGCTTACAGATTTCTCTGAAACTATTAAAATGTCCAACATATTGCCATTCAGATAAACAATCACACCTCATTATTATGACTTGCAAACTCCCATTAATTTTTGAGAAGGAAATACATTACATAGAAACAACAGATAACAATTTAGACCTATTGATTATTATGGGTTTGAAAACATCACATTTTATATAAGGAAAGATTAATGATACAAAAAATAAAAATGCATTTAGTAAAACAGTAATCCAATCCAGTTATAATCAAAAGTTGTTTTAGCACTTTGGAAGAAATCAAAACTTTTTTGTAATCTTCGGCAGTTCTCACATTTGCTAAATTATACAGCTTACAGAGAACATGATTAAAAATCCAACTTAAAGATGCCTTGAATAGTGCCAGAGAATAATAAACTTTAAAAGGTCCAGTAGCCAAATAATAATGAATGAAATATATATATACATGTAATAAATGGAGGATGTCCCTATCTTCAAGGTTAAATGCATATGCTTACCCAACCCTTCTTCAGTTCTTTGAAACAATATCACGTTACTTTATACCAACTAATCACCACTTTAACAGCTTTTTTTCCTAAAATTATTGAATAACAGTCATTTCTTAATGCTGACAAAAATAATAATATGGTTTCTTATTCACCTCATTCATATCCAGCCTTAAAAGAATATTCCCTTTTATGTGAAGCCAATTTATTTTCTCTGAAACACCTCTTCTGGAGCCCTCAAGTTTCAATCTAGACTAATTGCTTTCTTGACATGTTCCAAAACTTTGCACTTTACTGGAATCTCAGTCTTTCTCTTTTTATTTTAATTGTTTTATTGTGGTTATTAAGTATCTTCCTCTAAAGGGGATTTAAGGGAAAAAAGTGTGTGTTCTAGAATGGGTAAAAATATGTTTATTTTGACTTCATATGTTTATTTTTACTCTATGGGAATATAATAAATAAAATTATTAAATACTTATATTGAAGAGGTTTGAGTGTCATGTCTTCTGTTTAATTTGTTTTTGGTGTTCTGGATATTCTCTTATTTTTTAAATTGAGAATTTAGACTCACGTCAAGTTGTAAGAAATAAAGCAAAATAACACCTTGTATGTACACTTTACCTAGTGGCCCTGATAGTAATTTTTTTTTTTTTTTTGAGACAGAGTCTAGCTCAGCCACCAGACTGGAATGCAATGGCATGATCTAAGCTCACTGCAACCTCTGCCTCCCATGTTCAAGCGATTCTCCTACCTCAGCCTCCTGAGTAGCTGGGACTACAGGGGTCTGCCACCATTCCCAGCTAATTTTTTGTAGTTTAGTAGAGACGGGGTTTCACTGCATTAGCTAGGATGGCCTCCATCTCCTGACCTTGTGATCTGCCTGCCTCAGGCTCCCAAAGTGTTGGGATTACAGGTGTGAGCCACTGCACCCAGCCCTGATGGTAATAATTTTATGAAACTACAGCACTGTATAGTATCACAATCAGGAAATGAACATTGACAGCATTCACCAGTCTTATTCAAATTTTTCCAGTTTTGATTGTGTGTGTGATATGTGTGTATCTGCATGCGTATTACATTCTATGACATCGTATCACCTATGTAGGTTCTCGTCTCCACCACCACAGTCAAGATATTGGGTAGTCCCATCACCACAAATATTCGTTCTATTGACATTTAATTATCTCTCCCCCAATTCCTCACCACTAGTAATGTCACCTTCATTTTGAAAATATTATTCTTTCAAACATTTTATTATATAAGTAGAAAGGATACATCAGGTAAGCTTTTAGAAATGGATTTTTTTTTTATTCAGCATAATTTCCTGAAGATTTACCCAAGTTGTTTGTATATGCTAGTTAGTAACCCAGGGTGTGTAAGTAGTACAGTTTATCTAACCATTCACTTGTTGAAGAATATCTGAACTGATTCCAGTTGTTTACTACTACAAATAAAGCTGCTTTTAATAGGTGCATACAGATTTGTGTGTGTGTGAACACAGCTTCTTATTTCTCTGGGATAAATGCCCAGGCATGCAAATCCTGAGTCATATAGTAGCTGTATGTTTAGTTTTTTTCAGATTCTATCAAATTGTTTTCAAGAGTGACTATATTATTTTAAATTCTACAGCAACATACGAGCAATCCATTGTTTCTACATCTTTCTCAGCATTTGGTGGTGTCATCATTTTTTACTTTAGTCATTCCAAAAGATGTAAAGAGTCTCATCCTATTTTTAATTTGTATTTTTATAATGAATTAATGCACTAAGCATCTTTTTCACATGCAACTTGATGTCAGTACATCCTATACAGTGATAGGTCTGTTCATGTCTTTCGTTCATTTTTATGTTGGATTTCTTCTAGTGTTTAGTTTTGAGATTTTTTTGTATTCTAGATACTGGTCCTGTGTCAGATTTATGGGTTATAACTACATTTTCCTACTCCCTGGATTTTCTGTTTATTCTCTTTACATGGGCATTCACAGATTAAGTGTTCTTTTAAATTTCATAAGTCCCATTTTTTTAAATCAAGTTTTCCTTTTAACAGATAATGCTTTCATTTTAACATCTAAGAACTCTTTGGCTAGCCCCATATCACAAAGATTTTCTATTATTTTAAACAAGATCTAGAGTGTTATGTTTTACAGTTGAATCTGTGTTCCATTTCAAGTTAATTTTTGTATAAGGTGTAAAGTTTAAGTTGAAGTTTATTCATTTACCTATTCTTCCAGCCATGTTTGTTGAAAAGCCTAGCTATCCTCAATCAAATTGTTTCTTTTTACCACTGTCAAAAATCAATTTGTTACATTATATGGTTCTATTTTTGGGTCTGTAGTCTCCTCAATTGATCTATGTGACTATCTTTCACCAATAACACACTGTCTTAATCACTACATGTGTATATATACATTTATATATACATCTATATATAAAGCTGTAATATTATGTAGAATAATTCCTTCCTCTCACTTTATTCTTCATCACAAGGTTGTTTATGCTGAGATCTGTGCCTCTCCATACAAATTTTAGAATATGTTTATAAAAACATAACTCAGATTTTTATAGGAATTGTATTAAACCTATAAGCCAATGAGGGGAGAACTGACACCTTTAATGAAAATTCTTCAATACCATTTATCTCTGCATTCATTTGAGTCATCTTTATTTCATCAGAATTTTGTAATTTTTTACATGTTTTTACATGTTTATATCTTGTACAATGTTCAATTACATTAATTTAAAAAAAGAAAATCTGCAAAAATATCTACAATTCTCATAAACTTGAAATAAAATCCTAAGCTCTCCACTGACTGAATGAATCCCCTTGTGGTGAAGGGGACCCCATAATAACCTTAAAACTGAGTTCCTCACCATGACAGGATAGGAGGTCAGACATGCCTTATCTAAATCTCTGTTTTGTGGTTTAGATGCAACTTAATGTTAAAATGTTAAGTGGGTATTCTAAGACTAACAGACAGACTCCTTGAGGCACTACTATACCAAACTATAAACAAGACCTAAGGCTTTCTCAGGCAAGGGTTAAGTGACACATTCCTAATCTTAAAGAATGAACTATGTTCTAAGTCACAAAGTTTTTCTTTTAAGCTAGTGGCTAAACAAGCACTGTCCTAAAGATAAGCCATATTCAAACAATTGCAACTCATCCAGCTCACAGATACTAACTGATGCCCTGTCCTACCAGTCATAACTATAGATTGGATTGGAAAAGAAACTGATTTCAGTAACTCTCTCACCGTAAGAAGACCACTGTCTGGACTGATTCTGGTGGGTTTATAAAGGTTGCATACTTACCTGTCTTTGGGTCCTGACAAGACCTTTTGACATATAGAACCTAATTGGAATACATTTAAATGTTAAGTTTCCCCCTCAAAGTGAACATAAGTTGTGTGTCACATGCATGTTTGTTCAACAGACATGTGTCGGGACCACCTTTGTGAATATTCATAGCTCCTCCTGTAACCCGTTGAATATGAAAAATAGTCTCCTCTCCTTTTCTAAATTTGTAAGTTTCTTTTTTTTAAGTTAACAATACTCAAGTATTTATTTTTATTTGTAGTGATTGTGAATAGTATTACATTTTTAATATCTGTTTTCACCTGCTCATTTGCTGGTATATTAAAATGAAATTGATATTTATTTGCTAATCTTGTATCCTACAGACTTATTATATTCATTTATCAGCGATAGCTGTTTTTTGTAGACTGTAAGATTTTTCATGTAGATAATCATTTATCTATAAAGATATTTTAGTCATATATAAATTGGTATGACTTTTTTTCTTATCATGAAAACTTTTAAAACTGTGTTGACTAAGAGCAGTGAGAGAAGACATCCTTGCCCTTTTCCTTACTTTTGGGGAAAACATACTCATTCACCTTTAAGTATGAGAATTGAAGATGTTGTTGTAGATTCTCTTTTTCAAATTGAAGTAATTTCCCTATATTCCTAACTAGCTTAGAATTTTATCACGAATGATGTTGGCTTTTACCAAAGTGCTTCTATAACAAACCATAAACTTTTGGCTTAAAAAAGTATAAACATATTATCTGTCAGTTCTAATATTATGAAGTCCTAAAACAATGTGTTGGCAGGGCTGAGTGCTTTCTGGAAGCTCTGAAAAATTAAGTGTTCCTGTTCCTTTTCTAGGTTTCAGAGGTCTCCTGCATTCCTTAGCTCATGGTCTCTTCCAGCATCTTCACAACATGTGGTGCAGCATCTTCAAATCTCTCTCCTGAC
>NW_016107411.1:6125794-6187275 GCF_001604975.1 Cebus imitator | reverse complement strand
TTCTCACTCTGATCTTCCTGCTTCCATCATATAAGAACTTGTGTGATTACACTAGGTCTAGTCCAATAATCCAGAATAATCTCTTCATCTCAGAATCCTTAATCACAACTGCAAAATCTCTTTTGTCATTTTTTTTTATACTTTAAGTTCTGGGGTACGTGTGCAGAACGTGCAGGTTAGTTACATAGGTATACACGTGCCTTGGTGGTTTGTTGCATCCATCACCCCATTATCTATATTAGGTATTTCTCCTAATGCTATCCCTCCCCTATCCGCCAACTCCTTGCTATCCCTCCCTTAGCCCCCTACCCACTGACAGGCCCTGGTGTGTGATGTTCCCCTCCCTGTGTCCATGTGTTCTCATTGTTCAACAAAACCCTTTTGTCATTTAAGATAACTTATTCACAATTTTAGAAATTAGGACCTGGACATTTTCAGAGGGCATTATTTTGTCTACAGAATCATGTAATTTTCTTTAGCTTAATGATATGGTGAATTACATTAATTGATTTTCAAACGTTGAACCAGTTTGACACACCTGGGGGAAATCTCACTTTGTCATGATGTATAATTAATTTTATACACAGATTCTATTTGCTTTTGAATGACTATGGTATACTTTACGAATTTCTGTTCTACAATAATTTGTATTAATTAATTATTTCCAATTTACTAATTTCAGGTGTGAGCCACAGTTGGCCAGAGCCTAACCCAGAAGTTCAGGCTGAAAGGAAGTAACCAACCCTGGACAGAGCATCCTTCCCTAGCAGGGTGCATTCACACACAGCCCCACACTTATTCACAGTAGCACAATGTAGACACCCCAATTAACCTAATATGCCCAGCTTTAGAATGTAAAAGGACACAGGAGTACATGGCAAAAATCCACACAGCCCTCGGGAAAATGTTCAAAATCCATACAGACAGTGGCTCCAGTTAGAATCTAGTTCTTTTTTTCTCATTTCTCATCTACGTTATAATAAAACAACATTGAACAAAATGATGTTGTTCAAGGACCTGCTGTATCTGTATAATTTTCAAAATGGTTGCTTTTGAAATACATAAATATGTGGCTTATAAGTGTGTATTGATATTAATATTTTACCCATTTAGGTGAAATGTGAACATCCCCTTCTCATTTCAGTTCTGTTATCTTTCCCACTTTTAAATATCACTGTCTTGGATGGGTGCAGTGGCTCACATCTATAATTCCAGCACTTTTCGAGGCACAGGTGGGTGGATCACCTGAGGTCAGGAGAATGAAACCAGACTAGCCAACATGGTGAAACACCTGTCTACTAAAAATAAAAAAAATAGCTGGGCATGGTAGTGTATGTCTGTAGTCCCAGACACTTGGGAGGCCGAGGCAGGAGAATTGATTGAACCTGGGAGGTGGACGTTACAGTGAGCCAAGTTTGAGCTACGTACTCCATTCTGGACAACAGAGCAAGACTCTATCAAAAAACAAACAAAAAAAAATTGTCTTGCATATCAGAAAGTGGCATAATTTTTGTTTCAATCAGAAGATGTAACTTGTAAATCCTAGGAGAAGGATAGCAATGGTACATACCCTTATTTCTGCTCTTCATGTTGTTCCTTTCTTTAATCCGATGCTCTAAATATCCTTATCAAATAATTTCAACAACTATTTTATCTCAGCATAGTTGTCAGTTGTCTTTTCCATTCAAAATGTGATTTTCTTGGTTTTTAGTATTGAGGTAGGTCAACAGGACTTGTTTTCTGATTAGAACCTCACTGATCAAAACAGGAGGTAGCAAAGAAACCTGCTGAAACCAGCAGATGACAAGGAAAGCAACATCTAGTTGCCCTCACTGCTTATTAAGCAGACAGTCCTACCAGCACCATGACAGTTTGCAAGTACCATGGCCACTAGGCAGAAATCACCTTACATGGTTCTGAGGACTCCCACACCCTTTCTCTAGAATATTCTGAATAATTGTCCCTTTGTTAGCATATAATAAAGAGTGGGTATAAATATAGTTAGCCAGCAATCACTGGGTCTGCTGCTCTGAACTGCTGCCATTGCTGGGCTGCTGGGCTATGGAGGAGCCACCTTGCTTTCCACTGCTACTCTGAGCCACTCTGCCTATGGGACAGCCCTGCTCTGTGGGTGGCCATTCTGCTGTTCACTGCTACTCTAGGCCACTCTGCCTATGAGACAGCCTTGCTCTGTGGACAAGCTGTTCTGCTGTCCACTGCTACTCTGGATAGCCCTGCCTGGGATGAGTAGGAGAAACAAGTCTATAGCACCTTCTCCAGATTTTTAATTTTATCTTCCTTTGGTGCTTGGAAATTTTACTAGCACATGTCTTGGTGATAGTTTAAAAATTTGCCTTCCTCTACATTGGGTGGACATCTTCAACCTGAAGACCCATGTTTATTTTCAGCACTGAATATTTTTGGTTTTTTTTTTTTTTTTGGTCATTTCTTTAACTTTCTCCTATACAGCTTATCTTTTCTCTCATACTGAAACTTATTGCTGGAATATTGGCCAATCTGTATTGATTGTTTATAAGTTTCTAATTTTCTTTTTCCTCTGAGGCTTACTGTATCTTTTTATCATTAATATTTTTCTAAGAATGTTACTCTTGTATTCAAGCCCTTGTATAAACTCTTTCAATTCAGCAACCAGATATTTAACCTCTAAGAATATTCTTTGTTTCCATTTTTTAAAACATCATTATATTGTTTCTGTAAGCCGATGGTAATATCTTTTGATAAAGTTGTGAAAACTAACTATAGGTTTTGTTCTTATTTTCTGTTCCCTGAATTATCCTAAATCTTCCCATGAATGAATATTTGTTCATTTTCTTTTCTGTCTTTTATTTTTACTTAGTTGCTGTTTTGAGTCTCCTCTGCTGAACATGTAATACACATCTATTTACTATCAAGCTTGCCTATTGTTAACTTGACATGTGAGGGGAGAAAATTTCTTTTATTTACAGTGAGTTTAGGTGTGCTGTTTATTGCTGTGGTTCCTCAAATGCAACAATAATAACAAAGAAACTCCCCACAGGTTTGCTTAATTCTTCGGCAAAGACCTCTACCATTTTTTATCCTGGGCCTAAACACTAGACAGTATGATATTTTTCACTTGTGTAGTATACCAAAAGATACAGCTGTTTCTCTATTAAACTTCAACTAACTGCCTTATTTTCAACACCCTTCCTCACCTTAGCCCTGCAACAAACTGGTAAAGAGAAGCCCTGAGCCTTTCCTGGGTTCCACCAGGGATTCCGCATTTGTGACATACTGGGATCTTCTTGTGTGACTCATCCATTAGCATTCCAGCAGTGTCCTGCTACAGAATTTATTTTATAATCTCTCAACCACTTATAAAGACCCCTTTCTTCTCTTTGCCATTGTTTCCCTATTTCTATTATTTCTATGGGGCATTGGGCCTGCTGTTGGGAAACAATGATATTTAAATGCTCATTCTAAGTCTTCCATCTTAAACTGCAAACCTGTACAAAACATTTAAGTGCTAAATTGCATTTCTTTTAAGATACATTTACCAGCACAGAAAAAAAAATCTCTTGAGCATTATATTTACCAAAAAATTTCAAGAAAAGACAGCAGAAATCTTGTCTTTTATATTCTTCTCATGACAACAAAATTACAGCAATAATTTCCCCTAAAGAATTAAAAAGGGACAATAGCCATGGATTCTCTGTAGTTCCTTTAAGTGTAATGTTTTTAGAAGACTCCTTTTGATGACTTTAATATGAAATAAAATTGTCTGAGTTTCTGAATATTGCTGATTTTATTGTGTTGATATCATTGCAGTCTTATTGTGCTGATTTTCCTGATTCTATTGTGGCTACATAATTAGTTGTTATTTTAAAAACTTGAAGCATGTAAAAGAATGTCACATTAAATAATTCAAATGTGTTTGAATACCATGCCTGTATCTATATGTGATGCATTGTGTATAAGAAAATAACATCAATTATGTGTGTATATGTATAGTATATGTGTGTAAGCTTGTGTTTGTAAATAGATATCATTTAGTTCGACTCCAGAATGATTCTTCTCTTTGATGTGTTATTGACTAAGAGTTTCACTTGGGCCAGGCTTTTTATTTCCCTAGGTTTTAATTCTCCACCTGAGAAAGCAGGGCTCATGTTAGATAAACGTATATTTTCCCTAGGATTTTACACGTATGATTTTTTGTTTTGGCTTATATATGCAACTTTTGGAACATCCCCAGTGAAGTTGAAGAATTTCTACTTTCAGTGATCAATCATATCTGCTAATTTTTTTTTGTTTGTTTGTTTTAGATGAAGTCTCACTCTGTCACCCAGGCTGTAGTACAGTGGTTCAATCTCAGCTCACCTCAACCTCCACCTCCCAGGTCCAAGCGATTCTCCTGCCTCAGCCTCCCGAGTAGCTGGGACCACAGGCTGGTGCCACCACGCACAGCTAATCTTTTGTATTTTTAGTAGAGGCCGAGTTTCACAGTGTTAGGATAGTCTTGATCTCCTGACCTTGTGATCCTCCCACCTTGGCCTCCCAAAATGCTGGGATTACAGGTATGAGCCCCCTGCCTGGCCCAATTTTTGAATATCAATACTTTTTTTAGTTACTGAACTATTTAATTCAATAAATTCTATTGAATCTCTATTTCTGTGAAACACTGAATTTATTTTACCAATCAAGCTAAAGCTATTTTAGACACCATCTGAATATACACATCAAATACACTGGGAACCACATATATTAAGAATGTGCATGCATGTGCTGAAATTACTGTGAAATTTGCATACAAAGAAAAGATAAAGTTAATGTATTTATAGATTGGTGCCAAAGTAATTGTGACTTTTGCCATTACTTTTAATGGGAAAAAAACAGCAGTTACTTTTGCACCAACCTAACATTTGTCAGGATCACTTGTAATAGATACTTCAAGGTACCTACTAATGTCCAACCTCTGTATATGTTTTTTTCTAATTGAACATTTTTTTCGAATTTTTTCCAGAATGATGATGCACAAAATAAGAATTATTTAATGTTCTAAATTTCCATGCAGTTAAATTTGTATAACAGATCTATATCTGGCCAATATGTATATAAGCTTTAGTCTGAGTGGCACTTTCAAAAAGCCGTTGATATCCGAAGAAAATATATCAAACAGGTGGTTTTCTTCTTTTGCCATTCACTTTCTTTCTGCATGATAATTATACCTGCTACATATAGATACAGCAACCATCTTTCTAGCATAAGGTAACAAGCTGTAGAGTAAGGATACTGGAAAAGCAAAGTAAAACCACTTTTGGAAATTGATTGAATCATGGAAATGTTCACACCAGCTCTGTAATTCTTATGCTTAAGGCTTTCTGTTACATAAGAAAAGTTTCTATTTGGACAAGTCACTATATGTTCAACTCTACTATGTGAAGCTGACCATTTGGTTTTTAGTTTCTCCATTTTCCAATAAATAAACACGTGCTGATTTAATAGCATATGAATAGTATAACAATATTAAAATTATCTGTGCATTATTGTAAATGAGGGCAGTCAGATTGTGTGTGTGTGTGTGTATGTGTATATACATACATATGCTCTGCAAATTTAAATAAGATATTTTAAATCTTCTCAGAGAGGTGACATGCACTTGCTAGAAGATATGATTTCTAAATATAGTTAACAGCATTATTGAATTAGAGTAATTCACAGACAGCTTTAGAAAAAAGAAAACTAACCATCTAATTACCATATAGCTTGACCTGAGGGAATATGGAGAAGTTTTTTAGGTGCTCCAAATATGAAAAGATATTTAAAGCAGAAAGATCAATGTATCCAAATATATAGAAAAATAGAATGGCCTACTGTGTTTAAGGCATGTGACACAAATCAAATAGAATTGCCTACTGTGTTTAAGGCATGTGACACAACTGTCTTTCCTAGTAAGCTATGAGGACTGGTGATTTTGTAAATCAAATTAATCTGTAACATTTAGCACTGTGTGTAGTACATAACATGCACCTCAAAAATATTTATTAAATCAATGAGTAGATAAATTCATAAAAAATTACATATGGTTTAGAAATGATAGAAGAGAAAAAGACAGGGGATATATTTATCCTTGTTTACTGATTAAATTTTTTTACCTGGTTGTAACCCTCAAAACCAGACTCTTACTATTTAAAATAAAAATATTATCTTAAAAAGACAATGTTTCTGTGAAAGAAAAACCATTATGCCTATATACATTCAGTATTAATGAATGAGTATAATATTTAAGAGTTTACTAAATATTTAATATATACCATGTCAGACATTATAGAATTTGAAAAACAAATGCTAGGTAATAGCTGTATGCTTCTGAAAATTAATCAAGGTTTCTGCATTTTATGAATTTTTGTAATTTGGTATATAAAGATATATAAGTTTAAAACACATTTCCAAAGACGATGCTTCATAAAATTATATTTAAGAAATGCATGTGACTAGTACCAGGTCAGATAAATTATTTAAAACAAATAATTTAGAAATTTAAACTTTCTTAATTTATATAAATGTTTCCTGCAACATAACATACATTCTTAAAAATTAAATCTGTCTGTCTAGCCAATCTCCCTTTCCTTCTGAAATATAGCTCACTTTTACATAAAGCCATAAAAATTACATTCTTCCAATTTCAGTTGGTAATCAACTGTGACATTAAATGGTATAAATCTTTGTTCAATTCATTTCCTGCTTCTTCAAAGAAAATGAAAATAAAATACATCTAAAATGGAGATTATAGTAAGCCCAAGAAATTCTAACTTTGTTGCTAAGTTCTTGAAAGTTTCTATCAGCATTTAAACTTTTCTTGCCATTTATCTGTAGCAGTAAAAGAAAACTTGCTTTGTTCTTGAAAAACAATGACAGTTTAAATTTTAACTTTTTTATTATTTCAAATCAATTTGAAAGGCATCATTCAAACATAGTCCTGTGTTTTTTGGAGCAAACCTCAGGCAATGCATTGAACATTACAGCCTAACATGAAGGTAATGGGGAAACCGGAGTGGACGTGTCTGAGCCAGGGATTCTCCTGAGATGGCCTAGTTCTGTTGCACTGGGCACATTCCTAAACCTCTCTATGCCTAAAGTTTTTCTTACCCATGACAGGTCAGATATTATAATATCTATGACTTGGAAGAGATAATCTGTAGACTAATGGCTTCATTTAAAGAGTATTTTTGAATCAGAAGCAATTTTGAAATCATAAATTTGGAGGCAGATTTTTATGAAGAAAAATTACAAAAGTAGATAAAAAGGTATAATTAAATCCTTAATACCTGTATCAAATGTTCAGCAATTATCAAAATTTCTCTTCTTCTACTCATTATTAAAATGTCTATACTAAAAATGTAAGAGAAATCTCAGAATTTAAATAATTTCATGTTTATGTATGGCATTTAACATATGTTTTTAAAGTGGGCATTTTATTACCAAACCACTATATTTACATCATGCATGCATATATTTACATCACCAACCACTACCACCAATAACAAGAAATATTTAAAATAATCAGGTATCCAGTTTATATTAAAATTCACATATTATCTCAAGCAGGTTCCTTTTAGGATTCAAAATAAGATTTGAATGAAATTTATTGATTACTTTTAGTTATTATAATCTTTTAAGCCTATTTCTACTAAGACTTTCCCTCCCTTTTTTATGCCATTTATTTGCTGAAGAAATACAGTGTTTTAATAGAGACATATAGTTTTGTGTCTTATTAGAATATTTATCTCTTGAAATGTAGTTGCCTATTTTAAATCTAATTTTCCAAGCCTAAAAAGTTTTTAAATACCGATGATACTAGCAACATGAATTCTTATGCATCTAGCTTGGAAATGCTCACTAGGATATTAGCTGACCTGATGCCCAAAGACTTCTCCAATTCCACCCCATCATGTCTGTATCTCATTATTTTTTAAACATTCAGGAAAGGGGTTGCAGCAATGGAAAAAAACAAATTCTTGGAAATTTAAATATATATATATATTTTCTTATTATTTAATTCTAGGCTTCTAAACAGAGAACTCTACCATCAAGCTCAGAGGTAGTTCTGACTACCTGTACATGCTACGGAGGAAAGACTGATAAGCACACTCTGAGGAGTCAAGACAGTGCATTATTCCACGATGTACTAGGACTTGGGTGAAGAGTGGAGTTGAATGGCTCTGCTGCTGACTGTGTTTTGCAGTTTATCATATAAACCTCAGGGAAGAAATATTCATGCCTCTAGTTTCACAGGGTCTTTATGAAGACAGAATTTATTTCACCTTTGCTCTATCCCTCTCTTCATTGGGTATTAAAACTATTTCTCTAACCCAAGTGGGAAAGCATACCCTATGCCATCTCTTCCATCCTCTTCTATTTTCTTATCCGCATTAATGGCCTCTACCAAGTAATGGAAGAAGCAAGCATTCCTTTTTCTTATCTAAAAAAGACCCCATACATGTGAAAACCTCAGGGATCATTGATCTTTTTAGCAATCAGAATATCGTTTGGGCTCCACTGGAAAACCCAATAATGATCATTTGATTATTTTCGGTGAACAAGAAGAAACACATGTAATGAAAAATAAAGCAAAAATACATTCATAATTTGGACTGGCAAAACTGGCATTTCAAATTAGTGGGGAAAAATTGGTCATCATCTTTTAAAAAATAGTGATAAGAATAAACCACTCTTTACATTAGTATTAACTTCATATATCAAATATTTGCATATAAGAATAAAACTATGTTTTAATTACAACAAAATATTTTAAAATTCAGCTATAAAACATTTTAAAAGTTCTACAAAAATACATGCTAGGTTGGAAAACATATTTCTACTCATTTTACAGAGAAAGAGTCATTTTTCATAATATAGGAAGAGCTACTATACAACAATGAGAAAAAATTCATAATGATAGAAGAAAGATCACAAGCTACAGTGAGATTTCTCAGGGGAGGAAAAACAAAGAAATCTTAAAGGACAAAAAATGTTCATTCCACTCAAAATATCTATTAAGATTATATATTTTTCTATTTTCAATTGATAAAGATGAAAAAGTGAGTACACAGTGGGTTGGCAAAGCCTGGGTAAAACAGGCTTTTGTTCACATTATTGGGGTATGAGAAATAGCAAAACCTGGAAAGAGTCTAAATGTCTATCAATAGGAAAATGGTTAAATAAATCATGGTGCATCGATATAATAAAAATGTATATAGTTGGTTAAAAAATATAAGGAAGCTTCTCATGTGATGATTTTTCAGATATATTGTGATGTAAAAAAAAAAAAAAGCCATCCAGCAGTGTGCATAGCATGCTACCAACTATGTAAAAAAGGAGGGTGTGTGTATGTGATTAGATGCACATTTGTTTATATAAAAAAACTTTATGTATAAAGTAGCCACAGAAAGTGATAATATAAGTTGCACTCAAGGAAAGAAAGTGTATTGTAAATCAGGTATTTTAAATAATATATTTTTCACGGTTGTCCTTTTACATCTTTTGACTTTTGAACTATGTTAATATATTACATCCATAAAAATGACTAAGTAAACACTTTAAAGTTTCAAAAATACAACATGTGGAAAATGGAATGTACTAGCAGTCAGAATTTTTTAAAATCATATTAGAAATTTATTTATTCAAGCAAGTATATTCGTTTACTCTTCTGCTTCCCTCTTCCACATTCACAAAACATTATGATTACGTGGATCTCACTCAAATAAAATGGGATAATGTCCGGATTTTAAGGTTAGCTTGATTAGCTATAAGCCTAGTTCTCTCTTTTCATATAACAACATTTATACAGGTTCCAGGAATGATGTTGTAGATATCTTGATAAGGCCATCATTCTGCCATCTACAACAGGTAACTTTTGGGAAAAGCCTCCACTTTCCTCCTTTATTCTATGGAGATATAACAACCTCAAAAGCAATTTATACTTTAGCCTTTCCTGCTACACTTAAGTATGAATTGTGCTATTAAATGATGTTTGATTAAGAGTCAAAAAGGTACAGCTACCAACACAAGATAGGTCTGTCATCTTCCAGCCTTGTGACCTTGAGATATTTCCTTCAAATTTCCTAACTTTGATTTCCTACCTTTTAATATGCCAATAAAAATATGGGCTTTGTGATGGTCTTCTGAGAAGTAAGGGAAATAATGACTATGAAGCTCAAAAGACACAGTGGTGAGACTATTTTAACAACATAAATTAATATTTAATGTTGAATAAAAAAACTGGTAGAAAGCATATATTACCATTTAAAAAAAATTAAACGTCAAAACTTTCATGTTTAGAAAGATACATATATGTGGCAAAACTATACAAAAATCTAAAAAATCTAGAAAAAATAAATTTGAAACTTAGAATTATGATTGCTGCTGGGGTTACATGGAAGAGAGATATACAGAGAAGCACATAAGCATTTTCATGTTTTGAAAATATTCTAAATCTTAAGTCAGAGGTAAATTCAGAAAGGATAAAATTATAATTTTGTTATTATAGTTTCAAACATATAAACAGGTTATCAACAGCTATTTCTTTTCCTTTGTTTACCAAATGTTATATAATGAACATATCATTAGTAATTTTCCCATAATTGAAAAGGATAACAAAAATAGTCTTGAAGAAAAATGCCCACTTGTTATGAAAAGTAATCACTGTATTATCTTCCACACATAAATTAATCTATTCATTATTTAAATATAATGAGAATAAGCTCGTATGATATAATAAAAGTAGGAAATTAAATAATATCAAATATTCTTGGAGAAATATTGATTCCATCCATTTAAATATTGTCAATTAACATTTGTCGTTAAATTATCAATACTCCTCTTGATCCTAATTTCCTCTCTTGAATTGGATCCTACAGTCCAGCTCATTCCCTGTAAATTTTACTGGGCTTACCCCACAGTAAATCCTGGCAAGTTAACTTAGCATACACTTCAAATGAGGAAAAGAAAAATGAACCTAAAGAAAATTGACCTGCATCCTTCAATTGACTTTGAAACAACCAGAGAGCATTTAAAAATCAAGTTTAGGACTATTTACCGTAGTAGAAACCTAGAAAGAAAATGCTTTTTACACTAAAAGGGAACAAAAAAAAATAAAAATAAAAAGCTGGCTCCAAGGAAACATACAGATTAAAAGCTTCTTATCAATAAAAAAAATCTAATTACTATTGTCAGGATTGTCTTTTATGTAGCACCTCAGCACTCAACAGAGGATACCATCTGGGCTGATTTCAATTAGATGGTGAAGATAACCTAGCATAAATGTCAGCAATAAAAGCTGCTTTCTCAAATCTTTTAGATTCAACACTCTGGTATAAATTTATTCAGAGTTACTAAGGAAACCATCGAAGTTTATTTGTTAATCCTTGAAAAGTTTAGTCCTGAAATCCACAAAGTCTGTTCTGTAATCTGATTCATGTTACACATCCTTAATTGAACCACAATTATGTTTTTTGATGCTGTGATGAAATAAGAATGATTTAACTCTCTATGATGATTGAAGGAGCATGAGTCTTTAGTGCCTCAATTCTTTTTTATAAGGTTCTTGGTTTGCCAGTGAACTGAAGTCTACAAGCCTACATTAAAGCAGTTAAATAGATATGCTTTCCACAGTGAAATGTGCTGGGGATGTACTAGTTGGCCTTGTTAAGTCTTCCTCCAGTGTAAAAATACTGTGAGATAATTCTACCATATGAAGTTCACCGATTTTATTACCAATAAAAATACCCTCTTCATGGGATTATTCCATCTCCTTTCCTTCTGGAATAAATCAGTGATTGATTTGAAAGTATGCCATTGATACTTTGTAAAATCAAGTTGGGATCAAAATAGGATTTGTGTATATGTGGAAAAGCCAAATATCCTTAGCATAACATTCTAATTTAATTCATATGCACAGAAAAGAGAGATTTCTCCCCTATAAATTCATTTGGGAAAGACCTATCTGACTCCCCTGACCTGACCTATCCTACCACTGACAGAGCTTCTAAGCTTCATAAAGGGGAGAAAGGGACATCTCTTTCTCCCCTTTAAACTCATTTGGTAAAGACCTATTTTCAAACTTTGACTTTCTTATTTTTCTGTAGGAAAAAAAAAATGTCCACTCTTCTCTTCTTATAAAGTTTTTCAAAAAAGATGAACTTTTCCCAAAATAAATTATTTTCTCTTTGAGCATCTGTCATTGAATTTGATGATGCTCATTAAATTGTGTTCATCAAGAATAATCCAAATATGAATTCTGAAAAAGATCCCCATAGAGAACTGTTTCCTACCATTCATAAACTGTAAGTGCAATAACCTGCCTGACTCTCTTGGCTTTCTTTATACTTATTCAGCTATTTCCTTTACACTCTGCCTTCAGGTTGAGCTTCATTATGACTTGGGATTAACTGTGTTCAATCAATACATGCAAGGAGATCTTTTCAATGCTAAGCAGACTTAAGCAAAAATAAACATAAGTCGTGCCTTAATGTCAGAAGCATGCCCTGTTCCTACATTGTACACAGAAGCATGCCCTGTCCCTACATTGTACACCAAAGACTCCCACATTACCAGTCCTCCTCACTAAAGTTCTACCTTGATCTCACATATGCAGCATGGGCCTCACTCCCTGTTCCATATATTCCTGGAATTGCATGTCCTCGTCATTCTGTGTGTAATTCCTGCTTGCGCAGCTGCTTTGTATTTGCTGTGCTTTTTTACTGCTGGGACGTCTACTTGTTCCTTTTTTTAAACCAGAACACACCTACTGCTATGAATCAGTATGGAACAGGTATGAATCACTAAATCATCTGTCATACCTCTGTGAATATCAGTAGGTAAACTGAATTTAATATATAGCTGACTCTAGTAAGCATCACTATTTTCCTAACATCTGACTCTCCTGACCTGACCTATCCTACCACTGACAGAGCTTCTAAGCACATTTCTGAAAATTATTGATTTTTTTATATTGAATTTTTCAGATAATTGACTAATATATAAGTCTATTGATGAAAACATCATTGTTATGAACAACTACTGTGGATTAAGGGATAACTTTTATCCAACATTTATTCAGAAATACTTAAATGTTCACATCTAAACTGAACGCTGTGTTATGGGGAAAAGAGTTGGTGATTAATGGTGACAGCTAGAAAATCTCTAGAATACAGACTGTAATCAACAAGTTGCCCTTTCTGTCTTTGCTCAGAACTAATTTAGGTTTATGAGTAGCATTAAAAGGTGTTATGCTAGTTTCAGCACAATGGTTTAGGCAGATAAATCTAAGTTCAAATTCAACCATCACCACTTCCATATATCTACCTGTATCTGTCTGTATTTTGATTAATGTTAAATTTTCAATGCTGCTCATGTTAATCACACTCAAGAAAATCTAGTTTATACCCTTTATTTCACAATTGAGAAAAGTTTAACAACCTGACCAAGGTCATAGGGCCTAGCTAATTAGTGGCAATCCACAGCTCTATCTGCCCTCCACAGCTCTATCTGCCCTCCACAAATCTATGGTGATAGAGTGATAAACTGCCACATTAATCTATCAAGAGAATAATGAAATCTTTTCTCTGTTTTGATGAGTTTTACATATATTTGCCTTACTAATAATTATTTACCATAAAAGAGGTTTCTTAGTATTTTCACTATTTTTGGGTAACATTTAATTTTTATACAGCAGTTTGGCTTTTAAAAAGTCTTGTATTCCCTCTACACATATAGGCCAGGTAAAAATTATGCAAAAATTTAAAACATATGAAAATAACTGTTATATATTATTCTCATTCAATAGATTAACATATTGAGACTTGACAAAGTAAAGTGATTCATTTCAAATTACATAGAAAGTTTCAAAGTTACAGAAAAGTGGAATATAATGAATCTGAGTGTACCAAGTATCTTGATCCAACAATTATTAAATTTAAGCTAATCTTTGTCATGTTATATCATTTTCATTTTCCCAAATTATTCTGCAGTGCATTTCAGAACTCCATTTATTTGCCAGTGTGTATACTTTACTACTGAGTTGATCATTCTTTCCAGGCTTTTCTGTATTGAAAGTTTAAAGATATATAATTTTGTTAAGATATAGTGTGACTTCACAGCTCTTCCAATTTCAAATGAGCATTTCAGGGTGTTTTACTTAACTGGTATATGATTTTGGTTATATTTGATATTGTAGTTTTCAATGATTTAAACTACTTTCTGGCTCTTTTAAGAATATCCTTAGTGATTACTTATCTTGTCTTTGTTACAGAGCTCAGAATTGGGATTCTTACTGTTGTAAAATTCTTCCTACCACTGCATGTACTTAAGAAATACATCATCCTGATACCAAAATCTGGCAGAGGCACAACAAAAAAGAAAATGTCAGGCCAATCTCCCTGATAAACATCAATATGAAAATCCTCAATGAAATACTGGCAAACCAAATCCAGTAGCACATCAAAAAGCTTATTTACCATGATCAAGTCAGCTTCATCTCTGGGAGGCAAGGCTGGTTCAACATATGCAAATCAGTGAATCTAATCCATCACATAAAAAGAACCAATAACAAAAACCACATGATTATCTCAGTAGATGCCAAAAAGGCCTTCAACAATATTCAACACTCGTTCATGCTAAAAACTCTCAAAAAGCTCAGTGTTGATAGACTGTATCTCAAAATACTAAGATCTATTTATTACAAACCAACAGCCAATATCATACTGAATGGGCAAAAGCTGGAAGCATTCCCTTTGAAAACTGGCATAAGACAAACATGCTCTCTCTTACCACTCCTCTTCAACATAGTATTGGAAGTTCTAGCCAGGGCAATTAGGCAAGAGAAAGAAACAAAGTGTACTCAAATAGGAAGACAGGAAGTCAAACTGTCTCTGTTTGCAGATGATATGACTGTATATTTAGAAAACCGCATTATCTCAGCCCAAAATCTGAAACTGATAAGCAACTTCAGCAAATTCTCAGGATACAAAATCAATGTGCAAAAAATCACAAGCATTTCTATACACCAATAATAGACAAACAGAGAGCCAAATCATGAGTGAACTCTCATTCACAATTGCTACAAAGAGAATAACATACCTAGGAATACAAAGGATATGAAGGACCTCTTCAAGGACAACAACACACCACTGGTCAAGGAAATAAGCGAGGACACAAACAAATGGAGAAACATTCTGTGCTCGTGGATAGGCAGAATCAAAACCAGGAAAATGTCTGTACTGCACAGAGTAATTTATAGATTCAATGTCATTCCTATCAAACTACCATTGACTTTCTTTACAGAACTATAAAAAACTACTTTACATTTCACATGGAACCAAAAAGGAGCCCTACAGCCATGACAATCCTAAGCAAAATGAACAAAGCTGGAGTCATCAAATATACTCCACAGAGGCATTTCCAGTAAGAAGCAGACATCTTGGCAATAGTTCTTTGGACACTTTTTACTGGCAGCCCTGCCTATCAGGCTCTGTGTAGGCAGGGTTGTTCATGGAAACAGCTTCAGAGGATGTGGTGTATATATCCACATATATGCCAATGGACATACACACCATTGATATGTCTATGTGTATGTTTGTGTGCATATATATATAGACCAGTGGAACAGAACAGAGGCCTTGGAGGCAATGCCACACATCTACCACCATCTGATCTTTGGCAAACCTGACAAAAATAAGCAACGGGGAAAGGATTCCCTTTTTAATAAATGGTGTTGGGAAAGCTGGCTAGCCATATGCAGAAAACTGAAACTGGACCCCTTCCTTACACCTTATATAAAGATTAACTCAAGGTAGATTAAAGACTTAAACATTAAGACCTAAGACCAGAAAAACCCTAGAAGAAAACTGAGACAATACCATTCAGGATATAGGCATGGGCAAAGACTTCATGACTAAAACACCAAAAGCAATGGCAACAAAAGCCAAAATTGACAAATGTGATCTAATTAAACTAAAGAGCTTCTGCAAAGCAAAATAAACTATCATGAGAGTGAACAGACAACCTACAGAATGAGAGAAATATTTTGCAATCTATCCATCTGACAAAGGGGTAATATCCAGAATCTACAAGAAACTTAAACAAATTTACAAGAAAAATCAAACCACCCCATCAAAACGTGGGTGAAGGATATGAACAGACACTTCTCAAAAGAAGATATTTATGTGGTCAACAAGCATATGAAAAAAAATATCATCATCACTTGTCATTAGAGAAATGCAAATCAAAACCACAATGAGATACTATCTCACGCCAGTTAGAATGGCAATCATTAAAAAGTCAGGAAACAACAGATGATGGAGAGGACGTGGAGAAATAGGAATGCTTTTACACTGTTGGTGGGAATGTAAATTAGTTCAACCATTGTGGAAGACAGTGTGGCAATTCTTCAAGAATAACCAGATACGCCGTTGGACTCCACAATCCCATTACTCGATATATACCCAAAAGATTATAAATCATTCTAGTATAAAGAATATGCACACATAAGTTTACTGTAGCACTATTCACGATAGCAAAAACTTGGAACCATCCCAAATGTCCATCAATGATAGATTAGATTTAAAAATGTGACACATATACATTATGAAATATTATGAATCCATAAAAAAGAGTTAGTTCATATCCTTTGCAGGGACATGGATGAAGCTGGAAACCACTATTCTCAGCAAACTAACACAGGAACAGAAAACCAAACACCACATGTTATCACTCATAAGTGGGAGTTGAACAATAAGAACACATGGACACAGGGAGGGGACATCACACCCCTATCAGGGGGTGGTGTCTTGGGGAGTGATAGCATTAGGAGAAACGCCTAATGTAGATGACCAGTTGATGGGTGCAGCAAACTACCATGGCACATGTATGCCTATGTAACAAACCTGCACTTTCTTCAGATGTATCCAGGAACTTAAAGTATAATTAAAAAAAAAAAAAAAGGAATACAACAAAATCTTATATGCTCACAAGGGAATAGCAGAAAAATCCCCCATGTTACACCTGATAGCGTTTATGATACATTCTAGTAAATCTTAATAGATGAATTAGAGCCTGGGTCAAGTCATGCAAAATTCTTTCCCTGTGGATTTACTAAAACTCCTTCTTTGAGCCATTCTTAACTATTACAGTTAGGATTCAAGAATAGAGGGAAGTATTGTCCAAAACATCTTAGCTGTACTTTGTCTCTCAGTTATTACATCTCCCATATGAAATAGCTTTTCCCAGTATAGTTTACCTGGGTTTGTAGCCACAGTCATATGCAGATTAAAAAACACATATTTATTTACAAAACGGTGTGGCTAAAATAATAATATCTGTCCTTTTACTATCCTTCAATCTATAAAGAATATATTTATGTAAAGAAGAGAAGAGAGTAAAAAAAGGGCACATGGTTTCCTAGAAAGCATAGAATATTAAATGTAGAAGAGATGTAATGATTATTATGGTTCAGTGTTTCTGATACCTGGTTATACGTGAATCACCTGGGAAGCTTAATAAATACAACTGTGCTTGGGCTGTACTTTCACAGACTCAGATGTAATTTATTTGGAGTAAGGTGTGGCTTTTTCTTTTTAGAGCCCTTTGGGTAAATCTAATGGGCAGCCAGTCTTGAGAGCCAACGATGCACTCTAAGCTCCTCATAAGATAACTGAAGCCCAAGGAAGTATAATGTGAAGCACACATCGCTGGTTAATGCCAGAGTTCGTACCCACGTGTATCATATATCTGTATGACATGTGACTTTTTGGTATCTTTTTAAATTCTTTGCCTGGTAAATCATATTTTTCCTCTTGTATCACTGTTCATGTATTGTCACCATGTGTATTAGGTACCCATGCATTGAGTCAGGAGACATTTCCAGTAAGAAGCAGACATCTTGGCAATAGTTCTTTGGATGCATTTTACTGGCAGCCCTGTGT
Source organism: Cebus imitator (assembly GCF_001604975.1). Lineage (NCBI taxonomy): Eukaryota > Metazoa > Chordata > Mammalia > Primates > Cebidae > Cebus > Cebus imitator. The sequence goes on along the minus strand of NW_016107411.1, from coordinate 6,169,318 downwards.
ATCAGGCTCTGTGTAGGCAGGGTTGTTCATGGAAACAGCTTCAGAGGATAACCAGCTACTACTAATCAGGTTGTTTTCTCCACTGATAAAAAGACTTTGTATTTCCAAGTCTTCACTACATCTCCTGGAACTATATTAGTTCCAGTTAAATTACTGCATATAATAATATCCAAAGGAAATGACAATCTATAAGAAATTCAGGGATTCTCAGCAGGGATTTTCACAGCTTCCAAAAGAAATAAAATAGCACAAACTTTCTCATTTATTGTAGTATTTTTTCCTCTTTATTTTTCTATTCATTCCTGTTGTACTTGAATATTTTAATACTGGACTGTTACAAAGTGCAGGGTATATAGTTATCATCTTGCTAAACTGAAATACACATATTGCAAATACTGGAATACTTTTCGCTAAGAAGTCGCTTAATTTCAACAAACCCTCACCTTGAGAGTTTTCTAGAATTATCTGGAGAATTATTGACATATTATCTCTGAGAAAAACCCACAGTTTAAATCCATGACTATAATTTTTATTTAGTCATACAATTGAAGTAAATAATTGCAATGTCTCTTTTGTAAAATCAGAAATGATATTTCCATGAGTTACTCAATCAAATTTAACAAAACAAAATACAAATATCATGTCTAATTGCTTTAAGGAAAACTATGATTTGAGATCATCTTGTACAATAGCCAAGAGAAAAATTGTTTACTAAAACCAAGCTTATCCTTTTCACTAAATCTAATGCGTAAATTTCACCTTTCCAGATATCACTCTATTCTAGGGCCATGGTTCTTATAAATTCTGTGTACCTTTGAATCTCCTTAAGATTTCATTTAAAAGCTTATTTTAATTCAGTAGTTTTAGGGAGAGTCCTGAGATTTTGCATTTCTAGTAAGCTCCAAAATATTCCCTGCACTGCTTGTATACAGCATCTTCAGAAACCTAGGACCCTCTTGAGTAAGTAGTTCCTAGGGTACTGAGAAAAGGCCACAAATCAAAGAAATTCTTTTTTTTTTTTTTTTTTTTTTTTACCATGAAGAGGTTATATGCCGTTTTTTCACCTTGTTTTTTATGAATACCCTCTCAACCCACCTTTACTTACATGGAACTAGCAGTACTTCTATTTACAAAACCCAAGATACTATATAAATGATACCTGTAAGAAGCGGTAAAACTAGAATAACAATTTAATAGCTATGAAAAGACAAAAAACAGTCTACAATTACCTCCTTTCCTTCGCCTGTATGTTAGAATCACCTCATATTATAATTATCTATGAATTTGCTAACTGAATTCGAAAGATTTATTTCAATGTTTTTATAGATATTTACTTCAGTGTGAATTGTTTTTAAAAAGAAAAGCTCAGACCATATCTACACATACAAGTAGATTGTAATGAATTAATCTGCACCATTTTTATAAACAAGTGAAAGTATTTGGCACCATTCTTTCAATATTATAAAACAGTGTCTCTCTAAAACCACATCTACTTTTCTGAATCAGCACTATTTTAATGCATTCAATTCTTAAGGGTATTTCAAGAAACATATCTTGGGTCAGGGCAAGTGGAAATGAATGATCCATCTGATCTAGGCTATTTTCCTCTCTTTTTCTCTCTCTCTTCTCACACAATTAAAGTTTCATTTTACTTTAATTACATCTTGCCCGAAATAACTCTTCAGCATTTTGAGAAATGAACAATTTTGGAAATCCCTGAAATTCCCTATGAAAAAAAAAAAAAAAAAAAAAAAAAAAAAAAAAAAAAAAAAAAAAAAAAAAAACACACAAAAAAAACTGTTGCAAATCTATCATGTTAAAGGACCTAGCTAATGTGAAAGCATTTCTAGTGAGGGATCTATTAACAGTAAACATCTTCCAATGGCCTCATAAAACACATGGTTGTCATATTGAAGTCCAGGGAAGAAAAGCAACTGAATTCATATGCCAAGACCTTTATATAACACATAAATTTTTCAAAAGTAATTAGATTTTACATTTTTTATGAATAAAAAGAAAATTATACTTGAGATTATGGTTAAACTACATTTAGTAGGATCTAATTAGAGTAATGATCATCTATAAATGTAAAACTAGAAACTGACTATTAAATTAACAAGACTATTTTTCTGAGAAAGTAATACTATGAGATTTGGTGCAAACCAGTATAATTTGGGACAATAAACCCTGAAGAAAGTGGCTTTCTAAAATAATATTAAATATCTTCTGGTTTACATGAAAAAAATATTATGAATGTAGTTACTATATTGGTCAAATCCAAAGAAGGGTGAGGAATAAGAAAATTTATTCACATATTTTAATCTCTGAAAATATCTGCGAAGTTTTTATAATGCCACACACCTCACTTGACTAACATACAAACTCATTACTAAAAGAATTTCAAGTCTTAGGCTATTCTATAGTGCCAAAGTTTGTGATTTATAACTCAATGATTATAACCACCAATTAAAAAGTGATCAATATATATCAATAACTGATGTATTAGTCTATCTCCATATGTGAGAATATAATCCTTATTTTAAAAACAAATTTCTTAGATCCATGAAGATTCATAACTAAGTATTCTAAAATGAGCAAATCTTTCTCTTTGTTTTCTCTGAATAGTAGAATGCTATCTTCTTCTCCATTCTTAATAAGATACATATTATTTTGCACCAGGTGGGGATTTGAAACACCAAACACAAGGTAAATGATCAGAGACAGAAATTACTTTCCTTAGTATAAATCTTCATTTTGAATGAATATCAAGGGTTTTGCACTTAAGAACAGTGGAAAAGTGTATTCTAACAGAAAATATGAAGAAGTAGTTCATTTTCTTTAAAATATTTGACACTTGAGAGAGACTCAGAATTAATATCTTTTCTCATAAAAAATTGAATGAAAATGATAAAATACAATGAGAAATCGTAAACATAGAAGACTTTTATATTTTGATTGCCACTGCACTTTTCGGTATTGATTATTTTTCAGTATTTTATGTCAAAGAGAACTGTCAAATATTACAGCAGCACAAATGCACAATAAGGAAATAGCACTATATATTTATTTCCAAGTAAGCAACATGAATGAGAGGAGATACTTAAATGACTTGGTAAAGATTCTCATAGAAAAACAACACTAAAAACTATAAACCATAAAAAAACTGAGAAATGTCTAATGTAGAAATATTAAAACTAGTGTGGTTATCCATAGTACCAATGTAAATGAGAATTTTAAGAAATATATCTTTGAGCAAATACCATTGTATATTTAAAATGTGTTCCATGCATAATAGTAAAACACTTATAAGTACACTATTAAATTTACTACAATTATAATAACTGGCTGGTCTCCATTTATTATTTGGAGTATAAAATGAAATAAATGGATGAGCTGGGTATGTTACTGTCATGAGTTTGTTTAATAAATTTGCTGCTTTAGTATACATCTCTCAGCCTCACATAAATTTCCTGAAACTTTGCTGTTCTTGGTCACCTTTGGCCTAGTTAAAACTTTCCCACCGTGTGAGGTTGTTTGTGATATTGTCCCCTTATTTCTTATCTCACTGACCCAAACTCAACATACCCCAAAGCTGCTGGACATGATAAAACCTAAGGATTGACACAAGAGTCATGTAAATAAGATCTCTTCTTCAGTAGTGTTTTCTTTAAACTCTCCAATCCACCAACCGCTGTGGAAAAACCTAAGGGATAACGCCTACAGATGGCAATAAAAGATTAATCTCACAGGTTTTTTTCTTTTCTTTTTCACTCCCCACCTGCTGGTTGAGCTCCCTGCCACCTCTGAGTTTCCAGTGGCCTCTGGTCAGCAGCCCTAACCTATTCGGGGCCTGTAAGTAATAAATTTCTTCTGTTTCATGCATTTTGATTTCCATTCTTCATTGTCTCACCTGACACACACACTTGAACTTAACTTTCCTCCTGGTCAGGGCTGGGCTAGAACTTAATGGCCACTCTCAAGAGATATAACTCAAAACCAAATTTAAAATAAATTATAGGAAATTCAACTCAAAGCCTTTACTCTGTTCATGGATATTCATCACAGGCTTGCTATACGCAAGAGAATTGAAACTGTAAGATAAGGAGAGATTTTTTTAAGCTAAAGCACTAACATTATGCCTCTAAATTAGTATTTTCTCTTACAAAATAATCTTCTTGCTTTTCTAAAATACGTTAATTAGTCTATTAAAATTGTCTTCTCTACCAGAAAAAGAATTCAATGAATGAGCTGAAGAACAGAAAAATTTTACCCTTTGAGATACAATTCAATTTTATGATAAAACCAGATATTATTATAATAATACTAAGCTCAGAGTATTATTATTGGGGGCCAAAAATAATATACAGCTGAAAAGATTAAGAATATTTTAAAATTTGAGCCAGAGCCTAGTTCTGAAAACACTTTCAGTTAGTATCAATATTTTGATCAGTGGAAGTGTTATAGGAATATTAAGTTGCTTCTCAAATGCTTTTCTTATTTGGATATCACCTATGTGGCTCTAAATATTCTCAACATTGCTTTTTAAAAATTCTCAATCCAGCCTATCATATGGGCATTTTGGGGGAGGGACAGCACAGGGTGGAAGGACTGGGGAGGGAAACATTAGGAAGAAACACCTAATGTAGATGACGGGGGGACGGATGCAGCAAACCACCATGGCATGTGTATACCTATGTAACAAACCTGCATGATCTGCACATGTACCCCAGAACTTAAAGTATAATTTTAAAAAGTAGGAATCCTTTGTATTCATTAAAATATCATGGAAGTAGGTGAATACACAATAATCAACATTTCAATGTTTTTGTAATTCATATAATTTTAATGTAAATTATGTAAAAAAATAAAGAAAATCAATGGAGCTAGACAGTAATGCAGCCTTCCCTGTCTACAAATATTACTGCCAAGAATAATGCCAATCAACAAAAGAAAAAGATAAGTTTACATGAACATGCCCTCAAAATGACTTAAAGAAAATTTCTAATTAATGACAAATTTCTAATTAACTGTAAAAAACACCCAATCCCTACACATGAACTTATGTTTCCACCTCAACTTGATGCTGCTACAAGTCTTTCTTTGTTCCATCAAGTGAAGTCCAAAAAGTAACAAAAACAAAATATAAACAGTAATACAAAAGAATCAAACAAACAAAAGCAAAAAAGCAGAAAAGGAAAATGAGTAAAGGAGCCCCAGTTTCATTAGAAAGTGCTATCAGGGAGATTAAGGCTAAAAATACTAAAAATGTATCCATGCAGATTAGAATATAGACCACAGGGAGTAAACCTCAAAGTACGTTTGATTTCAGCCTGGCCTACATGGTGAAATGCCATCTCTATTAAAAATAAAAAAATTCACTGGGCGTGGTGGCACGTGTGTGTAATCCCAACTACTTGGGAGGCTAAGGTAGGAGAATCTCTTGAACCTGGGAGGCAGAGGTTGTAGTGAGCCAAGATCTCACCATTGCACTCCAGCCTGGGTCACAAGAGCGAAGCTCCATCTCAAAAAAAAGGACATTTGATTCAAAAGGGGCAAGTATACTTTAAAGACAAAGGGTAAAATTTAATGGGGCCGTGAAAATTTAAAAGCAAGACATTTTAATTCATAAATTCTAGCTGGCAACTGCTGGGACAGAGAGCACACAGAATAAGAGAGAATCACCCTTTGGCATTGAGGTAATTAAAGAAACAAGAAGAAATGAGAAAAATTTTAGACTCTGCAAGATAGCAAACAAATTGATTACAGTATGTTAACACCAACTACATTACCACCAAAACCAACTAACCAACCAAAATAAAGCCACCAAAGTACCTGTGGTACTTATACTGATGGAATACCTGTACTGACAGGTGAGGGCAACATTAAACTAGGATTCTTATAAAATACATCAAAATGATAACCATGAACAACAGGAAGCCAAACTTACACAAAGTAACTGCAGGAATTCAAGAAATAACATTTCATATAGTTGGGGAACTTCACAATTTCAATTAAGGAAAATTCTCCAGTTCCTCCTCAAAAAATCAATGAAGCAGGAAAACTGTAAGTCAGCAAGCAGTCCAAAAAACATTAAATACACTTGAACAAGCATTTAATTATAAAATCACTTTGATTCAGAAACTTACAAATTACAAGCAGAAATGGACAAAAATCATAGAAAGAAAATTATTTGAATGAATTTAGCAAAAAAAGTAAAAAAATCTCAAATATAAATGATAAACTAGGAGAAGCTTAAAGTAGAAAAGACTGAAATAATTTAATAAAGGCATTTTAAAAAGAAAGGAAAATAGCAAAAAGGAACAAATAACAAAGAAAGAAGTAAAAAATGATAAGAAAGAAAGGAATAGAAATGTTAGAATGATATTGGAAGTAATGAAAATACAAGGAAGAATAATATTGCAGTATCAGAGTCCCTGAAGAAGTAAAATAAAACAATTTAATACAGCTATTATCTAAAACTATAATCTAAGAAAACTTTCTAGAAATAGACAGGGGCTAAATCTAACATCAAAAAGCCTCAGTGGGTACCTAAAAAAAATCGACTTCAAGTAATCAACTCTTGAGACATAATCTAGAAAAACTTTTAGATTTCAAATAAAATAATATATCTTCTAAGCCTGAAGGTAAAAAGTTTAACTGATTAACAAAGGCAAAAGAATCAGAATGGCTTACATCTTTTCAAATAGACTTACAGGACTTCTTGCTTCAGCACAACATATACAAGTCTTAGAAGTAAATACTCCAGGCCTTACAACTAAAAAAAAAAAAAAAACTGAACAAATTGAAAATCAGTGACTTCTTAAATCCAATGGAGAAGTGAAGTTACAGAACAAAGTAAAGTACCAGATGTGAAAGATGAAAGATGGGCAAATCTAGGAAGACATAGGTGAGATCTACTTGGAGCAGAAGCTGATGAAGCTATAAATTTATAGGAACACTTCAATGAATTAATGATGACTGAGTGTGGATTAGTGGGAAAATGAGAAATTTCCATGGGTCACAGTCATAGCAAAACCTCCATATTTTTTGTGGGTTTTTTTTGTAAAGAAACTCCATCAGGTTCTCATTGTGAAGATCCAAGAAATATCCTCCCAGCTCTAACCATCATACCAACAAAAATCCAGTATAATAATAGTGAGTTACAGCTGAAAGAGTTGCAAGAGAAAGTCCATCTCTGAAGAAGAGTACTTTGAGAAACCCAAAAACAAAACAAAAACATTACAGTAAGATGAACTCTCTGACACCTAGAGCTACAGCAAACATTAAATATATCTCAAATACTATCCTCATACCTAACACTAAAGGTCTATTTTCAGATAAACCAGGAAAGGGCACTAGGATTATCCATCTGCTAACACATTACAGTTGGAGACAATACTATGAAATTTGATTAGCTTAATATGGACACAGAGAGCCTCCAGGTAATAGCATCCTGACATCAATGAATATATCTCATATTCAGATCTTGGTTTCTGATATCAATCATTTTCTCATAAAAGAATCCAAGGCTCCTTGGTGAAATAAGTGATTCTATCACTAGGGCACCATTGTACAAGATGAGCCTGGAGCATCTCATAGCAGCAGAAAGCAAGAAAGTTCTCAAAGCAAAGTTACAATCAAAAACATCTCACAATGATGTATGTCACAGTCATACAGGAGCCAACTGAAAGAGTTCTCAATGGCTAAAGCTAGAATAATTTGAAGAACAAAATGAATAACATTGGACTACAACCCAAAGTATAAAATCCATGTCTATGAGTCTATACCAATATACATAAATAAGACTAAATAAATAATTAGGGAAAAATAGACAAAGTTTCTATGCAGAAAAATTTCAAATAATTTATGTAAATACTTCCCCCCATGGGGTACAGCATAACTGCCCACTCCTTAAATACAGACTGCACATAGTGAATTCCTTCCGAGTCCAATAAGGGTAAGAAAAATACTAATAAGGGCCGGGCGCGGTGGCTCACGCCTGTAATCCCAGCACTTTGGGAGGCCGAGGCGGGTGGATCACGAGGTCAAGAGATCCAGACCATCCTGGTCAACATGGTGAAACCCCGTCTCTACTAAAAATACAAAAAATTAGCTGGGCATGGTGGCGTGTGCCTGTAATCCCAGCTACTCAGGAGGCTGAGGCAGGAGAATTGCCTGAACCCAGGAGGCGGAGGTTGCGGTGAGCCGAGATCGCGCCATTGCACTCCAGCCTGGGTAACAAGAGCGAAACTCAGACTCAAAAAACAAAAAAAAGAAAAAGAAAAACACTAATAAGTTTATCCTAGAGAAACATGACATCTACCTTAGACAGATGCTCAAGCTTTACATCAACATGAATACATCATGTTGATAACAGGTAATCTTGATAGGATGTTATGTAGCTGACACTCTACCTCCGTGGTCTTTCTCTCCAAAACATCTAACTTCAGCCCAGTATGGAGGAAACATCAGAAAAATCCCAACTTAAAGCTTTCGATACTTCAAAATAGGGAAAGTAATGAGAAATTGCCCCAGTCAAGAAGAGCCAAGTAAATGACTGCTAAATGGAGTGTGGCATCCTGGATGGTATCCAGGAATAGTGGAAGGACAGTAGACAAAACCTAAGGAACTTGAAAAACATGTTGACTTAGGTAATAAAAATTTCAACCTTGTTAATGTTAGATATTAATAAAAGTAGAAAATGCATGTGGAGAACATGAGACTTCTCTGCACATCACAATTTTTCTGTTCTAAAATAAAAAGCTTATTTTAAAAACAAAGTATAAAGAAGAAGATAATATTTTCTTTAAATACACTGAGTGAAAGAAAGTATAAAGCAAGGATTTCTACCTGAGCTCTTCTTTAATTCTTACGATTGCATATAAAAGGTTTTGAACAAAAGCTAGAAAGCCATGTACCCATAATCCTTTCTTGAGGGATCTCCTCACGTAAGTGCTGGCAAATTCTTTGATCAAAGCATTCGTTGTCCAATATTTCAGCCTTTCAAGAGCATAAGGTCTCTGTTGCAGCTACTCAGCTCTGTCATTGCAGTGTCAAAGTAGTCACAGACAATATACAAATAAATCCAAGAGACTCTGTTCTAATAAAACTATATTCATAAATATGTTTGCAGTGAGAATTTCATATAATTTTTACATATTATGAAATATTAATATTTTTGAATTCTTTAAACCATATACAATGTTAAAAAAACAAATTATTCTTGTTTGTGGATCACACAAAACGAACTGTTTGGCTGGATTGACTCAAGAACTAATTTTTCAACTATTACAATTATGCTAGAGGATGAGTTTTATCTAAAAAAAAATGATGACTGGGAAACTTTATCAAAAGATCTAATAGTGAGCATTATAAAATATATAAATGTGTATCTAAGATTAAAGGTACTATCTCATTTGATAGAGAAACATTCCATATATTTCCATTTACATCAGGAATAAGTAAAGATGACCCCATCTCAGTTACTATTCCAGAATGTAATACCCTTGTTTGCCATTCGAAGAAAAAATCTTTAAAGAAGAAATAAAATTACATTTTCAGATCAATGATAAATATCCCACAGGATAATAATTCAATAATCTAGCAAAATATAAAACTAATATACCAACAAAACTCAATAGGCTTCATCCACACAAACTGTGACCGGTTAGAGAACACAATGAGAGAGAAAACGTCATTTGCAATGACAAAAAAAAAAAAGAAAATTTAAAACTTAGGAATAAACTAACAAATATATGCCAAAAAAAGAAAATTTAAAACAGCCTCGAAAGACACAAAAGTAGGCTAGAACAAGTGGGAAGGCATTCCCCTTTCTTATATGGGATGACTCAGCATTATAAAAATGTCAGTTTCCCATAATTTACAAAGGTAATGTTAACCTAATAAAGACATCAACAAAATTTTCCCTAGATTAGACAAGTTGATACTGAAATATAAATGAAAAAGTAAGTATAATTAATAACCAGAAGAACACAATAGGGTAAATACCCCATCCAAACATTGATAAATATTATAAAGTCACTATAATGAAGACAATGTGGCATTGGCATGTAAATAGACAAGGAGAATCTAAATTAATTATAAAGCCTGCAATTAAAACAACATACAGGTAGAAATTTAGTATATGATAAAATTCATCAAGTCACTGGGGAAAAGCTACATGTTTTAACAGTAGTAAAAGACAACTGGGTACTATTTGGAAAGGGTTAAATTGGGTTTGTATCTCATACACTCAGCTAAAATAAGTTCAAAGTAGGAATCTGTTGGTTAAAAAATATAACTATTAGAAAAAAATGGGTGAATTTCTCTTTAATCTTGGGATAGGGAAAGTTTTTTTTGTTTGTTTTTTTGTATTTTTTTTTAACCTGTAGCTTAAATATAATTTGAAAAATTTGACAAGTATATATGTGTATTTGTCTGCATGTGTGTATAGTGCATAGTAAAAAACAGCATAAAAAATTAAAAACACAACTGACAATTTGTGATAAACATTTGCAATATATCTCAGACAGAGCTATATGCCTTGCATGTTAAGAACTCTTAAAACTTGAATGACAAAAAACTAAAAACTGCAGTTAAAAGTAGAGGAAGTCTGAATAGACAATTTGGAAAAGAAATAAAAATGGCCCTCAGACCAAAGAAAATATCTTTAAACCTATTCATAATGAGAAAAATGAAATTGAAATAACACCAAGGTGTCTTTTCTCATATATCAACTTAGTAAAGACAAAACAAATTCTCCTTGTAAAGCTCTGGGAAACAGGCAGTGTAATACATAAATTTATAAACTGGTGTGATATATAAACTGGTAAAACTCTCTGAGCAGAAATTTGTCAAGATTAACAAAACTACATATGCACTTTCTCTTTGACTCAGCATTCTAACTTGTAGGACTCTATACTGGCAATACAGCTCCATCTATATGAAAATAGATATACACAAAGTTATTGATTCCAGCATTCCTTGTAATTGCAAAGCATCAGAAATACCCTGATTGATCATGTATTAACATGTGGCTAAAAAAATGTTGGCATATCCTTAAAATGGAGTACTAAGAGTCTGTTAGAGAGAGAGAAGGAGTGAAAAGAGAGAGAAGGTAACATCTATTGACTTAAATATGGAGTGTTTACCAGGCTACACTATTGTTATGGGCTGAATTTTGTCATATCAAAATTCGTATGTTGAAATTGTAACCTCAGTACCTTAGAATGTGACTGTTTTTGGAAATACGGTCTCTAAAGAGGTAATTAAGTGAAAACGAAATCATTGGGGTAGGCCCTAATCCAATATGACTAATGCCTTCATAAAGAAGGGGAGAACAGACATGCACACACACACATACACAAGGAAGACCATTCGAAGTGATGAGGAAATGTTAGCTGTCCACAAGCCAAGAGTAGAAGCCTCAGAAGAAACCACCCCTGCTGATAGCTTGATTTTAGACTTCTAGCCTTTAGAATTATAAGACAATAAATTTCTGTTTTTTAAGCTCCCAGTCGGTGGAAATTAGTTATGGCAGCTCTGACAAACGAACACAACTGTTAATATATATTTTTTAATTAACTTAATTTAAAAAAAACTAAAATCGTTTTTAAATTTAATTTAAAAAAACCAAAAACCGAAGTATAAAAGCACAATAAACTATCCTTCCTGAAAGAAAGAAGAGCACATGAGAAAATACACATTTATCTCTTCATCCCTGCAAAAGACATGCAGAAACAATAAACTGGACAAGAAAAGGATTGCTTAACCACAGGTGTTAAGGGGAAAGAATGGAAGAAGAGTGGAATGGGAATAAGGTAGCAGGGATTAGGGAGGAGTACCTGTCTCTTAGTATAGATTTTTATATAACCATCATGCTTACCACCGTAGTGGTGTTTCAGAAACCCTCAAAATAAATATAGCAAATCAGAACGGGGCTGGCAAATGGAATAAAAACAAAAACAAAAGAACCTAACTGTGTTACAAATGAATAACATAACTACATTGAGCAGGAAAATAACTAATATTTTACTTTGCAAAAAAGTATCTTTATTAGATACTGCTATGGAGCTAAAGACAAAGGGCCTGTACAGAAATACTGAAGTACAGTTAGCAAATTGTTTTTTGGCATAGATATGGTTTAGCAATTCTGAAATTCCAATATGTATATATAGAATTGAGAATACATGAAGATGTATTGTATATATTGAACTTAATTTTTCACATTTTGAGAAATGCTCCAAATAAGGCAAAGAAGCAAGCTAGAATAAACTTTGCATTAGTTAATGAGAATCAATGATATTAATATGAACTCATTTTTTTCAATATGTGCACAAATACAGAAATAAATATAGGGGTGTGTATATGGATGAATTAATATGGATACATATATTTGCTAGTTCTGTCAACTGAGAAAGCCTAGAAGCAATGCTACTCCAGCAGAATTGAGCACTTGTAGAAACCACATTTGGGTTTCTAATCACCATTCTGCAATAAAAATAACCAGGTCTCATAATTGCAGCAATTAAATTATGATTATTTAAAAGATTATTTTCTAGTTTCCTCTTTCATTTTAATTAGAATTTGTTTTTTTTTTTCTTTTGCAAAAATGCATTCTCATTCCATTCATGAGAAGATAAATGAATTCAAAATGAGGGACATTCTACCAAACAACTAACCAGCAGTCTTCAAAAGTGCAAATGTCATGAAAGACAAGGAAAGGCAGAACATATCACAGGTTGTAGAAGAGTAAAGAGACATAAAATCTAAATGTAACATGTGACCTTGAATTGGATTCAGGAACATGAAAAAAAGCATTAGTAGACAAACTGGTAGAACTGGAATAAGGTCCATAGTTTAGTTAATAATATTGTACTAATCTCACTTTTGGGGTTTTGATAATTTCATTAACATTATATGAGATGCTTATATTAGGGGAAGCTCATAAAATGTACACATAAATTCTCTATACTATATTTGTAAGCTTGATTTGTCTGAAATTATTTCAAGAAAAAAATTAATATATATTAAATGCCAATTAGTATATGAGGATAGTGATTTAAGGTAACAGACCACCTTTCACATAAACTGAGAAAATCATTAAAAGTCTTCACTAGAAAAGAAGAAGGTAAAGAATTCAGGCTATAGGCTAGGTGCCGTGGCTTACACCTGTAATCCCAGTACTCTGGGAAGCTGCGTCAGGTGGATCAGGAGGTCAGGAGATTGTCACCATCCTGGCTAACAGGGTGAAACCCTGTCTATACTAAAAATACAAAAAATTAGTCGGGCGTGGTGGCACAAGCCTGTAGTCACAGCTACTCGAGAGGCTGAAGCATGAGAATCCCTTGAACCTGGGAGGTGCAGGTTGCAGTGAGCCGAGATCACACCACTGCACTCCAGCCTGGGTGACAGAGCAAGACTCCATCTCGACAACAACAACAACAAAAAACAAACAAACACAAAAGAATCCATGCTATATACTGTATGAGGAAAGTATAATTTCACTGTGAAAACAGTTAAAAGGCACAATGTAGTTATTCTTTTTTCCAGTTTTACTGAAGTACATTTTACAAATAAAAGTGTTATATATTTAAGGTGTACAACATGATGTTTGGATATACACACCTTATGAAGTGACAATCACAATCATGCTAATTAAGATATCATTACTTCACATAGTTATGATTTTTGTGTGTGTAGAAAAACACTTAAGATCAACTCTTTAAAAAAATTTCAGTTATACAATATAGTATTAATAGCAGTCACCATGTTCAACTTTAGGTCTCCAGAACTTATTCATCCTATATTACCGAACATTTGTATTGTCTGACCAAAATCTCCCAATTTTGCACAACCCCCAGCCCTTGGCATCCAGCTACCTTTCTACTCTCTGCTCTCATGGGTTCAACTTTTTAATATTCCACATATAAGTGAGATCATGCAATAAAGTCATGCATTGCGTAAGGATAGGGATATGTTCTGAAAAATTCACTGTTAGGTGATTTTGTCATGCAAATATCACAGAGTGTACTTACACAAACCTAAATAGTACAGGCTATTACACATTTACCTCTATTGCTCCAGGCTACAACCTGTACAGCATGTTACTGCGGAAGACGGCGTGGCAATTCCTCAAGGATCTAGAACTAGAAATACCATTTGACCCAGTAATACCATTACTGGGTATATACCCCAAGGATTATATAGCATTCTATTATAAAGACACATGTACAAGTATGTTTATTGTGGCACTATTTACAATAGCAAAGACTTGGAACCAACCAAAATGTCCATCAATGATAGACTGGATAAAGAAAATGTGGCACATATTCACCATGGAATACTATGCAGCCATCAAAAAGGATGAGTTTATGTCCTTTGCAGGGACATGGATGAAGCTGGAAACCATCATTCTCAGCAAACTGACACAAGAACAGAAAACCAAACATTGCATGTTCTCACCCATAAGTGAGAGTTGAACAATGAGAACACATGGACACAGGCAGGGGAACATCACAAACCAGGGCCTCCTGAGGAGTGAGAGATTAGAAGGGATGGCATTATGAGAAATACTGAATGTATATGATGGGTTGATGGATGTAGCAAACACCATGGTATGTGTATACCTATGTAACAAACCTGTACTTCCTGCACATATATCCCAGAACTTAAAGTATAATTAAAAAAAAAAAAAAAAAAAGAGTTTAACCTTGAATTGCAATAGTCCTCATGTGTCAAGGGTAGGACCAGGTGGAGTTAATTGAATCATAGGGGTGGTTCCCCCATGCTGTTCTCATAATAGTGAGTTCTGATGAGATCTGATGGTTTTTTAAGAGGCTTTCCGTTTCACTCTGCACTCATTCTCTCTCCTGCCAGCCTATGAAGAACTGCCTTCTGCCATGATTGTAAGTTTCCTGAGGTCTCCCCAGACATGTAGAACTGTGAGTCAAACATCTTTTCTTTATAAATTACCCAGTTCTGAGTATTTCTTCACAACAGTGTAAGAACAAACTAATACACTAGGCATAGTTCTCCTTGCACAGTTATCATCTACCTGAACTAGCAGAAAGTACCAGACTGGTTCAAATAATAAAATCTTGCTTAAAATTTCAGTGACCTAATTTCATGAAATGGAATTTTGTTCCAATTGCTATCAGCAAAATGTCTTCAGTTGATTTACAAAATAGTAATATAGCAAATATAACTGTTATCAGGAAGGCTCTAGGACATTCTTCATCTTGTCATTTGTACTCAGTGAAGATAGAAATAGACATAAATTTAGGGTGAATATGGAAAAACATGCAATTTCTAGACGAAGCCAAGTTTGAAGCATTTCATTTAAATCAAGTTTGACTTTCTTTAGGGTGGTTAACAAAGATACAAAATTTTCTTCAAAATTCAAAGGAAAAATTTAATTCTTATTTTATGCCAACTGATTTTTGCCATTTTGAAATTTACACAAGTAATGCTCATTGTAGAAAAATACAGCAAACCTAGGATAACAACAAAAGGAAAAAAGGCACTTATTTCTCACATCTAAGAGATGGTGTTAAAATTTGATATATATCCAACTAGAATAATCTAAAAATATATTGTGTAAATATTAAACAGGGTTTTATTGGCCATAAGTTGTTCTCTTTATGGGTTATTACTATAAACAGTCTTTCAACAAACTTTCTTTACATACTTATTTGTCTACTGCATGGTTATTATCTTATGATAGATTCACAAAATAGAAAACTTGGGTCAGATGGAAAACATATTGTAAGGGTTTGATGCAAATTTGTGCTTCTTAAAAATACTTAATGCATTTTTCTGTCCCAACATATTTATCATAAAAATTTCAAACTTTTAAAAAATTTAGTAAAAGTATTTGCCAAGATTTTCCCAATAATGTGTCTGGAAGAAATGTTTTATATACATATCTAAGCATATAGTTGTTAAAACTATTATTAGACACATTATTCTCATCAGTAGGAAACTATGAAAATAATATATGTCATAAAAGGGGAAAATTACAATGAAAATAACTGATTGAATAGCTTATGTGAGATAGAAATAAAAATAAATGTGTTTGTATATATTACCCTATTTCATTTAATCCTCACAATTACTACATAAAAAAACACATTACAATCTCTTTTTCTCTTCTAGAAGAGGACAATGTAACACAGTGATTTTAAACAAAGACCTTTGTTGACTTAACTAATGATTAATAGAGCAAAACATGAACTTACATTTGTATGACTCATCTCCCCACCCCTCCAGTTTCTGGTTCCTTTATATTAATTCCACAAATTTAAATTTAAAATAATTATTTCACTCTAGTAATAAAATGTTTAGAAATCTTTTTATATAAGAAAATTGGAACTTGAGACCTATAAGTAATATATTTCATAACAATAATAAAACTCCTCCCAGATGTCTAAAGCCTATTCTAAGTTAAACAGAATGACTAAGATAGCATTTTTTAATATATTGTAAACAATGTCAAATGGTATACTCTACAAGTAAAAAAAAATAAATGAACAGCTGGTTAAAGAATTTGGGAAAGTTCGAGTTACACAGGATAATCAAATTTCTCTTAAGCATGTCTTAAATTAACTTTAGGCTGCTATAACAGAATAGGTTGCTTATAAACAGAAATTTCTTTCTCACAGGTCTAGAAAGTCCAAACCAAGGTGCTGATAGATTTGGTGCCTGATGAGAGGTTCCTTCTGGTTTCACAGATGTCCCACTTTTCCTTGTATCCCCGTATGGCAGAAGAAGAGAGCTTTCTGAAATCTTTTTTATAAAGACACTAATCCCATTCACGAGGATGGACCTAATCACCTACCAAAGGACTCACCTCCTAATACTCTTATAACGGGGGTTAGGATTTCAATATACAAAGTTTTAAAGAACTCAAACTTTCAGTCTATAGCAGAGCAAGACCTTATAAGGCTTTTGAATTACCAGTATGCTTTGAAGATTTCAAAGCGAAAGATATAATATGCAGAATTTCATGAATGTGTATTTTTAAGGAGGGTTGCAAAACCAATGCTCCAAGAAATATACTTTGCAAAAAGTTTTAGTTGTGAATGAGGTTTACCTAAAATTACCAGGTCAAATTTTCAATCCAGAAAAGTGCAAAGCCCTTTATGATTATTAACACAATACTAAATTCCAATGATCAACATGAGAAGCACAGAAGCTCATGCTAGAAACTCTCTCTGATGTTGCCATACTGCTTACCTTTCTCTAGATGCACAAAGAATAATTAGCCTCTACTCACGATGCATCTACCTGCTTCTACTCATTCTGTCCGTGTTGCTCTATTAATTTGTTTTAGGATTGATAAATCCAATAATATATTTGTTTACCCCCTGCTGTTCTCTCTCCTGCCTTTACCTTCACCTTAATCCAAAACTCCCTTTGTTTCTGCTCACTTGGTTCCCACCTTATCATCTCCACCCACTTATTACATCACTTCTGAAATATACTAAATTACGGTGTTTTCACCTTATCAAATCAACGCACCAAATTTAGTATATTCTGAAATATACTAAATTTCTATGTGTTTTCACCTTCCCAAATCAACACACCCTTCTGACTCAATTTTTAAGAAATCTCATGTAACATAAGAAAGCTTAATAGCATCTTATCAAAGTCACCCCAAATGAAAACCATTCAATGTTAAAATAATTCTCTTTTAACATATACTATTACTTTTGTAAATGTGTATTGTCTTTCTAGGCCTTGAAACAATGATACTAGGAAAAAGGGTGAATGCCACAGGTGCTGCTTACTTTACCTACATGGGCTGATAGCATCAAGAGGTGCTTATGATTTCCATTTCTCAGAGAACTAAGAATAATTTCCACACACTGTTCTTGACCAAAAGGCATTATGGATTACCACAAGAGCAGTTTTAGAACTGTCTGGATGCACGCTCCCCTAGCCTCAGGTTACGGACAAGGCCCACAGCTAATTAAGTGAACAGTGAGTTAGGAGTCTAAGGCAAGGAAAGCCAAAGTATAGGTTGTGGGGTGAATAAAAAGACACATGACTCCTCTAAACGATAGGAAAAGCACTAAAATTGTACAGTATATCTCTCTGATTAGAGCACTAGATACATGGTAATTTATATCTCTTTCAATGAGTAGACAGACAGTCCACTATGTGGAACTAAAGCTGTGAGGCATGGAAAACATCTCATTAAGATCAATGGGATTTGAAAAGAAACCTGCCCCTATATTCTTTGAGTAGATTTTGGCTGCATGTGAAGCACATATGTAGAAATCCTGTAGACAGTAACATTAAAATTGTATAATGTGATCTTTTAAAAATCTGGCTTTGCTGCACTTCCTCATAAAGTTTAGCAAAGGTTTGTTTTTTCTTTCATCTTATTTACACCATCTTAAAAATACCCTTTAAACACTTTTTAAGTTGCAAATATTAGATCCAAGCACAGATAGTTTACTCCAATTTATATACGTTCGGAGTTTACTATGCAGACACTCTGCCTTTAAGTGCTATTTCTTTCCCTTTTACATGAACAGATATTTTCTCCACAAAATGAAAATGTAATATTTAGTTCAGTAAAATACTACAAGCAAGATTTTATGAACAGATTCAAATTGTGTTTATTTAATGTGAGTACTTAATTTTGTGAAAATGGCATAGGTAAAATGGGCTGTTGAAACCTTGAAATAAAAAGCTTGCTTTGTTGTATTCAGCTTTGTTTAATTTGGAGGAAAAAAAAGTTTGCTTATTTTTTTTTTTTAGAAAAAAAAGGACGGCATGGTTTCTTCATTTGGAAAGCTTTATCAGTGTTTAGTTAAATTAGACATTATCTTTTATACATAAATCAGAAATAACTATATAAGTTATCTATAAAGCTACATATTCTCCCACACAATTAACATTAATGTTAAATGTTTTAAGGTAGGAAATGTCAGAGTAAATCATATAATATGAAATACATTTGAAAAATTTTCTTGATTAGAAGAGAGATAAAGAAACAAACTACCTGTATCAGTCCATTTTCATGATGCTAATGAAGACATACTCAAGACTGAGCAATTTACAAAAGAAGGAGATTTATTTATTGGACTTATATTTCCATGTGACCCCTCTGACATGCCCTGGAGACATTTACCCATCATCTTGGGGATTATCATTTAGCTTCTCCTTAGTTATGCAAATTTCTGCAGCTGGCTTGAATTTCTCCTTAGAAAATGGGATTTTCTTTCGTATTGCATTGTCAGGTTGCAAATTTTATAAATTTTATGCTCTTCTTCCCTTATAAAACTGAATATCTTTAATAGCACCCAAGTCAAATCTTTTTTTATAACAGCTTTATTGAGATATAATCTACGTACCATGCAATCCAGCCCATAAAGTGAATAAATCAGTGGTTTTTTAGTACATTCATGAAGTTGTGCAATCATTATCATCATCAATTTTTTTAAAATTTATTTATTTTACTTAAGGTGCATACTGTATCTGGCATTGCTCCACATGTTATCCCTCCCCACCCTCCCCTCCCTCCTCACCCCCCGCTGTCTCTCCCTACCCCCCTCAACTGCCCCCAGTGTGTGATGTTCCTCTCCCTGAGTCCACGTTCTCGTTCTTGTTGTTCAACACCCACCTATGAGTGAGAATATACAGTGTTTTGCTTTCTGTTCTTGTGTCACTTTGCTGAGAATGGTTTCCAGATGTTCATTGCAGCCAAGTCAAATCATAAATGCTTTACTGCCTAGAAATTTCTTCTGCAAGATACCCTAAATCATCTCTCTCAAGTTCAAAGTATTACAAATCTCTAGGGCAGGGGCAAAACGCCACCAATCTCTTTGATAAAACATAACAAGAGTCACCTTTGCTCCAGTTGCCAACAAGTTTTTCATTTTCATCAGAGACCACCTCAGCCTGGATTTTATTGTCCATGTTGATGTCAGCATTTCGGGCAAAGCCATTCAATAAATCCCTAGGCAGTTCCAAACTTTTCTGTAATTTCCTGTCTTCTTCTGAGCCTTCCAAACCGCCCCGACCTCTGCCTGTTACCCAGTTCTAATGTTGCTTCCACATTTTTGGGTATCTTTTCAGCAATGCCCCACTCCACTGGTACCAATTTACTGTATTAGTCTGTTTGCATGTTGCTGATAAAGACATAGCCAAGACTGAGCAATTTAAAAAAGAAAGAGGTTTATTGGGCTTATAATTCCACATGACTAGGGAGGCATCACAATCATGGCGTAAGGTGAAAGACACATCTCACATGGTGGCAGACAAGAGAAGAGAGCTTATGTAGAGAAACTCCTGTTTTTAAAGGCATCAATCTCATGAGACTCATTCATTATCATGAGAACAGCACAGAAAAGACCCGCACCCATAATTCAATCACCTCCAACCTGGTTCTTCTCACTATATATGGGAATTGTGAGAGTGACAATTCAAGGATGTGATTTGGGTGGAGACACAGCCCAACCAAATCACCACCTATACTGAGAGAAAAACAAAATTGAATTAAAAAAAAAAACCTGCACAGTAAGAGCTATTGGCAATAAACTCAAATTTAGGACTTAAAAACCTGTTATTAAAGTTAAATAAATGCTCCTCTGTATGATAAAATTATTTCAAAGACTAATCTATATGAAGTAAAACCAAAAAAGTGGCCAAAAATTAAACACAGAAGTAAAAATTTTTTATTATACTTCAAAAATATAATCATGCTAGTAAAAATACATAAAATAGAAAATAGAGAAATTACCATTACAAAAAGGAAAAATGATGCATTAATAAGTTTAATTACATTATTTTTAAATAAAGGAAACATATATATACTTAAACCATCAGACTAACAATAGTATTACATTTCTGTATTCAAGCCTTCAGTTTGCAAAATTGTCAATGGCTTTATCAAAGTTGATCTGTGAGTATTCATTTTCAAAGACTGTACACGCAAATTTTTCAATCTGCCTTCATGCATAGTTGATCCAAGAACAATTTATATGCTTTACTTTTGAAAACATTTTTCCTTAAATAAAAGTTATATAAAAAATATAAAGAATATGTTTGGTTTAAATAAAAATCCCTTTCTCAATACAATCCAGAGTTTCTTTTTACATTCAAGTGATCACATAGAAGGATTGCAGAAATTTAAGTTCTGCTTCTTTGTGTTTTAAATTGCTGTGCTATCATAGTTTATTCCAAATTACCATTTAAATACAAGATGTTTAAATGGTAATTTGTTACCATTTTAAATGGTGAAACGGTACCACAATGTTTGGAGACACATACAGTGTCCAAAGTAAACTTAAATCAATGTGAAATTATTCTTCATGTAGATGCCTTGGATTGAGTGTATATGACTATATAACTGGGAATTTTCTGAATTAACTTAGATGTGTAATACAATGATCATAAAAGGATTAGCAATAAAATTTTTCTAATTTGAAATATATACAGTATTGAATCCAGTATTCAAACACAAATCTACCTATCAAATCTATGAAATGCAAAGCTATATGAAGGACATATATACAAGGTTGAAGAGGTGAAAAAGCATAAAATATTTTGAAAAACATAAGAAACAATTCAAAGTTATAGATATCTAGGAATTATTGAAAGACTATGGTATGAGAAGGGGCTAGAATAGCAAATTGGATCCATACTACAAAGAGGACTGGAAATGCTTGGAGGCTTATTAAAGGTCCTTAATTAGGCAAGGTGGTAGACTTGTGTTTACAAGGTATCCTGGCAGAAGAATGGAAATAGATTGCAACAGAAAGAGTAGAAATGGAAAAGTTGTTAATATGCTTCTACAACAGGCTACTGAAGACCTGATAAAAACGTCAGACCATGGTGATGATGGAGAGAAGATGGTGAGAGGTTTTAGTGAGGTAAGTCATCAGGGAGAGGAAAGTGTTTATTCTCTTGTTCTGCGTAAATACTTACGGGTGTGCCTCATATCATCTCAGTGCCATTATCAAGAAATATAAAAACATGAGTGAGAGACAATATGGCTTTTTCTATCTAAAAGCTGATGGCCAATATGACAGTGCTTTGACACAGTCCTGGAATGTGGATAACAAAGACCTATATAGGGGATTTTCAGCAGCCAGAACCCTAGGAAGCTTAATATAATTTTTAAAATAAAATTTTAAAACTTCATAACTAAGTTTATGGTTTAAAATTTATCTCTTCAATCATTATCTCACATAACAGTTTTGAAGGATTTACTACTTTTACCTATATTTCTTAACTAATACTTAAAATATTCCCTCTTGCCTTCTAGAAAATCACGTCCCTGTTTTTTCACCTATCTATTGTTTATTATTCCTTTCTCAGTAATAGACTCAACACTTTTTTGCTTTCACTTCCTATACCAGATCCCTATCCTAGATGGTCCACTCTTCTTTATCTGTCTGCTTTCATGGTGACCACCCAAACGTTCACAGTCTCAATGTATACCTATATAAATCATTACGCAAGTCTCTTTCTAACTTAGAAATATATGTTGAAGTCTGATTTCCTATTTAAATCACCTGCTTGTAAATTCTGAAAGTCATTAGCTATGCACTCATGAACTCACCACTTTTTCTTCTAGACCTGTTTCTTTATCCCATGTATGCAATATCTAGATTATATTCTAACACTAATATGTCTCTTTTATAAGCAAAATATAGAGGGTTGTATTTAGCAAATAATTTTTGATATCACCCTAAAAACATGATCCATAAAAAAATGATAAACATCACTTTAAATCAATATTTAAAACTTTGCTCCTAGAGAACCATTATTAAGAGAATTAAAGGATAAACCACAGTTTGGGAGAAAATAACTGCATATCTCACATGTGATAAATGGCCTCTTTTCCTCAAAATATGTGAAGAACTCTTAAAATTCACAATGAGAAAATTACCACTTTTAAAAAAAAATAAGAAAATAATATCTATAAAGACAATTCACTGAAAGAAGGTCTGTGGTGGGGGGGTACTAGGGGAGGAACAGTGCGGGGTAGGGAGTTGATGGGGGATAACATGGGGAGAAATGCCAGATATAGGTGTTGCGGATGGAGGCAGCAAACTACATTGCCATGTATGTACCTATGCAACAATCCTGCATGTTCTTTACATGTTCCCCAGAACATAAAATGCAATTTATATATATATATATATAAATATATATAATTTGTTTAAAAAAAGATGTTCAACATCATTAGTCACTATGGAAATGCAAATTAAAAATACAACAAGATACTACTGTAAGTATATTAGAATGGCTAAAAGAAAAAATACTAATAGATGCTGAGGAGGCTGAACAATTGGAACTCATCCATTTCTGGTGGTAATACACAATAATATAACTATTTTGGCAGCCTATTTAGCAGTAAAATTTATTACCAAATTACCATAAGACCGAGCAATCTCATCTTAGGCGTTTACCCAAATGGATTGCAAAGTTATTTTCTCCACTTCTTTCCCCAAACCAAAATCTATTATCTGTCCATCTGCATAATTTTATGGTAGTCATTCATATGAACAAAATGAGGCAAATTTAGATTTTCCTCAATAGGTGAACAGATAGACAAACTATACTATAACCATACAGTTGCATACTTCTCAGCAATAAAAGGGATGCACTGTTTATTCATGCAAAAACTTGGATGAAACTCAGTTGCTTTTTAAGTGAGAGAAGCTAGTTCCACAAGTTTTAATACTATAGTTTTTTTTTTTTTTTACAAAAGAGAAATAGACACAGAAAACTGAGACCATGTAATTCAGGGGAAATATATTCAAAAGTCTGCAAGGGATGCTAATCTACTAATACAAGTAGAAATCAGGTACTGAGCTGATAGTATTATAACCCAATTCTTGTAAGTGTCATCCTCTTTCAAAATACGATCTAGACATTAACAACAATAAAGGTATGTTTAATAAAACAACTCCCATACACAAATTTGGCCTCAGTTTGACTCCTAATCTAGCCTAGAGAAAAAAAATCTTACTCATAACTCATCTACTGGAGGGATACTAACTTCAGAACATGGTTTGTCATTTCCAATCAGGTCAATATATAAACAAAATTATGAGAATGTTTGTGGAAAAACATTTCTCTAAAACACTAGTACCAGGTTTGGTTATCAAAGGGTATTATAAAGGATTTCCCCTGAAACTATTATAGCCATTTTAATACATAGTTTCTAAACCAAACTCAGAAATCTCTACATGTTCATTTTAGCCTTCTGTGAATCTGACGATTGTGATGGTCTACTATGCATACTCAGTTGTTTAACCTAAATCAATTCTAATATTGAATTTCTTTAAATATGCAACATCCAAGTCAGCATGAAAATCAACAGCACTGGCTCCTCATTGTCACCTGCCAAGAAAACATTTATGAAATACAGCCCAACTCTCATTCTCTCCTTCATTTACAGTCACTAGTATTCTGCACATAACATTCACCCCAACACTCTGAATAAATGTGTGCTATTCAAGTGATAATTTTTCAAGTGTGAGATCAGTTTGGATTTGAAAATTAAAGAAAGGTACAATCCTTCTGAAAATAAAATGAGAGCAAAGTTTTCTATTTTCTATTCATCTACAAAATGATCATGCATTGGGGTAATTCAGGTAAAAGAGCATCATTCATAAAATCTAGATTTCATGCAAACTACAGAACATTTTTAATGCATTGCATCAAAATATCAAAGTAACAAGTAATAGGCTAGGTTTCTGAGAGTACTTGATTTTCAGGGAGGGTAGCCTGGATACACAGAATGATTATGCGAACATTGTAGCAATACACTGTTAATTCTATGTTTGTCCTCTCTTCAATGTGAATGGCGAAGGAATGGTGAATGTATTCACCATGCAGTGATCAGACTCTTTGCATAGGACTGAAATAATATCATCAACGGTGCATGTTATTTAAGTGTTCAAATTATTGATTCTTTGAATAATAACTATCAAGATAATAGATAGACCTTAGTTTTAAAGCTATACATTGTATGAATGTCTTAAAGATCATATGAATTATTTTTTTCCTAAATAAACTTTCTGTTTTTTATTTAAATCCCTAGTGTATTTATTTTTACTCTGGGTATTCAAAGGAAACAACAAACATAAAATGAAAATAATTATAGTTGGTGGCATTGCAGTGAGTTTCTATTACCAGGAAGTAAGTTCTTTCACAAAGAAAATTCGATGATATTCAATAAAATATGACACAATTCCTATATTAACTTTAATGAAGCTCTCCTGGAGCTAGATGCTTAGAGAGTTTTAAAAGCAGGTACCTTGGATGCCAGCTGGTGTTTTTTCAGCTCATTCAGATTTAGCAAAGAACACTTATGCAGCTTTATTAACACACACAATTTAGCAGAGTAACAGTCAGGCTTCTCTATTTCATGGGTTGGTTGCTTACTGGTAATATCATTCCTGAGAGAATTCAGGACTTTTAATTATGCTGCAAATAGTTGCAGTATTGAGCCACAAAATGGAAATTAAACTGAAGACATTTTATTTGTGAACTGGTTAATTAAATAGCAGACAAAAGCAAGCTAGGCTATATAAAACCTCAGCAGATTTGGTTTGCCAACCATGTGTAAAAATATTTTTTTCTTTTTAATTTCAATTAGTAGCCCACTGCACTGAACTGAAACTGAGTCAAAAATGGGTTTTGAACTTCTATGTAGTCACATAACATGAACTAAACACTCATTAGATATTCACAACCCTCAGTAAATCCACTCTACCTTTTCAAGTTTATATTAAATGGATAAATCATAACTTGAAAAGTACAGCTCATTGCTAGCTTACAATATATCTAAAACAATATAAAAAGAGGAAGGTGGTTACATGAAGCAATACAATTTTACAGAGTTGATGGAAAAGCTACTTTCCAGTATTAGGCAATAATAATAAATTCTTAAAATCTGACAATTAACAATATAGTTCTGAATAATCTCATATATCTTTGAAGAAAATTGTTAAACGTCTGCTGTATACCATGAGTCATACTACATGCTGTGGACAAGATTTAACTTATTTTCTTAAGGTTATTTTCCAAATAAAAATCTGACCTGACTTAATATCTTTCAGTGACCTCTCATGGAGATAATAATTAAAATCTTTAACACAGTTTAAAAGGCGCTGGAAGATCCTGGCTCTACCCATATACAGGGGCTTGCTTACATCACTTTCCTGTTCTCAGGTCTGGCCACATGGCCTTACATTTCCTCAAATGTGCGAGGTTCTTTCTTGTCTCAGAGCCTTTGATGAATCTGTTCCTTTTCCACTGAAAACTCCCTGCTCCCACTTCAACTTGCTTTCCTGTATTCTTTCTTTATACTTGACCACAAATGACACTTTCTTTAGGAAACCTTCACTGACCACCCGCAGATCAAAATCCCATTAATTCTTTCTAATAAGGGACTATGTAATATTGTTGCTGTTGAGCAGGTAATTGGGTATATGAATAATGCTCTGAAAATAAGTTCAAGGTGGAAAGGTAAATCTGGGAGTGAGAATTATCTAATTTATTTAAATAGAGATGAATTTGTGTTTAAATGAAATATCAAGCTCAGAAGCTAAATGATAGCATCACATAGTAGTGAGTATTCAGTTTGTCAATCTTTTTCTTCTAACTGACCAGTTTAGTATATTTCTGTTAATTATTTAGATCTGCTTCAGTAATATAATTTATTATATCAGCTTATTCTGCTTTTTCATGTTTCCTTTAAGCCTTCCTTACTTAAAAAACAGTACTTCTGTATTTATCCTAAAAGAGCTTCACCACATTATTAAACGCTTGATACCTTCCCAGCTTCATTATTAATATTACATAGATTTATAGGACTAGGTTATAGAAGAGGATATATAGGTGATAAAATTAACTAGGTAAATGATAGATCGATAATAGATGAATTTAAGTAAATAGAGATATATGTTTAAGATAGTGATGAACGTTTGTAAGATACCTGCTCAGATTTTCTTCAGATATCTCCTTAATACATGTCTACTGATATTTATATACTTTATACAGAGCTCCATTCACAGTGGTTTTCATGTAACAAAGTTTCTGAATATATAACTAAGTTATTCTTATATAACTAAGAATATATTTCATGGCATCTATTTAAATGACAATTTGCTGCATATAAAATTCTAAGTTTTTTTTTTTTCAAACTCTGGAAATATAATTTTATCTTCTTTCACACAATGTTTATAAGTTATTGTCGATCTCCTTTCTTTGTTTCCCTTTAAAATTTTATTTTAGATCCGAGGGTACATATGCAGGTTTGTTACATGGGTAAATTGCAAGTTACTGGGGTTTGATGTACAAATTATATTATCACCCAGTTGGCACAGTGTCAGACAGGCAGTCTTTCAGTCCCCACGTTCCTCCCACCCTCCACCCTCAAGTAGACCCCGGTGTCTATGGTTTCCTTCTTGGTGTCTGTCTGTACTCAGTGTTTAGCTCCTATGTATAAGTGAGAATATATAGTATTGGTTTCTTGTTTCTGCACTGGCTTGTTTAGAAAAATGGCCTCCAGCTGCATCCCTGTTGCTGTGAAGGACATGATTTGGCTCTTTTTCATAGCTGCATAGTATTATATGGAACCTGTCTACCACGTTTCCTTTGTCCAGTCAACCATTATTGGGCATCTAGATTGATTCTATGTCTTTGCTCTTGTGAATTGTGGTGCAATGAACATATGCATTCATGTGTCTTTAAGGTAAAGTAATTTATTTTCCTTTCAGAATATACCTAGTAATAAAATTGCTGTGTCAAATAGCCGTTCCGTTTCAAAATTTTTGAGAAGCCTCCAAAGTGATTTCCATAGTGGCTGAAATAATTTTTCTTCCCGCCAGCAGCATATCAGTGTTCCTTTTCCTCTGCAACCTCATCAGCATCTGTTATTTTTTAAATTTTAATAGTAGTCATTCTAACTTGTGTGAGATGGTAACTCATTGTGGTTTTGATTTACATTTCTCTAACAATTAGTGATGTTGAGTATTTTTTTCATATGCTTATTGGTCATATGTATGTCTTCTTTTGGAAACTGTCTGTTCTTGTTCTTGCCCACTTTTTAATGGTATTATTTGGTTTTGCTTTTTAAGTTCCTTTTAAATTCTGGATATAAGACCTTTGTTGGATGCAGAGTTCACAAATATTTTCTCCCATTTCATAGGTTGTCTGTTTACTATGTGGTTGGCTTCAATTTCTGGGCAGAAGTTCTTTAGTCTAATTAGATCACTTTTGTCAAATTTTGTTTTGTTGCAAGTGTGTTTGGAGTCTTCAGAATGAAACCCTTGCCTGGGCTTGTGTCAAGAATTTTTTTCCTGTTTTTTTTTTTTTTTTTTNTTGAGGGTTTTTATAGTTTTAGGCTTTATATTTAAATATTTAATCTACAGTTTTCAGCTCTATATTTAAGTATAATATAAATATAAACTTGATTTTTGTATGTGGTGAAAAGAATGGGTACAGTTTTAATCTGTATATAGTCTGCATATGGCTAGCCAGTTATCCCAGAACCATTGATTGAATAGGGAATCCTTTCACCATTACATTTTTTTTTGACTTTTGAAAAATCAGATAGTTGTAGGTGTGTGGCTTTATTTATAGGTTCTCTAAACTGTTCCATTGGTCTATGTGTTTGTTTTTGTACCAGGTTTATGCTGTTTGGGTACTGTACTTTTGTAGTACAGCTTGAAGTCTGGTGTGATACCTTGGCATTGCTCTTTTTGCTTTGCATTGCTTTGGCTATTTGGGCTCTTTTTTGGCTCCATATGAATTGTTGAACACGTTTGTCCAATTCTGTAAAGAATGTCACTGGTAGTTTGTCAGGAATAGCATTGAATCTGTAAATCACTTTCAGCAGTATGACGATTGTAACAACATTGATTCTTCTTCTCCATGAGCATGGAATGTTTTTCGATTTGTCTGTGTTGTCTCTGATTTCTTTCAGTATTGTTTTGTAATTCTCATTGTAGAAAACTTTCACCTTCCCGGTTAGCTGTGTTCCTGGGTATTTTATTCTTTTTTTTTGTGGCTATTGTGAATATGATTGATATGGTTTGGCTGTGTACCCATACAAATCTTGAATTGTAGCTCCTATAATTCCCACATGTTGTGAAGGGAACCCAGTGGGAGATATCGGAATGATGGGGGTGACTCTCATGATATCTTGTGATCTGGGATCTGGGGTCTGATGGTTTCATAAGAGGTTTTCCCTTTCACTTGGCTCTCTAATTCTCCCTTGTCTGCCACCACGTAAGACATGTCTTTCACCTTCCTCCATGTTTGTGAGGCCTCCCCAGCTATGTGGAGCTGAGTCCATTAAACCTCTTTTACTTTGTAAGTCAACCAGGCTTATGTATGTCTTTTTTAGCAGTGTGAATATGAACTAATACAGTAAATTGGTACCAGTAGTGGGGCACTTCTGTAAAGATATTTGAAAATGTGGAAGCACCTTGGAAGTGGGTAAAAAGCAGAGGTTGGAACAGTCTGGAGGGCAAAGAAGAAGACAGGAAAATGTGGGAAAGTTTGGAACTTCCTAGAGACTTGGAGGGCTCAAAGACAAGATGACCTAGGTAACGTTGGAACTTCCGATAATTATATAGGCAATGAAATCCAGTCTGAGATGGTCTCAAATGGCGATGAGGAACTTATTGGAAACTGCAGTAAAGGTCACTCTTGCTATCCAAAGAGACTGGTGGTATTTCGCCCCTGCCCTAGAGATCTATGGAACTTTGAACTTGAGTCAGATAACTTAGGGTATCTGGCCAAAAAAAAAAATTTCTAAGCAGCAATGCATTCAAGAGGTGACCAAGCATAAAAGTTTGGAAAATTTGCAGCCTGATGATGTGATAGGAAAGACAAACCTTTTTTTCTGGGGAGAAATTCAAGCTCACCGCCGAAATCTGCATAAGGAATGAGGATCCAAATGATAATCACCAAGATAACATGGAAAAATAACTCCAGGACATGTCAGAGACCTTTTCGGCAGCCTTTCCCATCACAAGCTTGGAGGCCTAAGAGACAAACATGGTTTCCTGTGCCCAGGGTCCCCCTGCTGTGTGCAGCCGAGCGACCTAGTGCTCTGTTCCAGCTGCTCCAGCCATGGCTGAAAGGGGCAAAAGCAGAGTTAAGACTGTGGCTTCAGAGGGTGCAAGCCCCAAGCCTTGGAAGCATTTATGTGGTGCTGAGCCTGTGGGTACACAGAAGTCAAGCATTGAGGTTTGGGAACCTCCAACTAGATTTCAGACCATGTTTAGAAAACACCTGGATTTCCAGGCAAAAGTTTATTGCAAGGGCAGAGCTCTCATGGAGAACCTCTGCTATGGGAGTGCAGAAGGGAAATGCGGGGTCAGAGCCCCCCCACAAAGTCCCTACTGGGGTGCTGCCTAGTAGAACCGTGAGAAGAGGGCTACCATTCTCCAGACTCCAGACGGTAGATCCAATGACAACTTGCACCGTACACCTGGAAAAGCTGCAGACACTCAGTGCCAGCACATGATATCAGCCAGGAGGGAAACTGTACCCTGCAGAGCCACAGAAGCAAAGCTGCCCAAGACCATGGGAATCCACCTCTTGTTTCAGTGTGACCTGGATGTGAGACATGAAGTCAAAGGAGATCAATTTGGAACTTTAAGATTTGATTGCCCCATTAATTTCAGACTTGCATGTGGTGTGTAGTTCCTTTGTTTTGGCCAATTTCTCCCATTTGAAATGGCTATCTTTACATAATGCCTGTACATAATGCCTGTACATTATAGCTAGGAAGTAACTAACTTGCTTTTGATTTTACAGGCTCATAGCAGAAGGAACTTGCCATTTCTCATATGAGATGTTGGACTGTGGACTTTTGAGTTAATGCTGAGATGAGTTAAGACTTTGGGGGACTGTTGGGAAGGCTTGATTGGTTTCAAAATGTGAAGACCTGATATTTGGGAGGGGCCAGGGGCAGAATGAAATGGTATGGCTGTATCCACCTCTGAAATCTTATCTTGAATTTTAGCTCCCATAAATCCTACATGTTGTGGGAAGGACTTGGTTGGAAATAACTGAATCAGGAGGCAGCTTTCCCATACTGTTCTCATGGTAGTTAATAAGTCTTATGAGATCCTATGGCTTTAGAAAAGATTTCCACTTTCACTGGGTTCTCTCATTCTTTCTTGTCTGCCACCATGTAAGACTTGCCTTTTACCCTCCATCATGATTGTGAGGCTTCCACAGGCACACAAAACTATGAGTCCATTAGACGTCTTTTATTTTATAAATTATCCAGTCTGGGGTATGTCTTCATCAGCAGTGTGAAAATAGACTGATAGAAGGATTGAATTACTTATTTGGCTCTCAGCTTGTTCATTATTGGTACACAACTAATATTTGTAGGTTGATTTCGTTTCCTGAAACTTTGCTGAAGTCATTTATAAGATCTAGAAGACTTTGGGTAGAGAGTACAGGGTGTGTAGGTATAGAATCATGTTTTCTCTGAAGATAGATAGTTTGCCTTCCGCTCTTCCTTTTTGAATGCCTTTTGTTTATTTCTTTTGAATGATAGCTGTGGCTAGCATTTCCAGAACTATATTAAACAGGAGTGACAAGAGTTGTCATCTTGTCTTGCTCCAGTTCTCAAGGGAAATGTTGCCAGCTTTTGCCCTTTCAGTATGATACCACCATCTCCTTTATCTTGCTTTTTTTGCCTCTCATCTTCTTTCTCTCATCACAATCTTTTCTGTTTGTCTTGATACATTTTCTCACATGTCTAGAACTGTGTTTTTTAAATCTCTCTTTTTTTGCAATTCATAAGCCCTTTCCATATCAAGATATTTTCACATTTTCTTTTTACAATTTTCAATACATTTATGTCCATTGTTTTTTCAAGTGTTTTTTCTCTTCACTTTTATCTTTCAATTATTCTGAAATTCCTATTACCCACACGTTATGTTTCCGCTCTTATTCTTCATCTCCTTGTATTATCTTATTCTTGGGATGTTGCTGCTATAGTTTGGATATGGTTTGTTTGACCGCTCCAAGTCTCATGCTGGAATTTAATCTCCAGTATGCCAGTGTTGGGATGGGGCCCACTGGCAGGTGTTTGGGTTTGGGGGGATATCCCTTGTGAATGACTTGGTGCCATTATCACAGTAATGAGTGAATGCTCACCCTATTACTATCCTTGAGAGGTGGTTGTTAAAAAAAAGCTGACATCTCCCCTCCTCTCTCCTGTTTCCTCTCTCATCATGTGATCTCTGCACACACTGACTCCTGGCCTTTCACCATGAATGGAAGAAGTTTGTGTCCCTCGCCAGATATAGATGCCCAATTTTGAACTTTCCCAGACTTCAGAATCATGAGCCAAATAAATCTCTTTCCTTTATAAATAACCATCCCTCAGGTATTCCTTTATAGCAACACAGACAAATGTCTTCTTTCTTCTATGAGGCTTCTTTAAAAAAAAAAGAAAGAAAGAAAAGAAAGAAAGAAAAAAAAAGAATGAAGGAGAGGAAGAAAGAGGAAGAGGAAGAGGGAGAGAGAACAGAAGTATTGCTTTATTGCCCAGGCTAAAATGCAGTCTAAAAATGGGTATTGAAAAGCTCTTTTATGCCAATAATTGTGCTTAATAATCTAGACAGGAAGAGATGAGGGAAGAAAATAACAAACAAGCAGCCAACCAATATTTCATTTAAACCTGTGAAGTGCTATGCAATTACTGAGGAATGATTTACTTCACTTTTAGAGTGGGTGTGATGTGGTACTGATAAGAGTGTATGTTTTATGTACAAAATGCCAGCTAGCATCATATGGCAGTATTGAACTCACATATATTATTATTAATCTTAAATTTAAATTGACTAAATCCCCCAATCAAAAGACACAGCCAAAATCCATCGATACATTGCATCCAGACCCATCTCACATGCAAGGATACACAAAGACTCAAAACAAAGGGATGGAGAAAAATTTACTAACCAAATGGAGAGCAAAAATAAATAAATTAATAAAAAGCAGGAGTTGCAATTCTCGCCTCTGATAAAATAGACTTTAAAGCAACAAAGAACGAAAGAGCCAAAGAAGGACATTACATAATGGTAAAAGGATCAATGCAACAAGAAGAGCTAATGATCTTAAATATATATGCACCCAACACAGGAGCACCCATATACATAAGACTTATAAAAAGACTTAGACTCCCACACAATAATAGTGGGAGACTTTAACATCAATATTAGACAGATCAGCGAGACAGATATCCAGGACTTGAACACAGATTCGGAACTTCTATGAGGCTTCTGATTCTGATTTTATTTTCTAATTAATCCCTCAGCTGTATCTATTCTATCTATTTAAATCTGTGTTTCAATTAGCATATACTTCCATATCTAGTATTATTACTGACTTTTTAATGTTTTCATGACAATATACTTTCTTATATAAGTTATGATTATGAAGCAAATACATTCTACAACTTTTAAGGTTGAGATATATGTACATATATATATATACAAACTTTTTTTTGAGATGGAGTTTCAAGCTTGTTGCCCAGGCTGGAGTGCATTGGCAATCTCAGCTCACAGCAACCTCCACCTCCTGGGTTCAAGCAGTTCTCCTGCCTCAACCTCCTGAGTAGCTGGGATTACAGGCATGCACCACCATGCTGGACTAATTTTTGTAGTTTTAGTTGAGATGGGGTTTTACTATATTGGCCAGGCTGGCCTCAAACTCCTGGCATCGTAATCTGCCTGCCTCAGCCTCCAAAAGTGCTGAGATTACTGGCATGAGCCACTGCGCCCAGCCAATATTGATATTCCTGCTCCTGATACAATGTGTGTAAAACAGTGCATTTTCTATTATCTGTGAAAATAAAGGTGGTCTTCAAATTTCTCACTAGTTTGGTTTATGGCCTCATTTTTTTCTGGAACAGATTTCTTTGTCAAATAATTTGTATGGGAAAAGGTAAGGCATACTTCTGGTTATTCTCTTTGGGTTTAAGGAATAGTTGCAGATGAGCTTCAGAGTCCTGTCTTAGTGAAAAGATTCAGCAGTCGCATTGTTTAGTATTGTTTTTAAGCACTTTGAGTTTTAGAAGGCTGGAAAATGGGGAGAAAACATCAAATGGAACTGTTGAGGAGAAAGGAGTAGGAAAGAAGAGAATCAAAGAGATGATAGTGTTCTGACAGAATAAAATGTTTAGAGAAGGTAGAGCCAATTGCAGAAATCTAGAACAATGGCTGGGCACGGTGGCTCACACCTGTAATCCTAGCACTTTGGGAGGCTGAGTTGGGCGGATTCGAGACCAACCTGACCAACATGGTGAAACCTCATATCTGCCAAAAATACAAAATTAGTCAGGCATGGTGGTGTGAGCCTGCAATCCCAGCTACTCAGGAAGCTGAGGCAGGAGAATCACTTGAATCCGGGAGTTGGCAGTTGCAGTGAGCTGAGATCATGCCACTGCACTCCAGCCTGGGCGACGGAGTTAGACTCTGTCTCAAAACAAAACAAGTGGAACAATAACTAGATAGGGAGGGGGATACAAATACATCATTTGTAAATCTGGGGAAATTAAATATTACACTTTGTGTGCCAATATAAAAGTTTTTCTCTAGAATAATGAGTTTGTCATTGCAAAATAATGAGACAGTCATTGTAAATTTGATAAACTCCATAAAATTAATAATTTTAATTTTTAGTTACAATATATTATCTAACAAATCAGTATTTAAAATGCAGTGTTTCTTTTCAGAAAAAACTGTATTTTTCAACTTCAAAACATACATTTCATAACAAAATGTTAAGCTAGCTCAATACATAGTTTTACATTCCCTTTAGACTATAAGGGAATCTTATTAACTGTCCACATAAGTTTTGCAAATGTTAATATAGTCGGGTTTCTTATTTTAGCACTGCTTCTGACTTACATAGTTTATAAAAAGTTGTTTGAGTAATTGAGAAGGCAAATCAGAAAATGTATCATGGCTTATTTAATTGCTATTCAACTATAATGCATGATGATAGATGCCTGTTTTGATTGTAGCTTAGCATGCCCTTAGGAAATAATGTGTTTGTACATATTCATTGTTATAACTGACCTGTTACAACAACTGGCTAGCAGTAATGCCAAAACAAGGATTCATTATAAATAGACCAATTTATTTTAGTAAGAGTTTAATTGTGGCCCCATAATCACTCAATTTTACAGGCCAGTTAAAAATATCAAATAATTCTCCCACTACTTTGGTTTTTATAAATACTGATGGTGAACAATTTTGCCCTCTCTGTCCCTATCCCGTAATTCATTGTGATGTTTATATCTAAATCCTTAGGTTGATGAGCATGGCTTATAGGCAAGTGGGTGGTTTGCATGTCTTCAGAATGGCTCTGAAAGTATATATTGACAGAAGCACTAATTAGTGAAGCGTATTTCAAAGTAAGTAATTTGGTGTAGAGAACTTCACCAGGAGCCTTGTTCATGAAACTAGACACATAATTGCTAATATAGATCACCAGGTATTGCTGTTGTCTTCTCAAAATCACATGGGCAATTCTAATCAATTCCGAACTGATGTGGGTTGCATCTTTTCCTTTGAAATGAATAAGAAAACTTTACTGAGCCAATTTCAGGCTATCAAATAACAGAAAAAAGGGGAAGGATTGCAATCTGATAAAGCTAAACTCTGACTTTGGATTCAGAAAGACTTTAGTTCACAATTCATTTCTGGTAACTGTTAGCTGTGTCAGAGGAAAATTCTGTATCTTCTCTGAGACTGTTTATTTTATAAAATATAATTGTAATAATAAAAAAATGTGATTTGTCAACAGTGCAGAAAAATAAAGAGGTGTAAGGCAGGATATCTAGTACAAACCTTTTCACTCAAGAAATACTAGTATTTTTTTAAGTTATTATTAAGTCTACAAATGATGGCTTGAATGAAATACAGACAAGGTAGAATTTGTAAATATGTGCTGATCATTTATATTTATTGTCCTTCTCTTTCTTTCTTTTTTCTCTCCCTCACTTATACTTTGTCCTTCTTTTCTGCAGAGATCTGCAAACGTTACTACATTTGCAGAATTCTCTACATGTTTTTATATCTAGTGCTATATAACAAGCAATCACAAAATGCAGTGATTACACAGCAATTTATTATGATCTCTCACGTCCATGAATCTTGTGGGCTTCCAGGATTCATTTGATTAGTTCCTGCTTATGGTCCCTCAAGGGGTTGAAGTCATATGTCAGGTGAGAACTAAAGACCCTTAAAGTTTGAGTGGCCATGGTATCTAAGATGACTCACTCACATGGTTGAGAGTTGAGACTGTCTGTTAACTGAAAGTTCAACTGAGGCTGTCAACCAGAGTCCACACATGGCCTCTCATGCTCATCACTGTGTAGGGGTTGAGTTTTAAATTAAGTATCTCAAGAGTAAATGTCCCCAAATGCCCATGTGGCAGCATTAAGAATTTTTCTGACCTTGCCTCCACCACATCCTTTTGGTCAAGAGTGAGTTACAAAGCCAACCAGATTTGAGAGGAAGATGCCACAAAAGCATAGACAAATGCAGAAAGGAGAAGGCATTTTTTTCAGATTGGATGCCACAAGCCTTTTACTCATTTTGGGGGAAATAATGCTAAGAAGCAGCAGAACGTGCCAAACACTTATTTTCCTGGTGTATCTTTCTTCAAGAGCATAGACATATGCTCTGGATTCAGCCAAACACATATAGCTGCCCTAATCATGAAAGAAGTTGCTAAGGAAGTCATTTCTGTCAGCGCTGCAACAGTGGCAGTATCACTTTGTTTCCACAGGCAGTAGTGCCTGAATTAGTACATAAGTGACATCAGCAGCTTGCATCAGTGACAGTGGGATCCTCCAGAGAACAAATCAGAATGGTCAGGGCCAGGGCACTAGTTGTGACATCTAGTCCTCAACCTTGAAGAGCAGATCTACTTGTTTGTTTCCTGCTATTGGATGTGACTCTGTCTTCACATTTTTGAGACTCATCCATTGATCCCTTCAATGATTCCTTTGCTGTCAGTGATCTTTCAATATGCGATTTTGCTTACTTTAGTCAGGTATAATTGTATTGCTTATATCTCAGTATTCTGATTCATACAAACATAATTATATTTAATGATTTTTTAATATGAGAAAACTCCCCTAGGCCTCACACTAAATACAGACCTAATATAATCTGATCATATTGAACAATCTCTATAGAATAAAACGTACATACTTACATTATTATAACATTTAAGGTCTTAATGTTATTATAATTAATCATTTTATACTTTATCTTGAATATTTATTTTATTCCAGTTTCTGAAGATAAATATCATGCACCAAAAATTTGATCTTACAGCAAGTACACAGCCTCTAGGTGCATATATTCTACTACAGAAATAAACTTGAAAAATTTCAAAATGGTGCTCTGCAAGCTATTTATATAATGGTTAACTTTCGCTTTTTCCAGTTTTGCCTTCACAATTTTTGCTTTTATTTTTTATTGCTAAACATATTTCAGAAGAATCCGAAGAGGAAAACCTCAGGCAGAGCAACTGTAAAGCCATGTTTCAATAGAACTGAGTCTTCTAACCTATCTGCTAAAAGTAAGAAAGCTAAGTAGTTATGGGACTTGTATTATTAAAAGGAAGGAGTGAGGGGCCATCCTCACCAAGGCATAAGCAATGGAATTATACTAAGCAATTATATTAATAACAGTTATAATAACAACAATTATGAGTAATGAAGTTATACAAAGTGAAGCAAAGGACATGCCCTAAAATAAGCTCCTCTTAAAATATTTTAGCATATCATTTACTGATTATACATCATATTTTCTTACAGTAACAGATGTTATAACCAACATGACCTAGCAGAGTATTGCTAGCAAAGGCATATTACAATGTTAACTCTCATTCTGATAGTCAAAGAAAAATTTCCATCAATATAAGATCAGCCTGGAAGATATACATAGATGCAAAATTAAAAAGGGAAAAACGATTAACAAACACAACCTGGGTCCCCAGTCATTGCAGTTAATTCAAACAAACATCAGACTAGCACTGAATATGCCTCATGTCTGATTACAATACAGTGCCAAAGTTTTCTGACCTACTCTTGCCTGGCTCTTCTTTCAATAAAGAGATGATTTAGATTCTCTGTTTAACATACTTTGTATCAGATGAGTGTATACGTGTGTGTGCGTGTACATGTAAGAGAAAGGGAGAGGTATGAGAGTTAAGAGTATAAAATATTATGAAGAACCAAAATAATGCAAACTCTAGTTTTATCAATCCCTTTCCATTTTTAGCAGCATAGTCATTTACCAAAGCATGCATATCAAAACACTGATTGAAGTTCCAATGATGGCATAATATTTTCCAAAGGAAAAAAAAATTAGTAAAAGTATGGTTTTCTCCAGCAGGACAGCTCATTAAGTTTTATAAAGGAATTTCTTTGTTTTGGTGAGACACCTAAAAATTCATTAATGAGAGAATAGATATCACAAAATACAATATTAATATTTTAATTGAACCTATGCCTGACTTCTGAAAAATTAGTTACATTCTGATATTTTCCCATATTGATTCATGTCAATATCCCTTAGGGGACCACAACTATGTTATAAACATCCTCTATGTCCTCTATCACTTTCCTCCTAGCACTTTCCTCAGTATTAGGCATAAAGTATAATTAGTGAGCAATTACAGTGGTCATGCCAATATCACTATGAATCACGTTTAAGAGCAGTTAATTAAGGCTACTTTATCAAGTCACGATCAGGGTGGAGACACCTCATGATTCCCACACCAATGATGTTTAAAAAGTTACTAATGCTCATTAAATATCATTAAAATAATATTATTTATTTATAAAATAATGATAATATCATTATTTTAATGAATTTTCTACCATTTTCTAGAAATATTTCAAAAGAACAGAAATGATCAAAACAATGTATTATTCTAAACATATTTGGCAAACCCCAAATATTTTATACACATATTTTGCATATGCATAAAATAGGCCAGATGTTTTCCTCAGTTAATTCTTTAAAACATCCTCAATGTCAAAGAATTACTGTGAATCCTCATTTTATTTATAAAGAGATTCAGTCAACAGCAATTAAGTAACTTGTCAGTGGTTACACACTTTGAGAGTCATGGGGCCAAGATTTGAAACTGGGTGATCTGGCTCCAAAGCCCACCTCTCTGAGCTTCAAAGTCTTGTCTTTATGGACATCACTGTATGTATCAACTCTCCTAACAAGGTCTCAGAATGTATTTCTGAGGATTTACTAACTTGAGATTGTTTTTATTTTCATTCATCATTAAAGGTTTTTCAACTATTTAAAATTCCGAGCACTGAGGAGTGCTTTAGAGATTGAAACAGGAATTATACATAGGAAATGGAGCAAAATAGCATATTAAGAAACAAAAGCTTATTTTGAGTTGAGATGTTGTGAATCAGTGGACTAAGGTTGATAATTGTATTTCTATACTTGAGATTCTCTGATTACAACACTATGATTTTTATAGAGAGTCAAGTGGGCACTTAATATGAGAGGGTGGTCCCTGAAGTTTTGCTATTTATTATGTTTTCTCTCAGAGAGAAATATTACCTTTTATGACTCTAAGAAAATAAAATGTGAATATTTAGGATATTCCATGCTAATACCATTTGGTCATTAGCATTTCTCAGTTTATTTGACCCATGCCCACAATTTAACTGAAACATAAAATGAGAAATCTTGCTGTTGCATAAACCAAAATATAATTATTTGTCTTTCAACTCAGGAGACTTCTGTCTGGTCAAAAGGTAATTTTAAAAGTACATAAATTATGATTAAGATCAGGTAGAATGTCATTTTCTTTCTATTTTTAAATTTACTCACTATTTTAAAAACAGAAGCAAAATTATTCTTCATTTTTCAAAGTTATTTTTATTTTTACTTTGATGCTTTCATTGCCCTTTCTCAGTTGCTCTGTAATTTATGGAAGCTACCCAATTTAATTTTCTCTTGGGAATAATCTGTAAATATTTGAAAGTGCTATTAATGCTACTGTAACTTATTAAAATACCAGTTTACCTAGTTACAAGTGACATGCCCTCAAGATCATTTGCACAGAAATCTCATCTTCACTTAAAATTTGTCAGTCATGTTCATTCAGCTATTTAACATTTATTGATTGATTAGTTTTCTATTCTCAGGTCAGGTAAGAGTGAACACAAAGACAAAGCTCATATTTCAGTAGAATTGTATTCTAGAAGAGGGAGACAAAAATACACAATTAAATAGATATAATGATAATTAAATTAATATAATATGCATTGACATACATGTTATGTCAAGAAATTAACAAATTAGGCAATATAGAGAGATAGGATGATGACGCTACTCTAGTACATGTAGAGCCAGGAACCGTCTCAAATATGATGGCATTTAGGCAGATTTTTTTTTCTTTTTTTTTTGAGATGGGGTCTCACTCTGTCACCCACAGTGCAGTGGTGTAATCTCGGCTCACGGCAACCTCTGCCTCCCGGGTTCAAGTGATTCTTCTGCCTCAGTCTCCCGAGTAGCTGGGACCACAGGCACACACCACCATGCCCGGCTAATTTTTGTATTTTTAGTAGAGACAGTGTTTTACCATATTGGCTGGTCTCAAACTCCTGACCTCAGACTCCCAAAGTGCTGG
Organism: Cebus imitator; assembly: GCF_001604975.1. Taxonomy (NCBI): domain Eukaryota; kingdom Metazoa; phylum Chordata; class Mammalia; order Primates; family Cebidae; genus Cebus; species Cebus imitator. The sequence goes on along the minus strand of NW_016107411.1, from coordinate 6,128,620 downwards.
GATTACACATGTGAGCCACAGTGCCTGGCCCATTTAGGTAGATTTAAATGAAATAAGGTTATTGGCTCTCTGGCAGGCCAGTAAGTGTGGGACAGGAAGATTAAGTTTCATGATGGGGGAAACCTAGGGTGTCCAATTACAGGGCAGAGACCTCGGAGGTTGAGGGAGGTGTTGTAAAAAATAAGCAGAGTGATTTGAAATTTCTATGACTTTCATATAAATATTATGAAAAGCAATCTTTCCAGTGACAGGTAAGAGGTTAACTTTGCAGTCATGGAATCTCTAAATTGTCAGCTGATATCTCTTCCCATCAAAAAAAATCTAAAACAGCACAAATATCTCATTATTACAATATTGCAATATCACACATGGACATCATAATTAAACTATAACAAGGAACAAAAGGACCAAATGATAATATATGGGCACTTTTGATGTCTATATGGTTCTCAGACAAAGATAGGATATGAATGAATATTCCAACCTAATTCCACTACAGTAAGATATTATTAACTGATCATGATACTTCATTTTCCTCCCCCTCAAAGACCACCATGCACACACAAAGTCATCTTTTGGTAACACCTTTTCTTTGAAGCATGTATGAATGCAGGTTAAGACTTAGGCACCGGTAACTGTAAATAATTTTTTTTTAAATAAAATATCATCTTAATATTAGATTCCATGAAAATAACAATAGCAAGACTTTAATATGATCTAAACATACTTTTAAACATCCTACTAGAAACCACTTCCTTTAATTTGTATAATAATTCTATAAAATTGTATTGAAATCCCATTTTATGTCCATTTTACAGATGAGGTAACTGAGGTAGAGATTACTATTTAGCAAGGTGACACAGCTGATGATTAATACAGTTGAAAAGTGAACCTGAGCTAATGGGCTCCAGAATCCATGCTTTAACTGCTACACCACATAAAACTTGGTAAAAGCAACAAAGCAAACAAAATATGTGAAATACAACATAACACAATATCAGAATTTTTTAAATTCACTTATAATTTTGCCAGCCCAACATTTCATCCATTTCATTTCTTTCATGTGCACTTTCTATCTATGCTCATGAATATACATTTTTAAATAATTCTAACTGGAGGGCTCTACAATTTTCTATTATATTTCAAAGGTCATTTAAAATGTCAGTGTTGGGATCATTTATAAAGTAATTGTTTCAATATCTCTGTAATATCATGCTGAGTGGACATGCCACTCAGTCATTTGGGATGATTCCAGAATTGCAAATTCATTTTTTTTTTGCATGAAGATATCTTTACTTTTTCAGAACATTATCTTGAGAAAGCATTCTAGAAAATGAGGTTGGAGTGGTTTAAAGATACAAACACATGTATGACTCTTGATACATGTACTGCTTATACGGTATTTTATTTGCCTGGTATCTATCGTATGAAAATTGATGATAATTAGTAACTTCATCTTGTCTAATCATTCTGATAATAGATTCTGTTATGCTAATGCTCAGTCCCAGAAGCTGGGCCTGTTTATGAGTATTTTGCAGTAGGAAAATAATAGAGTACAAGTGGTAACACATGAAGTCAAGATTTAGGGATAAAATATTAAGCACTTGGAAAAAAAGAGAAATTCCTAACTAACAATTTGGTATTTCTCTTCTATTTATGTCATTCTAGAAAACATTGTAACTTTCCCTATTAGTGGATTAGATACTGTGTTGTCAAGACAGCTAGATAAAAATTAAACAACAACGCAATTCAATAATCAAAATATTTTCAACAACATAATTTTTCTAGGAATGATTAACATGATCACTAGCAGGGAGGGCTTTATGTGTTGCCAGAATTATTGCATATCACTCAGACTAAACATAACAGTCTGTGTACGCATTATGCTAGAGCATAAATGTGATAAAATGTGTGCCTTTCCAGAATGTCAGAGAAAGTTATTGGTCTTTCCATCATTTTTGATATTTAATGTTTAGTGATTCATACTATTTTTCATATAATATTATTGTACATGTTAAAAATTAAGAGTGGTGCTGTCAGGAAACTTCATGAGGTATTTAACATACAAGCTAATATTTTCCATAAATATTTCCATGCATACACATTCACATCTTATCTCAAAGGAAAGCCTATGGAAAAACTTGATTTAGGCATTCTGAAAAAGTTACTTATTGAGAGAAAGAAAAAAAATAACTAACAAATAGCAGTCATGTAATACACTGAAACTAATAGTTTTACTGTTAAGAGGAGCTACCAACAACATTGCATAAAAAGATGATCTTCATTAATGTAACAGCACCCTCTATGTTCAAGAGTCTACAGTAGAGAGCAGAGTAATAATCGAATAGTTATCAAAACCTGTTTTTTCCACATCAGGTTTTATACCTAAGGATGAAATTTTCTTATTTATCAGTCAATTTTATTGTCCACCTTCATAAAGACAAAAGAATAAAATTAAGATTTTATAAGAAAACATGGGGGAGGATCCAAGATGGCCGTTTAGGAACAGCTCAGGATTGCAGCTCCCAGTGAAAGCGCAGAGGGTGAGTGGACGCCGTATTTTTATTGCCCACAGACTAGGAAATTCCCGGGCGGAGGAGCTCCACAGGTCACCAGGGCAGCTGTTTTGGCCAGCGCGGCTGTGCCGGCCGGGGCCGCTCCTTTGCCCCGCGGGGCTGCTTTGTTGGCGCCCCGGAGCAGCGGTTCTCCGTACAAAATACACCGGTCCGGGTGCCCTTTTGGCTGGAGACTACAGCCACGGGAAGTCACCCATTCGTCTGTTTAAAAAGGGGACTGAGCAGGGAACCAGGACAGTAGATTCCAGAG
>NW_016107411.1:6032562-6119014 GCF_001604975.1 Cebus imitator | reverse complement strand
CACATGTTCTCACTCATAGGTGGGTGTTGAACAATGAGAACACATGGACACAGGGAGGGGAGCACTACACACTGGGGTCAGTTGGGGGGAAATAAAGGAGGGACGGTGGGGGGTGGGGAGCTTGGGAGAGATAGCAAGGGGAGAAATGCCAGATGTAAGTGATGGGGAGGAAGGCAACAAATCACACTGCCAGGTGTGTACCTATGCAACAATTTTGCATATTCTTCACATGTACCCCAAAACCTAAAATGCAATAAAATAAATAAATGGGGGGAAAAAAAAGAAAAAACAAAATAAAATTTTAAATCCACAGTTGTCAATTTCATTGGAGAAATGCCATTGACCTATCATGTTTGGATATTTAAAGCAGAAATGATTTTTTGAGCCCAAAAATAATGCATTTTAATAGTCATGATTAATGTTTAAAGGTCTACTAAGTAGCAGAAAATTATTAGACTTTGACATAAACCATAGGTACCAATTACAGGTTTCATTCATAATGCACCTCTTTACAAATTACAAGGAAAGCCTGGCTGAATTATACAGAAAAATTTTACTAGAAAAACATTTCACTAGAAAGCTTTTTATCATAGAATTAATACCAGAGGTGGATATAAAAGTATTGTCCAGGTAAAAACAAAACAAAACAACAATAAAAAATCCTTTTTTTTCCTCTCTACCATTTAGTATCTATAATGTGTTCATAAATTTTCCAATATAAAGCTATGGCTTATTCCACTAACTTTGCCCTCAATCTGTTAAAGGCATAGAAAAATTACAGTAGTAAAGTCCAGGTTTTTTGAGGGCTTACTTAAATAGGAATAGTTCTAAATGTTTATTTCTTTTTATTAGTAATTTAAAATGCTTATTCATTTAAGATACCTACAGTTTATGTTAATTGTGTTCATACTGCAACCATAAACATTTAAGAATACTGAATTATCTAAGATAAAATGCAAAAAAAATGAATGATTCTTGTTTGTTTATTTATTTAGAGACAGGTTCTCTCTCTGTTGCCCAGGATGGAGTACAGTGGTGTGATCATAATTAACTGCGGCCTTGAACTACCATGTTCAAGTGATCCTCCCCCTACAGTCTCCTGAGTAGCTGGGACTGCAAGTAAGCACCACCATGCCCAGCTTTTATTAGTGTTCTTATTACTATTATTATTATTACATATAGACACAGAGTCTTGCTATGTTGCCCAAGCTGGTCTCAAATTTCTAGATTCAAGCAATCCTCCTGCCACAACCTTGCCAAGTGCTGGGTTTACAGACTTAAGCTAATGTACCCATCCAAAATGGATGTTGTGATTAAGGATTTTTATTCTAAACTGTACATTTATGCAACTGTGGTGCTAAGTACATTGCGAACACTAAGAAAAGAAAGATGGAAATGGAAGAGTTCACTGAATTAGAAATGGGAGCAGCCTTAGGATGTTTCAAATGAATTAAAAGTTTCTGTCATATGCTTTAATTTTTTACACAAGTTCAAGACTATTAGAAGACTATGACAATTTGAAGAAATAATTCCCCACATTGTTCTCAAAAATTGTCAAACTTATTCTACATGATTTATAATACAATGTTACTGAATCTTGAATGTGTAATACCTGAGATGAAAAAACAGCCAAACTAAAACAAATAAATTTAACAGAAGAAAAGTTAAACACAAACATGTCCAAGTTTACCCCAGTGACTTCTATCAAATAGGAAAACAGGATGTCTTATGGCTAATAAGAAATTAACCACTGAGATGTTAAAACTTTTCAGAGATGTAAGAATAGAATCTGTCAGATCCAAAATATAGTCACAATTCAAATCCCCAATTATCATCTTTTTTAAGAAAATCAGGGGCTTTAAAGTAGGTGTTATAAATAGAGGACCTATGGTTTTATTTAAAGGATGTGGTAAATGAATAAACTGCTTTGCAAATAATAATTATATTCTATCCTTAATATTTAGAAAAGTGTTAAATTATTGAAGACATTTACTTTTCTAAAACCAAAAATATAATTTTAAAAACATAAACTCTATAAAATAATTTTAAATACTAAGAAAAATTAAAAGGGGGTGAATTTATTTACTTTTTAATTTCAAGGGTAGAGAAGAAAATTGAAACAACATATATTTGAACATTTTTGTTTAAGATACTCTGAGGGAAGCCAACACTTACATATCAAATATAGAGCAAATTTGTCTGTACAAGAACCAACTGCCCAGAACAAAAGATAAATGCACAAATAGCTACTGCAGTGGTAGTACAGTCAATTTGGGCAGAGATGACGTAAATATTTGAGTAGATTAGTAGATCTTTGTAGGAAAGAGAGGTTGACTAACTACTCATTACCATGTAATGTACTATTTAATTGAACTTGACTATAACCCTATAATGCTGAAAAGAGAAGTCTGAAAAATCAAGGTATTCATTATCCAAATAATAATATTTATTTGTGAATTTTAAACATCAGAATTCATCAATTTGACACCAATTAGTGCATTAAACAGATATAGGTCATTCTTAAAAATCAAGAAGGCTTGAAATCAATGACTTCTCAAATGTAGTGATTTTAAAGTCAAGGTTAAATTGCTAGTCAAGTGCTGAAAATACAGTGACAAGCATAGACAGTACCCTTGACCTTGTCCTTCCTTTACAAAAAGAAGTTGGATCTAAATGCCTCCCTCCATCCAATATATCCTCTTGTCTGTCACCAATGGTATACTTATTGCTAGATCCTGAGTCCCTAGCTCAGACAATCATCTCCATTTGCTTCCTACTCCAGCTCCTTCTATCTGGTCTTTCTTTGCTACAATTTATTATTTATGTTACACCAAAATGACATTTCAAAACCATCAATCCAGGTAATAAGCTCCATGAGGGAAAGGCCCCTGACAATGAGAAATTCACAGCTGTCTGTAACTTTTCATCAAGGTACCAGCACCTGGTACATAGTACACAAAGTAAACCTTCAATGCATATGGTTGAATGAGTGAATGAACAATAAATCACCTATTTACTGCATTCCCTTCAGTGGCACACATAAATTTCAACTTTGTTAATGTGACCTCTCTCTCTCCATATCCTCCCTTACCCCCACAATGTACTCTATTATCCCACAATGCTATGGCTCTTCCAGTTTCTGCAATAAAAAAAAAAAAAATCAATAACAAAACAAAAATACAAGCTCTCCATTTTAGTTACTTTATTTCATTCTGGAATATTCCTATCTCTCTGCTGTCTTTCTTCCTCTAAATGGCCCTTCTTAAGCTTAACACCTACTCATCCTACAGTCTTAGCTCTCCATCAATATATCACCTTGAATCCTCCTCTCAAAGCTCCCAAAAATGAAAGACAAACCTTTCCTGTTTGATTTAGCCTAGAGCCTAATGCCGGTCACATAGTGTACTCTAAATAAATGTATATAGAAAGAAAAAAGAAAAGAAAAGGAAGAGAGGGAGGACAGAAAGAAGGAAGGAAGGAAAATAAATGTCAGTTCATTGATATTAGTTAGAAGTTTATTCATTACTTTTGCAATCAAAGTTGCTTTAGCATATGTTTTACAAAAGACTCCTGCCCTCATAATTCACATAACCCAGTTTTTCTTAACAGATTCCAAGATAAAATTTTTGTCTAGGAAAGTAATAATCATATATTGTTCATATTCAACAAACTTTTACAAACACTGTACAGATATTCAAATATGGATGTTCATTGATATATATTCATAGTAATTATAGATGCATTTAGTCAACAAAAGAATCACTGATTGACAGTCTGATATAATGGGACAAACATGGAACTTCAGATATGTAGCCACCTGTGCTGAAATCTTAGACATAACCAATTCAAGTTTTCCGACCTTGAGCTAGTTTCTGAAGATCTCTATGTATCACTTTCCTCACGTAGAAAATACAGATAAAAGCAAATTTTAGGGTTTAGAAACAATGTACACTACAAGAAAGATTGAAGTTGTTCAAAAGTAAGTATTATTTCAAAGTCCTTGTGTTGAAATCTATATCGTCAAATGTTTCTATTTTAGTAGAAAGGATATTACAAAACAAAAGAAATTACCACTCAAAAATATCATAGTAGATATCTTTATATGCCTGTTGTTTTCCTATAAGATAATTAAGACTTAACCGTGACTAATTACCATAGAGAGAGGTTTCCTGCCTCTATTGAAAATCAATTTGTGTCACATAAGGTACATTAAAACATGCATTACATTAGGTATTCAGTGTCTGGTAATCAATTCATTAAAATGATTTAAACACTTGTAAGTAGATCTTTGGTGCCTTTTATAATGTTAATAAAGTTTTATCAGAAATTGTAGAAAACTTTTAGATCGATTCTTTAAAGTTTAAACTCTTCATCTTTTACCCAACTGAAGTGAATTTAGAGTTAAATATCTATGGTTTGTGTATACGATTAAACAGTATCACACTATTCATGGTGTTTAGCTAAGTAGATTAATTGGAATTATTTCTAAAATGCTTCTTAAATATCAAGTCCAATTCTAGGGACTAAGGGGTTAATAGTAAAGAAAAAGGAAAAAAAATCCCTATCGACATAACATTTTAACACAGTACCAACTTATTACCTCAGTTTCATAGCTCAGAAGTCAGACCGGTTTTTGCCGAGGTCTCTGCTTACCTTCTCACAAGAATGACACCAAGTTGCTAACAGGGCTAGACTCTTACCTGGAGTGTCTGGAGAAAAATTTGCTTCCAAGTTCATTCAGGCAGTTAGAAGAATTCATTTCCTTGCAGTTGCAGACTGAAGTCCTCATTTTCTGGTTGGCTGTCAACCAAAGGTCATTCTCACCTCCTTGTGGTTGTTCCTTATACATGACCCATTCTATTTTCAAAGCCAGCAGTGACACATCAAAGTCTTCTCATGCTTCAGATATCTCTGATTTTCTTTTTTGCTGTCAACGAGAGGAAACTCTTTTTAAAAGACTCATCTGATTGAGTCAATCCCCTTCAGATGCATAATCTCTGTTTTTTTTTCTCTTTTTTTATTATACTTTAAGTTCTGGGGTACATGTGCAGATAATGCAGGAATGTTACATAGTCATACACATGCCATCATGGTTTGTGGCATCCACCCTCCCCCCATTACCTACATTATGTACTTCTCCTAATGTTATCCCACCCCAATCCCCCCATCCCTGCTATCCCTCCCCACCCGCCAACAGGCCCCAGTGTGTGATGATCCCTTCCCTGTGTCCATGTGTTCTCATTGATCAACATCCACTTATGACTGAGAACATGAGGTGTTTGGTTTTCTCTTCTTGTGTCAGTTTGCTGAGAATGATGGTTTCCAGCTTCATCCATGCTCGCCCAAAGGACGTGAACTCATGCCTTTTATGGCTGCATAGTATTCCACTATGTATATGTGCCACATTTTCTTTACCAAGTTTGTCATTGATGGGCATTTGGGTTGGTTCCAAGTTTTTGCTATTGTAAACAGTGCCGCAATGAGCATACATGTGCCTGTGTCTTTATAATAGAATGATTTATAATCCTTTGCGTATATGCCCAGTAATGTGATTGCTGGGTCAAATGGTATTTCTAGGTCTAGATCCTTGAAGAATTGCCACACCGTCTTCCACAATGGTTGAACTAATTTGCACTCCCACCAACAGTGTATTAAAGTCAACTGACTTGGGACTTCTATTACATTTGTAAAATCCCTTCACACAGGTATCTAGATTCATGTTTGGTTGGGTATCCCACAGTCATAAATCTTTGGAATCGGTATCTTTAGAATTGTGCCTACCACAAGAGATACCAATACTTAAATAAATGAAACATATATTATGTCAGATAATGGATATGAAAAGAATAAAACAAATAGAATACAAGAAATGCTTATGTAAAGATGACAAGTTAAAAGGAACATTCAGTATCCCCCTATAATTTAAAGCAGAAGGTACTGGCATAAAGCTGCAAATGTCAAATGGGAAGAAAAAGGGAGGGATCTTGGCAGGAGCATCTAGTGTTTGATCACTCCACTCTTAACTCCTGTCAGTGGTTACTGGTAGGCCAAATGGGAGGGGCATCTTACAAAAAATATAAACTAAGCTGTACCAGTTGAAGAAAAATACAAATGGAAGCTGTACCCATCTATCCTCAAGGGCATTTTCTTTTCACCAGCCTGAATGTAGTTGTTATTATTCCAATACATGCTCTTACTCCGAGTCTTGAAACAGAAACTATATTTTCAAAACTGTATTAGGATTCACAAAACAGATAAATTGTACCAAAGCATCACACACACGACAAACTACCTAAGCTCAAACCCTTTTAATGTGTTTATTCAGACCCTATGTTCTAAGTGAACGCACAGATCGACTGATCTAACAGTAACTCCAGGACACATATATTTAAAAGATAAGACCACTGATCTTCTAGCAGCTTCTTAATTTACAAAATTATATAAATCCCTGTGAAGACCATATCTTATGACTAATTCCAGTATCCAAAATGCTATTAATGACCTTTTTTGACTCTCCATTTTGAGAATCTTTATGGTTCTCCATCGTTTCCATTTTCCTTTCCTGTAGCAAGTTAATAAACCTAACACCAGAGTGTCCCTAATGGTCTTAGGCTGGTAAAGCTTAACAATCAGAATCCTCAGTAAGATTTGCCAAGTTCCTCATAGACACTGACAAGGATCTCAATTCTGTAATTGCACAACTGAGACACGTGACATTGCCCCCTCCTCATGACCACCCTGCCCATGACTATGTAGTTAAGTTTTACACTTAATCTGAGCTCCAACTATTTCACAGGGTCCTCAATATTAGGCTTACTTCTTTATCCCGAGAAAAGAACGCCCAAGACTTCTTGGTCGCTTGATCGAATATGTACATAATTTCTTTTGCGAGGATTTTTGAAATCATTCCTTTGCCACTAACCATCTTTTCTGCCTGTCTGAAAAGCTTTAGCAAATGTGCATGTGTAAACAGTCGGATAGTAAATGTTTTAGGCTCTGTGGACCAGACCATTTCTGCTGTAACTACTCAACTCTGTTGTACCATGAAAACGTCCATAAATACATGAATGAATGAATAAGTTTGTGTTACAATAAAACATTATTTACACAAATAGGTCTTAGTCTGGATTTAGCCTCCATTACTGTAGCTTGCTAACATTTGGTTTATAAAATGAAGTTTATCAAAGTATACTACAAGGCTACAGTAATCAAAACAGCATGGTACTCATACCAAAACAGAGATATAGACCAATGGAACAGAACAGAGGCCTCAGAGGCAACGCCAGTCTTCTACAGCCATCTGATCTTTGACAAACCTGACAAAAACAAGCAATGGGGAAAGGATTCCCTGTTTAATAAATGGTGTTGGGAAAACTGGCTAGCCATGTGCAGAAAGAAGAAACTAGACCCCTTCCTGACACCTTACACTAAAATTAACTCCAGATGGATTAAGGACGTAAACATAAGACCTAACACCATAAAAACCCTCAACGAAAATCTAGGCAAAACCATTCAGGACATAGGCATGGGCAAGGACTTCATGACTAAAACACCAAAAGCATTGGCAACAAAAGCCAAAATAGACAAATGGGACCTAATTAAACTCTAGAGCTTCTGTACAGCAAAAGAAATAATCATTAGAGTGAACCAGAAACCAACAGAGTGGGACAAAATTTTTGCAATCTACCCACCTGACAAAGGGCTAATATCCAGAATCGACAACGAACTAAGACAGATTTACAAGAAAAAAACAAACCCATTCAAAAGTGGGCGAAGGATATGAACAGACACTTTTCAAAAGAAGACATCTATGAGGCCAACAAACATATGAAAAAATGCTCATCATCACTGGTCATTACAGAAATGCAAATTAAAACCACTTTGAGATACCATCTCACACCAGGTAGAATGGTGATGATTAAAAAATCTGGAGACAACAGATGCTAGAGAGGATGTGGAGAAACAGGAACACGTTTACATTATTGGGGGGAGAGTAGATTAGTTCAACCATTGTGGAAGACAGTGTTGTGATTCCTCAAGGACCTAGAAATAGAAATTCCATTTGACCCAGCAATCCCATTACTTTATATCCAAAGGATTATAAATCGTTCTACTATAAAGACACATGCACACCTATGTTCACTGTGGCACTGTTTAAAGTAGCAAAGACCTGGAACCAACCCAAGTGCCCAACCATGATAGACTAGACGAGGAAAATGTGGCACATATACACCATGGAATACTATGCAGCCATAAAAACTGATGAATTCGTGTCCTTTGTAGTGACATGGATGAATCTGGAAACTATCATTCTAACACGAGAACAGAAAATCGAACACCACATGTTCTCACTCATAGGCAGGTGTTGAACAATGAGAACACATGGACACAGGGAGGGAAGCATCACACACTGGGGTCTGTTGTGGGGGAATAGGGGAGGGACAGCAGGGGGTAGGGAGGTTGGGGAGGGATAACATGGGGAGAAATGCCAGATATAGGTGATGAGGAGGAAAGCAGCAAACCACATTGCCATGTATGTACCTATGTAATAATCCTGCATGTTCTGCACATGTACCCCAGAACCTAAAGTGCAATGAAATATATATATATATATTTATATTTATATATATACATATATATATATGTATATGTTTAAAATAAAAATAATAAATAGAAAAATGAAGTTTAAAGGTGAACTCAGGAGAATAGGGTCTGGAGGCAGGGAATCTACGGCCCATTCCTATTGACTTCCTATAACTGAATTAAAAGGAAAATACCACGTCTCCACCAACAACTAACAAAAGGATCAGAGGTTACTCTCTTTGTAACCCCCACCCCTTTTTCTGTATTATAGATGAAAATGAAAGTACCTCTGATAGGTCTCTCCTGCAACCAATCAGGTTGGATGCAGGCAAAGTCTTCATGTGTAACTTTGTATTAATGATTTTACTTCAGCCTCTGACTGGTCACCTTCCACAACCAATCAGACTATTGCAGGCCACTATTTCATTTACATACGATGTAAACTAAGTAACTAATGGGAAATCTCTACAGTACATTAAAACCCCAGAAAAATTCTGTAACCAGTGCTCTTGAGCCACTTGCCTCAGTTTGCTCCCACTCTTTGGAGTGTACTTTTGTTTAAAAAAAATTGTGCTGTTTCTTATCACTGTGTTTTGTCTAATTCTTTGTCCAAAATGCCAAGAACCCAGGCACGCTCCACGGATCATAAGGAGATGGAGACAGATAAAAAGTGGGATAAATTGGCCTCCATGCTGGAACAGCAGCTGACTGCCTCAAAATTTCATGTTCTATCATGTTCTTTGGACAAATTTTATGCCAGTTCACCTTTTCAAAACCTTATAAGAATATTTCTTAGTATTGCCTCTTTGTGTTCTTATGAAATGTTTTATTTAATTCCATGTGCCAGAGCTGGAGGTTTCTTTTGAGCCACAAATTGGCCACGACTAGTCTAGGGTCATATTCTAGAGACACATGTTTACATGGGTATAATCCTTACTGATAATTGCAGTTCTCATGGAGTCTTTTAAATCTGTGTTCCCTCCAGACTGAAAACGTGTTTCTTGTCTCATATTGTAATCTTAAGTCATATGTAATTCTCCTTAACTGGTATAATTTCACCAAGGGCAATTTGGAATTGCAGTGACATTTAGAAGGACTTTTGATATGAATAAGGTTGTTCATTTGAGAGGCTCCATAAAACAAGAATTTAATGACTCAGATTATAAGGCCTCATATAATCTACTGAAATTTATGTATTTATATAAATGTAAAATGAAAATTAAAAGAAATTTTTAAAAAATGTTTAACCCCCAATACTTTAAATACTTTTACTCTTCAAAGGATTCTTTCCTTCCCATATCCCAAATAGCTTAAAAAATATTTTTTTGTTTTAAAATTCAGTGAACTAAGCTAAAGGCTCAAGTCCTGGTTGGCACTCAAGTTTTAAATGTAACTTTAAAAGTCTTTTAAAATTTGACTATAGAGCTTTAGAATTTATTTTTTAAAGTTCATTTAATATTTCTGAAGAATAGATAATAAAGCTCTTTTTAAAAATTTGGTGTGACTAATACTGATTTTAAAACAACTATGTCTTCTAATTTTATCACAGAGTAAACAGTATTCTACTTTCTATAAGGCTAGGGATTATTTTATCATGATTTAAACTCTAAGTTTTCTATATTGAACTCTAAATTATCTATAGTGATTGGGGCCCAGAAATTTGAATTTTAGTAAGCATCATACTGATCCAGACTATCCATGTACTGCATTATACTTGGACAAACACTGGGCCCCTATAATAAGATGCTCCTTATTTTACACATACAGCAGTGATCTAATCTCTTGAGAAACATCCCAGTATATAGAGATAGTCTGCTTTTTCCCCAAATTTCTACATACCGCCTTCAAGGATAGGCATATGTAGAAGAAAGTACTTTGTAGATTTCCAGAGAAATTAAACAAATCAAGTTAAAAAGGTATCAGTAGAATCTTAGCAAATATTAATCAAGAAGACCAAGATGATACATGAATTTTATAAACCAGTTACTTAACCATTTATAAAGTGTTAGTATCAGAAATGTTGAACTTTGTCTATGACAGTAAAGTACTGAATGAAATCAGGGAGGGTTTTCTGGAAAGGGGTGTGTGTTGCAGGGGTTGGAGGGTAGAATTAAAAGAAGCATAAACAAATTTTCACAGGTGATGGAAATGTAAATCATAAGAGAGGTTAATATACCATATACACATTTGTCTAAAATCATTTAACTTACACTTAAGATCTATACATTTCAATCTAAGTGTTACCTTAATAAAGCCAATCAGTCTATCAATAGACAAACCCTGTGACATAATGCTCTACTTTGTGCCCCATCCGTAAACCACCTCTCAACTCTGGTTAGGTTTCTTGTCATTTTCTGTTTCTGTAACCACTGAAAAGATATCGTTAGGCATGTAGCAGTTCTGGAAACTCTCTGCTTTTATCTATTCTAGATGAACTTCTCCAAATCACCACAACACATCACTACTACGTACCAGTTTTGAAAATGCTATTAAAGCAACAGTAGTGCATTGAGAGGTTGGAACAGATATTTGTGTATTCTTTTATCCAGCTTATGTTTATTGAGACACTGTGTAAGAAGCAGGAAAATACAAAATGGCTTTTACACCAAGGGGCTCAGTTTAGCCAGTGAAAGTGATTGTTGACAGTGGGCAGGAGTTTTTGTCGCTTCTGCTATTTTGAGATAGAGAGTAAGTACTGTGTATACAAATTAGTTTCTCTCCAGAAAATACACCTCGTCAGTTATACTATAGAAACCAACCTGAGGAAACTCAACAGAGGAAAACCAACAAGGTGCTGTAAAGCATGACTTTACTCATAGTAAGAAAATGTACATAATATACAGAGAAATATAAATTTGCTATTGAATTCTATTCAACCTAACAGTTTAAAGGTCAGTTTTTCATTCTAACATTTAACTTCTTTACATCTTCACCTTGCCACATATTAAGCGTAGAATAAAAACTGAGTCTATGTTATTCATTTGAGATCACATTAAATGGAAGATAATTTTAAAAAACCAAATAATACAAAATTACTGAACTGATAAGAATTTTAAGCCAAGAAACTCCAAGAAATTATATTTTAAAATAATTTTTGTTTAATTACTATCAGAAGAAAAGCATTTTTATTTACAATGTCTAAACTACAACAAAATAGAGTAGGTGACAACACATGGAAAAAGTATTTAACTCCATTAACTTTATTCAAGCTCCCCTCTTATAAGCACTGCTGACTACCTAAGTCTAGTGATTTCGTAAATAATGGCAATCAATAGCAATGTCCTTTTAAAGTAAGAGAATGCAGATTTATTAACGTTGTATTTATTCTTAATGAATGAAAATCTATTTTCAATAAGAATAATTTATGTGTACAAATAAAAATTAAAAGTATGACCAGAATCCAGACATGCAAATAAACAGGCATGCCATATCAGAAGTTTTAGATTTAGTTTATGAATGAAATAACCTTATAAATTGATTATTAGAGGCCAAGACAAAGAGCTTGAAAATATGAGAATAAAATTTCAACAAGTTTCTTATAAATGTTATATATAACAACACATTTCAAATGATAAGCAAACATGATATCCACCACAGAGAGAAACACACAAAAGATGATGAAAGAAAAGAAGCATAAATAAGAGTAAATAAATCTGTAAAAAAAAAAAAAACCACCCTGCTGACAGAGAAACTATAAAGATAGATTGGTTAATGAGAAGAAACTTACAAACATTAAATTTGAGGTAACAATTGTGCTAATATAAAATATAAATGACATAAAATGGGTAAGTAATAAACATAACAAAAAGGAAAAGGGAAAATAATACATAAGAAACACCTCCACCACATGCATTACATTCACACACACACACATTAATCAAGAAAGGGCTGTTTAAGAGTGATCATTAAGGCCAGATGCGGTCGTTCACCGCTATAATCCCTGCACTTTGGGAGGCTGAGGCAGGTGAATCACCTGAGGTCAGGAGTTTGAGACCAGCCTGGCCAAGAGGGTGAAACCCAGTCTCTACTAAAAATACAAAAATTAGCTGGGTGTGGTGGCACACTCCTGTAATACCAGCCGCTCAGGAGGCTGAGACAGGAGAATCACTTGAACCTGGGAGGCAGAGTTTGCAGTTAACCGAGATCACACCAGAACACTTCAGCCTAGGGGACAAAGCAAGACTCAAATCCCCCCAAAAAATTAAAAATGAGCATTAAGAGGAATATTCTCTCTATGATTTACAAGGACCCATAATGATACTTTATTTAGTTACCTACCTACCTATCTAAAAATTGCTAAAAAGTAACCTGGGATGTTATTCTGATTTTTGTGTCCTTCAATGTAGTTTCAGTATTTCAGGTAAATTTTAGTGATTTTTAAGAAAAAAAAGTTCAATAGAAACAGAGGTATTAAACATTTTTAACAAACGGATTAACTTGATTAGTGATGCATATAACTTTTTAACATTCGAGAGATAGAAGAAATATTGCATTATATCTTTCTGTAGAAATATCTGACATCCAGGAAATAAGTCCTTCTTTTTATCATGATTCAAGAGAAACCATGGTAGATGATAAGAAAGTATGCCAAACAGAATGTGAATTTGAGAAACAGATTATTATAGTGGAAAGAACATCAGCCTAGACTTTAGAACACTAGTAATCCCATCTCTGTAACGTACTTACTGAGGCACCCAGGTTTAACTGCTACCCTTCTCTAAACTTCTATTCCTGTCTCTTTAAAAAGATGACTAATACTAAGGACATAAAGTAGTGATACAAATTTTAAAAGGCAGTATTTATATTTGCTTATTTTCTAGTCCTCTAATTTTGAAATACAAATTTATCTCTCTTGAATTTACAGCTGTCACTGAATAGCATCTATTCTATTCACTTATTAACAATCAACATTTCCCGTATTAGAAATTAGTGCTGACCCTCTGAAATTTGGAGCAGTTAGTTGCAATACATGGTTCAAAGTAATGAGGAGAGTGACTTTCATAATCAAATTTCCAGGTTATATTAATATTCATCCTAATATCCAATAATGCAATTTCTATAAAATAGGAAATATTGAGGTTTAGTAAAAGATAGGAAACATAAAAAGATTAGGGCAGTGGAGTACTGGTAAATATTTAGTAGCTGGCTCTATAGTAAAATCTTGGATTTATAGCGTTTGTCAAGCTGTATAATGTAACTAATTCCATCATACCCCATTCCAAGGTACCAATGTGACATGATCTTGGAAACAGGTGTGCAGCAGTATACTATTTACAGTATTTTCAGCATACAGGTACAAAAGATAAAAATGACCTTATGAACATAGATAATAGTAAGATGTGGCAAAATAAGTAGAAAATTATAATTTTTATGTTTTATTACTAGTAATTTTAACATCATTTATTTAACTGAATGTTCATATAATTTATTTTCAAATAATGTCTATTTCACAACCAACTTATAAAAATCTTAAAAAAAATTACGATTGGCTATTGCTAGTCAGTATGAACCTGTTGCAGAATACCCTGAATCAAGTAGAAAGTAACAGGAAGAGGGTACCATGATAGTCTAACCAGTTATAATGATGCTACAGTTTATTCACCAACTCTATCGGTCACTTTGGCCACCAGTAAATCAATATTAGCACGAAACTAGGAGATGGTAACATACAACTATTCAAGGATACAGAGGTATGGCCATGTCTGGAAAAGATGTTATAATCCACAGAAAGCAAGACAGAAGCAGAAAAAAAGAAGTCTGTTTTCTCCTTCTCAGATTTCAATTGTGTCAGGCAGATTTGTAAACACTAACCTCAGCATGTAAGGCTTTTTCTTATTTAAAAAATATATTTCTGGTTTAACACCTCTATTTCTCAATGTCTTCTAAGTAATACATTTTGAGCTATCATAATTTTCACCAAAAATTTCAAAAGACACAATCTGAACAAATGCCGCCATTTCAGTTTTGGTTTTTATTTTTTAAAATACATCCCTGAAAAGACTGAAACTCTAACAAATTAACCTTCTTTAAAATTTTCTTAAATATCAATAGAAAAAGCCATGGCGACCAAAGAACATGCTGTTGGAACTCATAAACCATTTCAGCAAAGTAGCAGGACGAAAGTCAACACACAAAAAAAATTAGCTGGATTTCTATAAATTAACAATAAAAATTTGAAAGAAAAATTAAGAGAACAATTTTGTTTATTACAGCATTACAAAGAATAAAACACTCAGGAATTAACCAAGGAGGTGAAGGACTTAAACAATAAAATCTGCTAAAGATTTCTGAAAGAAATTAAAGAAGACATAAATAAATGAAAAGACACACTATGATCATGGATTGGAAGATTTATTATTGTTAAGATGTTAATACTACCCAAAGTTATCTACTGATGTAATACAATCTCTATCAAAATATGATGTTTTATTGTAGAAATAGAAAAATTCACCCATTCATATGGTATCTCAGGGAATCCCAAATAGATAACACAATCCTGAAAAAGAATAACAAAACTGGGGACACACACTTCTTGATTTTAAAATATACTGCAAAGTTACAGCAACCAAAAACTCCCTCTATTTCCATAATGCATTTTTTTTGGCAAGAAATCTCTGCATGTCACCCACAATTAAGGAATAGGAATTTTTTCTCCTCCTCCCTGAGGTTGACATGTAAAAATTATTTGGAATTTTCTGTACCAGAGATTTTTCTATTTCTAAATTTATTGATTTAGCTACTTACATTAATATAAATATAAATATACTGACATAAATATGTAATCGTACATATTTATTTTATATTTTGAGTTATAATTTGATAATATTTTCTTCATGTTTTTATACAAATAGTTACAGCTTTGGCCATCAATAGCTCAGAATTTCTTACAGAGGGCTTCTGTGTTCCTTTTACATACCATAATCAATGTATTTGTGTTTGTGCATGTGTGTATGTGTAGGCATTTTCTTACTTTCTGGCATTCAAAATTATATTATGTACTTCCTACCTGATTGCTAGAATCAAACAGTTCTCAAAGGCTCGTAGTTTCCTTTAACTGGAGAATGGTATCAGAGACCAATATCTGGATGCTAATCGTGCTTGTCGCTACTAAGGTATCATTGTTTTTAGACCTCTTAACAGACAGAGCAAGGAAATATATATGTTTATACAAAACTATGTGTGTGTGTATATATATATAAAAGTATATATATATATATATATAAATAAAAGTATATATATATATATAAGTATATATATATATATACTTTTATAGGTAACTATCAGTAGCTTATGCTCAACATGAGCTCACACTATGTCTCTAGCTCTATCCAATATTAAGCAGATCAGTCTAGCCTCCTCCACTTGCTTGTGAGTAACTGCTCATTATAACAAAAGCAACCTAGATCCCACCATGCCATATCCATGTACTTAACTGTTGAACTGTAGTACACATGTGTAGCAGTAGCAGAGTTGTTAACCCAACATGCCACAAGAAACATCTTTGTTAACTAGAGTACAATTCGTAAATACTTTTGATTTTACTCTTACAGACGTCACTTATTTCCCAAGTCACTTAGGCTGGCAACTTGCCAGATACCTCTTTCAGTGAAGTTGTTTCACACATTTGTAATACAATTAGATTATTTTGGCACATTTTCATTTCATTCTGAGGTCTCTCGACCTCCTAAATGATTTTATTTAATTATATATATTGAGTCCAAAGCAAACAGGAGAGCCAAAAACAAGTACACAAGAGGAATATAAAGCCCCTGGTACCTAAAGCTACAGCAAACATCCACTGTTCAATTGTTAGCCAGATTAACAACAAAAAAAGTCATGTTAAAATCCTATTTACCTCAGTTTTTATTCCTTAATCCAAAGGCATGCTGAAAGTGGGGGAAAAAGTCTGAAAAGGCAAACTAGCATCAGAACCAGATTCATATATGATGCAGATGGTGGGATTATCAGATAGGACTTTAAAATAACTAGGATTAAGATGTTAAATTCTCTAAAAGAAAAAGTAGAACAATATTCCAAGAGAGATCAGTAAGAGAAATAGAAATTCTAAGAAAAAAATCTAAGAAAAATTCTAGAAATCAGAACACATAAACAGAAAGGAAGAATTTCTTTTGTGGTCACATCCATAGACTTGACAAGCATAAAAACAAGTGAACATGTTCTTTAGAAATGTCAGAAACTGAAATGCAAAAAGACAATAATAATCATAATAATAATAAACAGAACAGAGCATCTCATAATTGTGGGACAATTAAATAACTTTTAGCATATGTGTAATTGGAATATAAGATGGAGAAGAATGATAAACCAGACTGAGTAAAAGTAACTGAGAATTTTACAAAATTAGTGACAGATTCCAAACTGTAGATTCAGGAAATCAAACAATATCAAGCAGGGCAAATATCCTCAACTCTACATTATATCATATTATATTCATCTGCATAAAATAAAGACAAGGAAAAAAATCTTGAAAGGATCCAGAAGCAAGCAAATAAACAATGTACCTGCAGAGGAAAAGGGATGATAATCACAGCAGACATCTAAGCAGAAATTCCAAGTAGGAAGAGAGTGCAATAAAATATCTAGAGTTTTGAATCAAAACAATATCAACCTAGATTTGTATATCCAGCAAAACTATTCTTCCACATAAAAGTTAAACAAAGACTTGGGCAAGCAAAAATAGAATTCATTGCCAGCACACATGTTGTATGTAAAGAGAAGCTTCTCAGAGAAGAGGTAAATGATAGGTCAGAAACCTGAATCTACTTAAAGAAAGGATGTCTGAGAGTAAAAACTAAAGATAAAATATGTTATTTACTTATTGTTAGTTGATCTAAAACAAAATTGTATCAAGTAATAATCACAACAATGTATTCCATGATTATAGTTTATGGATAT
Organism: Cebus imitator; assembly: GCF_001604975.1. Classification (NCBI taxonomy): domain Eukaryota; kingdom Metazoa; phylum Chordata; class Mammalia; order Primates; family Cebidae; genus Cebus; species Cebus imitator. Next base: position 6,101,515 of record NW_016107411.1, on the reverse strand, counting down.
GTGAAGTGAATGATAGCAATAACATGTAGTATGAAAGGGAATAATTTGGAATACTTTGTTATAAGATAATTACACTACAGTTAAAGTGATAAGTTTTATTTGAGAGTGAACTGAGGTTAATTATAATGTAGAATGAAAAGTCTATGGAAATTCACCTACAAAATAAGCGAAGTTTATATGCTGAGAGGAGAGAAAATGGAATCATATAAAGTGCTCAATTAAAGCTAGAGAAGGCAGCTAAAGAGGAGGATAAAAGTGACAAAAACAAGTTTACTGAATAGAGAACATATGCAAACATAATAGATATAAATCCACCTATGTCAATAACCATTTTAAAAGTAAATGGTATAAATGCACAATTTGAAAGCAATAGTATCAGAATGGATTAAAACTGATACAATTCTATGTTGTTTACAAGGTCACTTTAAAAACAAAGAGTCAGGCATGTTAAAAGCATAAGAACACAGAGAGATATAACATGTAACACTAATCAAAAGAAAGCTGAAAATCTGTGATAAGCTTCAGGAGAAAGAAAATTATTCCAGGTGCATATGTAATGATAATGAAGTCAGTCTCTCACAAGACATTACAACCCTAAATAAGTATGTACTTAACAACAAAGTGTAAAAATAGGAAAGGCAAACTCTAATAGAACAGAAGTGAAAAACAGGTACGTCTATTATACTTGGAGACTTCTACATTTCTTTATTAATATCCTATGATAAAATCCTCACATGAACTTCTCATTCAAGCATCACTAAAACCTTATTTTTCCCCATTTTACAAAGAAAAAAAAATTGATTTTTAAATTGCCCAAGGTAACCAACATCTGGGATTCTAATTCATATAAAAGTTTTCTATGATGCTATTTTCTTTTGCCCCTATTTGTGTTGAAGCATCCCACAAGTGCTCAGTCCAAATTGATGTCTTACCATTGAGAATAATTAGTACTATTATTTTAAATGTTCACTTTGTGTACTTATGCAGCCCATTATAACAATATAAATCAGCCTTTCCTGAGTATTTGATATGTATTCAGATATTATTTTAAGCTTTTGACATGGACTCTATCATTCACGCAACAACAAATATATGACGAAAATTGTTTTAAAAAACTCATTTTACAAATGTTGAAACTGAAGCATTAAATTATTAATTTAGAAATATATAGAAGCAGTTTTCAAAAACACAATCCACCTCCAGAACATGTTACTACAATGCTATATTCTTGGTAGGCATTTCAAAAAATTATTGCTTATATTCCCTTTGAAGAATCAGTATTACTTTGTTCTGATGCTGCTATGAAGAAATATCCAAGACTGGGTAATTTATAAAGAAAACAAGTTTAATTGACTCACAGTTCTGCAGGGCTAGGAAAGTCTCAAGAAACTTACAATCATGGCAGAAGGCATAGGGGAAGAAAAATGCCTTCTTCACAGGGTGGCAGGAAGGAGAAGCGTTCAGCAAAGGGGGAAAAGCCCCTTATAAAACTATCAGGTCTCATGAGAACTCACTATCATGAAAAAATTGTGAGTAAACACCCCCATGATTCAATTACCTCCTACATGGGCCTTCCCACAACATGCGGGGATTATGGGAACTAAAATTCAAGATGAGATTTGAGTGACGACACAGCCAAACCATATCAGGGTCCTACAAACAAGTTTTGCATTGGTCTATGTATCTCTGTATGTGGTAACAATATAGTTCACTCTTCTTTCTTGTTTCATCTTTCTGCCTTAAACTTTTGGGTGTAGGTTGAATGTGCTTGAATCTCTGTACAATAAACATAAGGAATCTCTGATGAAGTAACCAAAGGAAAAGGCTTGTCACTCAAAAATGAAAGAACACTGAAAAGGTCACGGTATTTTATTTCCTTGCTCGAAATCAAGAAATCAAAGTTTTGATAGACCCTCACAGCATAGAGTTTAATAAGTAGAAAAAATAATACAGTGCATATTCCTTTTATTTCTGACATTTAATAATCAGTCAGAAATGACAAGTTAACGCTTAGCATTCTCAATGTAGTCTCTTTCCTTAGTATGTTTTGCTTGGAAACAATTGCTAGATAAAAATTTGTTCCCTGCTATCATTTCATATATTAGTAAAAAGGGATGTATAAATAAATACATACACATACACATACACAGACATATATACACACACATATATAAAAATATTACATGGAACAATTGATTTCTCCCTTTATGTTTTTCAGGTACTCTTGTGAGTTTCTGCTCTTCCTCATCCATTTAATTCCTTAAATCAGTGCATTTTTCTTTCCTCCCTCTCTTCCTTACTTTCTTCCCTCCTTTCTCTCCCTTTTTACCCCCCTTCTCTTCTTTCCCCCTCCTCCTCCTATTTCTCTTCCTCTCTTTCTCCCACTGTCCCTCCTACCCTTCCTCTTTTACCAAATAAATATTTTTTCAAGCACTCCAATATACTTAATAAATAAAAAAAATTGCTGTTAATTAGTATGTGGTCCTGGAGCTTTCTCCTGAAGTTTTCCTCTACCCCCTGCACTTTGCACAGGTTTTGGACTACACGGTAATAATTTGGAAACCACTACTCTGGTTGATTGACAAAAGCCATCACTGGATGATCTACATTAATATTATTATCATAAATGTAAGCATTTCTGAGGCATTCATATTTTGTTATCTAGGGTATTAGTAATCTAGTAGAAAAAGACATTTTTCAAAATGCCTGTTCTACCTGAAGCTGTAGACTAACAGAGGAGATGCCCTGGAAATTAGTCAATCTACCTCCCCACCTGATGAATGGATTCTATATGCAAGCCACTTTAGACTCAGGTCATTTCAGCTTAAAAAGTGAAAATTTTGTAAAAAATAAAAAATTATATATATATATATATTCTTTATAGCATCAGGAATTTTTATAAAAATTGTATAAACTGAATATGGCTTTACAAATACAAGACATTACTACTCTATCATGAATACAAAGATGGATAAGATATAATTCTTGGCCAGGCACGGTGGCTCACGTCTATAATCCCAGCACTTTGGAAGGCCAAGGCGAGCGAATCATGAGGTCAGGAGATCAAGACCAGCCTGGCCAATAAGGTAAAACTCTGTCTCTACTAATAATATAAAAATTAGCCAGGTGCTGTGGCATGCACCTGTAGTCCTAGCGACTTGGGAGGCTGAGGCAGAAGAATCACTTGAACCCGGGAGGTGGAGGTTGCAGTGAGCTGAGATTGTACCACTGCACTATAGCCTGAGCAACAGAGTGAGACTCTTTCTCAAAGAAAGAAAGAAAAAAAAATACATATATATATACACACACACATATATATATAATTCTTATAGTCTGAAAGTTTTTATTTCTGTTGGAGTAAATGAAAATGCAAAGGACAAGTGGGATATTATTTATGTCATGTCAGAATAAAAGTCATTTGAAGAGTTCAGAAAACATGTTTCACATCTAATTGAGAAAAATCAGAAAAAGTATTATAAAACTGACATAGGCATTAGATGTTGAGTATGGTTCTTCTAGAAACTGAAATAACAGAAAGTGATAGGCATTATTTGAGTAAGGGTATAAATATGAGGAATGGTAAGATCTTTTAATAGCAATGGATCCAATATGTCCAAAATTGAAGAACATTAAGAAACTTCTGTCTTTTGGTAGATGAAACTTAGTGAAGTAGTAACAATTTTTTCTGTTTTTTTGTCTACATAACTGATGTTAATTTCACTTTTAAAGTTTCATGAAGCATCATGAAGCATCATATCTCTTTAAATGTGCCTGAGAAACATTTAATAGAATAAAGATAAGAGTTTTAACTCAATAGCTGTCAGTTCAAATCATTACTGTAATAACCTTGCAAACTCTTTTAACTGAAAATTTATTCTTTCAATCATGTCTTCAAAAGTTAAAATTGAGCTTATAGAGACAATACTAACTTTTGCTTAAAATACATTTAAAGATTTTTTAAAGCCATGTGTAATGGCAAAATTTATTAATAGAAAGAGTTGCATATTTCCAGTGGCAGAGTTAAAATGCAATGGAGACAATGTATTCATTCTACAAATATGTTCTGAGTCTGTAGAATGCAGTATGAATTGTATTATATCCTAGTATTAAAAGCTAGAAACAAAGAAGGCAATCTTTATATCAAGTAGCTCAAAGAAAATAAACTGAAAGTCATGATAAGGGCTTTATAGTAATATTAACAGTGTGATATATAAGGGCATAAACAGGAATAATTAGTTTTTCCAAGCCTAATAAAACCTAATATTTATTGGCATCATGTAAAGACACTGTGCTTTTCAGATGAGGGACAATTATATTGGGCCTTATAATAACTTTACTTCAAATGACAATAAGAAATGAAACTATATGCAGAGTATATTGGTAACTATTCTCACCTACCATTATCTGCCATATTTTCTCCTATTCGACAAAGACAGACCCATGAGGGAAAATACACCCCTATGTTTATAAGAAAGTCCACATAACTACAATGACCTCTTTCACAGAAATGCTGGTTATCTTTATTTAAGCGTGTGACAGCCTTAAAACATTTGTATAATTTGCTCCAATTTTAACACAATTATTAGGAAATATTTACTGTGCACAATGAACACACTGTGCACAACTGATGTGGAGATGCTGTATAAACCATAGTCCATGGCTAACAATGTGATTTGCAGGCATGCTCACAACAAGAAAACAAGCAAGAATACAATATCCTATAACAAAGATAAACATATTCAATGATATGTTCTAAGATAAAGGATAATTTATTCCAAATGAGGATTTAGGAAAATTTTCATGGAAAAGCAGGCCATTGAAGAAAACTTCTACAGGAGATAGGCTATGCACACAGCATGAGGGAAGACACAGATACTAAGATCTTATTAAAAGAAATCCGTCAATGATGTCTGCAAGATGTCGAGTAGGAAATACCAGCCTTGATCCCTTCACAAAATACAGCAATTAGACAGCTGGTCAGGACCAAAGATAGCCTTGAGAGAATTCAAGGCTCCAATTAAGAAACTGCAACAATTCAATGGAGCAAAAAATGGAGAATAATCACACAGAAATGATCACTGAGGACAATGATTTACCTGAGGTATCTGGAGATGGCTAGGGACAAAATACAAAGGAAGAGGTCATCAATGTAAGCCACACAGTGGGTGTCACTGAGATCCTCAGAGGCCTGCTCTGCAGAGGGCAGGTATCACTAGCACTAACCTTCCTATCAGAAAGGGAGAAGGTGCTTATGATCCCATCAAGAAAGAGCCACTATTATGTTAACCTAGGACCGTAAACACCCTCTCAACCCTGTATGTGCCCACAATGTTAGAACTCTGGCCACTCCATACATGTCTGTGCTCTACATGTTGGCATCATAGCTGGAGAGCACACATCAATGCCTCAGACATAGGAGACGCTGCTGCGGCAGGGTAGCCCTAGCCTAGGTCCTGAAGCCATGGTCAGTTTACATGCCCATGCTGTTGATCCCAGGTCCCATTACTCCATGAACACCTGTGCCTCAAACATCAGTGCCACAACCACAGTGAGATAGCCCATGCTCCAGATTCCAGAACCACTGTCACTCCACAAATGTTTGCCCTATGGACCCTACTAATTCTACAGCCACATCACACAAACTTGAACCTCGAAAGCTAGAGCCACCACCCCAGCAGACAGTTCTATGTTCTGCCTCTGAGAGCTACTGTTGCTCTGCTCAAGTTCGCACTCTCAAAAGACCCCAGGTCCATGGCCACTACAATAGCACCAACACCGTAAACACAGAAGCTAAGGCCACAACTTCTCTCATGGAGTAGAAAGATTAGGAGAACCCCAGTAGTCTTTGCCACTGAGACACCAACAGCCCTTGCCACCACTGTGAATATCCACATCCTTGGCCACTAAAAATTCCTGCAATCTTTACCAATCAGCTGGCAGAGGTGCACAGAGACTGTTACTACACCCTCATTGGAGGTGAAATCGCTGCACCCCACCAAACCAGCACCCTTACATATAATCACAGGTAAAACTCTTTTCTCACTGAAACCAGATCACAAAGTCTGAAAGAGGTGATGCTCCATCAAACATGCATACATCAACATAAGCAGTAAGAAACATGTAAAAAAAAAGAAAAAAAAAAAAAAACACGCAACATCACCAAAAGAACACAGTAATTTTTGAGTCACCAACCACAAAGAAATGGAAATCTACAAATTGACTAACAAAAAATTTTAAATAGTTATTTTAAGGAAACGCAGCTACAAGAGAGCACAGAAAGATAAAATGAGGGTCAGAAAAACAGTACATAAGCAAAATGAGAAGTTAAACAACAAAGACATAGAAATTATTTTTAAAGAACCAAGTAGAACTAAGGAAGCTAAAGAGTACAATAAGTTAGATGAAAAATGCAAATGAGACCATCAACAGTGAACTGGGTACAACAGAAGACAGAATCTGTAAACTCAAAGACAGTTCATTCGAAAGTATCCTACCGGTGGAGAAGACAAGAAGAATGAAAAGGAGTGAAGAAGTCCTATGGAGTTAATAGGAAACCAAAAAGAGAGCTAATTTTCATTCTCAATGTTTCAGAAGGAGAACAGAGAGAGAAAGAGACAGAAAGTTTATTTTAAAAGGCTATGTGAGATAATAAATTTGCTAATTTTCATGACTATAGTAACCATTTCACTGTTTACATTGTTATATATCTTAAATACACACAATTTAAAATGAAATAAAATCCCTCATTAGCCTCATAACAAAGCTAATAAAGAGGGAAAATAAATGGCTGAAACCTCCAAAATCTGGGGAAAATATTAATATCCAAGTATGAGAAGCTCAAAATTTTCTAATTAGGTTTAATCCAAAAGACCTTACCAAGATATATTTAATTAAACTGTCAAATGTCAAAGACAAAGAATTTTGAAAGTAACAACAGCAACAAAAGTTACCTCTGCTAGGGGACCTTTGGAAGACTATCGGCTGATTTCTCAGCAATAAATTTCCATGGTCGGAAAAAATTGGGGAAAATATTTACAGTATTTAAAGAAACACAGAGAAAAAACCTACCAAACAAAAATACTTTATTTTCAGCAAAGCCATCCTTCAGAAATGGAAGACAGAAAAATATTTTCTTAGAGAAATAAAAGCTGAGGAAATGAATCACCACTAGACATGCCTCACAAGAAATGTCAAAGGGAGTTCTTCAAGTTGACACAAAAGATTAGAAATTAGTAACGTAAAAACATATGAAAGTATAAACCTTACTGGAAGGAGTAAGTATATACAGGATCTGGGATATTTTAATACTGTGATGGTGATAAATAAGTCACTTATATGACCAGTATAAATGTTAATAAAATAATAATAGCTACCATAATTTTAATCAATACACAATATAAAAATATGTAAAGAATGACATCAAAAGCATAATTTTTTCAGGGAGAGTAAAAGAGTAGAGCTTCTCTATGAAATCAAAGTTAAGTTGTTATCAACTTAAAGCAGATTATAAATATAAAATATTATATGCAAGCCTCGTGGTAAGCATAAAGCACAAACCTATAGTAGATATACAAAAGATGAAGAGAAAGGAACCAAAGTGTATCTTTACATAAAATCATCAACACACACACACACACACACACACACACACACACACACACACACACACAGAGCAAGAGGGGAAGAAAGGAACACAGGATATAAAAGTCATCCAGAAAACAATTAACAAATTGAAAATGATGCATCCTTACCTATTAATAAATACTTTGAATAAAAATGAATTAAATTAAGTTGTAGAGTGATTGAACAGGTTAAAAAACAAAAACAAAACAAAAATTAACAAGGCCCCAACAAGTACTGCATATTGAGACTAACTTCCACTTTAAAGATGCACATAGACTGAAAATGAAGGGATGGAAAAAGTATTTCATGAGAATGGAAGCCAAAAAGGAGCAGTGGTCACTATATCACAACAAAATGAACTTTAAGCCAAAAACTGTGAAAAGAGACAAATAATGTCATAAATTATAGTAAAAGGGTTAATTAATCAAGAAGAAATAACAATCATAAATCTGTGTGCATCTAATATCAGACCACCTAGAGATATAAAGTAAACATAAATAGATATGGAAGATTTGGACAGCAATACAAATAGAAAAAAAAAGATCAATACTAGACTTTCAATAGCAAATAGATCATTCAGAGATACAACCAACAAAATTAAATACAGCTGGACACTTTAGACCAAATGAACCTAACAGATATATTTGTATACAACATTCCATAAAACAGCAAAGAGTACACATTCTTCTCAAACACAGAGAGAACATTCTCCAGGATGGATCATATATCAGGCCACAAAATATGTCTTAACAAATTTACAAAGATTAAAATTACATTGCATATCTTTTCTGAGCTGAGTGGTATGAAACTAGAACACAGTAACAGGAGGAAAACAGAAAAATTCACAAATATGTGGAAATTTAACAGCACACTTCTGAACAACCAATAGGTCCAAATCAAACAAAAAAGAAACCAAAAGGGAATTCAATAAATATCTCAAGACAAGTGAACACTAAATACCAAACTTATGAAATGGAGCAAAGGCAGTTCTTCAAGGGAAGTTTATAGCAATAATCAACTATATTTAAAAAAGAAAGTTCTCAAAAAACATAACATTAAACGTCAAGGGACTAGAAAAAGAAATTTATTCTCATATATTTTACATATTTTCATATATATATTCATATGAAAAGGTAAATTATTTTTACATCAAGTATCATATAGCCTTTAATATTAATTTGATGAAAATGAATTTTATTTTTTAGCTTGAAATCTAGAAAAGTTTTAGGTAAATAAGAATGTCTATTAATTGTATAAAGAAACCATCTAGCTTTCTAAAGAATATATCCACATCATCTGCAAACAAGGATAGTTTGAATTCCTTTCCAATTTGGGTGTCCTTTATTTCTTTCTCTTGTCAAATAGGTCTACCTAGGACTTCCAGTACTATAATGAATAAAAGTGGTGAATGTAGGCATCCTTGTTTTACTCCAGATATTAGAGGGAAGGATTTTAGTTTTTCCCCATTTAGCATGGTATTAGCTGTGACTTTGTTGTATACAACCTTTATCACGTCGATGTATGTTCTTTCTGTTCACAGGTTGTTGAGAGTTTTTATTTGTAAGTGATGTTGAAAGTTATTGAATGCTTTCTCGGCATCTATTGAAATGATCATATATGATTGTCATTCTTCATTTTGTTGATGAGATGTATCACATTTATTGATTGGTGTATCTTGAATCATTCTTGCATTCCTGGTATGAATCCCATTTGATCATGATGAATAATCTTTTTAATGTATTGTTGAATTGGTTTTAATAGGATTTTAATGAGAATATTTGCATCTGTGTTATTCAGGAATATTCATTTGTTTGTTATTTTATATCACAGTAATGCTGGCCTTGCTGAATAAATTTGAAAGTATTCCCTTCTCAATTTTTCTAAATAGTTTGAGTAAAATTGGTATTAGTTCTTTTTGAAATATTTGGTAGAATTTGACAGTGAAGCTATCAGATGTTGGGCTATTTTTTTGTTTGGGGACTTTTATTATTGCTTCCACCTTGTTACTTATTATTGATTCATTCAGGTTTTCTGTTTCTTTATGGCTTAATTTTGGTAGGTTATATGTATCTAGGTTATATTTACCAATTTCTTCTAGGTTTTCTAATTTATTGGCATATATTTGTTTATAACAGTTTCTAATCCTTAATGACCTTTTGAATTTCTGTGATATCTGTGGTAATGTCTCCTTTTTCATCTCTGATTTTATTTATTTGGGTCTTCTTTCTTTTTTCCTTAATCAGGCTAAATGTTTTTCTGTTTTCCTTATCTTAAAAAAAAAAAAAAAAACAAAAAACTTTCTCTTTCCTGTTCTTTTGTGTTTTGTCTCCATTTGATTTATTTCTGCTCTGATTTTTATTATTTCTTTTCTTCAGCTAATTTTGGGTTTGGATTGCTTTTGCTTTTCAAATTATTTAACATGCATCAGTAAGTTATTTATTTGGAGTCTTTCCACTTTTTTATGTAAGCATTTATTGTTGTAAACATCCTTCTTAGTACTAGTTTTGGCAATAAAATCTTATATTTAGAAAACCCTAAAGATTTCACACACCAAAAAAATTTAGAACTGATAAAGAAATTCAATAATGTTGCAGAATATACAAGCAACATAAAAAACAGTTCTAAATATTGAATGCAGAAAAATTGAAAGAAATCCGCCTAAAAACCAGAACAAGACAAGGATGGCTACTTTCACCACTTCTCTTCAACATAGTACTGGAAGTCCTAGACGGAAGAATCAGGCAAAAGAAAAAACTAAAGGACATTTAAATCGGAAAATAGGAAGTTAAACTATCTCTGTTGATGGTAAGATCTTATACCTTGAATACCCTAAAGATTCCTCCAAAAGACCCCTAGATCTTATAAATGAAGTCAGTAAAGTCTCAGGTTACAAAATCAATGTACACAAATCCATAGCACTGCTGTACGCAATGACCAAACTGAAAAGCCAATCAAGAACTCAATTCCTTTTACAATAGCTACAATATATATATGTGTGTGTATATATACTGTATATATACACATACTGGATATGTGTATATATATATATATATGTGTATATATATATATATATATATACACACACACACACACGTATATATATGGTAGGTGTGTATATATATATGTACATGTATATATATGTGTATATATACATATATATGGTATATGTATACATATATATACACACATACATATACTGTATATGTATATATATACACATATATGGTATATGTGTATATATACACACACATACACATATATATTTATATATATATACGCACATACGTATATGTATATATATTTATATATATATATATACACACATATGTATATTTTCATGATATTGCTTCTTCTAATATATGAGCATGGGATGTATCTTCATTTGTTTGTGTCATATGTTATTTCTTTCATCACTGTTCTTTAGTTCTCCTTATAGAGATCTTTAACCTCCTTCATTAAATATAGTCATACACACACACACACACACGCCATATATATGTATATATATATAAATATACCATATATATGTATATATATACACATATATATGCGTGTATATATATACACATATCACACATATATGTGTATATATATACACGCATATATATGTGCACACACACATATATATATACACACACACACATACTGGATATGTATATATATACACACATACTGGATGTGTGTATGTGTGTATATATATATATATGACTATATATTTAATGAAGGAGGTTAAAGATCTCTACAAGGAGAACTAAAGAACAGTGATGAAAGAAATAATATATGACACAAACAAATGAAGATATATCCCATGCTCATATATTAGAAGAAACAATATCATGAAAATGATCATATTGCCTAAAGGAATCTAACTATTTAACACAATTCTTATTAAAATACCAACAACATTTTTCAAAGAATTAGAAAAAGCAATCATAAAATTCATATGGAACCAAAAAAGACCCTGAATAGCCAAAGCAATCCTAAACAAAAAGAATAAATCTGCAGACATCACATTACCCAATTTTAAATTATGGTACAAGACTATAGTAACCAAAACAGTATGGTACTGGCATAAGAATAAATACATAAACAAATGAAACAGAATAGAGAACCCAAAAATAAAGCCAAACACTTACAACCAGCATATCTTTGACAAAGCATAAAAAAAACATAAATTGGGAAAAGACACACTATTCAATAGATGGTGCTGGGGAAATTGGATAGCCACAGGTAGAAGAATGAAAATGCATCTCTATCTCTTACCATATATAAAAATTAACTCAAGATGGATTAAATAATTAAATCTAAAACCTGAAATTATAAAAATTCTAGAAGAAAACCTAAGAAAAACGCTTCTGGAAATTGACCTGGACAAAGAATTTGTGATTAAGATCCCAAAAGCAAATGCAACAAAAATAAAAATAAATAAATGGGATCTACTTAAAAGCCTTCTGCACAGAAAAATATCAGCAGAGTAAACAGACAACCTTCAGAATATGAGAAAATATTTGCAAATTGTGTAGGCAACAAAGGACTAATATCCAGAATCTACAAGAAATGCAAACATATCAGCAAAACAAAAATAATTCTACTAAAAAAAAAATGCCAAAGGACATGGATAGACATTTCTGAAAGAAGATATACTAATGGCCAACAAACATGGAAAAACATGTTCAACATTACTAATCATGAGGGAAATGAAAATGAAACCCACAATGAGGTATCACTTTACCACAGCCAGAGTGACCACTATTAAAAAGTCAGAAAACAACAGACATTGGCATAGATGTGGTGAAAAGGAATATTTGTGCACCACTGATAGGAATGCAAATTATTATGACCTCTACTGAAAACACTAAGGAGATTTTCAAAGAACTAAAAGTATATTTATCATTTGATCCAGCAATCCCACTACTGGGTATTTACCGCAAAGAAAAAAAAGTCATTATGTCAAAAAGACACCTGTATGTGTAGGTTTATTGCAACACAAATAACAATAGCAAAGATATGGAGTCAAACTTAGTGCCCATCAATGAGTGGATAAAGAAAATGTAGTATACATACATGCCATGTAGTACTACTCGTCCATAAAAAAAAAATAATAATAATGTATTCTGCAGCATCTTGGATGGAACTGGAGGCCATTATTCTAAGTAAAGTAACTCAAGGATCAAAAACCAAATACTGCAGTCCTCACTTAAAACTGGGAGCTAAACTATGGGTATGCCATAGTATACATAGTGGTATAATAAACATTGGAGACTCAGAACAGGATAGGGAAGAGGAGGATGAGGGATGAAAAGCTACCTATTGGGTACAAAATACATCACTTGGGTGACTGGTGCACTAAAATCCTTTACTAATGAACAATTCACCCACATTAATGGAAACAAAAAAACAATACTTGCCCTTCAACAGCTATTGAAAGAAATAAATTTCAAATGGACAAAATATCTGAATAGGCATGTCTGACAAGAAGATATACAAATGGCCACCATATATATGAGATAATGCTCAGTAGTATCAGTAATCATCAGAGAAATGTAAATCAAACCTACAATGATATATCAACTCACCCCAGTTAGAATGGCTTATATCCAAAGACAGGCAATGAAAAATGCTGGCAAGAATGCAGAGAAAGGGGAGCCTTCGTTCATTGTTGGTAGGAACGTAAATTAGGAAAACCACTAATAAAAACAGTATGATAGTTTCTCAAGAATACAAAAATAGAACGATAATATGGTTCAGTATTCCTACTACTGGTTTGGAAGTAAACCAGTATATCAAAGAAATATCTGCAGTCTCAAGTTTATTGCACCACTATTCACAATGACCAAGATGCGGAAACAACCTAAGTGTCCATCAGCAGATGAATAAAGAAAATGTGGCACAAATGCACAATGGAATATTATTAGTCATAAAAGAAAAATAAAATTCTGGCATTTCCGATAACATGGATATAAGCCAGGCACAGAAAGACAAATACTGAATGTTCTCATTCATATGTGGGAGCTAAAAATTTCATCTTATGGAGGTAGAAAGTAAAGTGATTGCCATAGAGGTTTGCAAAAGTAGTGTGAAGTGGGGGGAGTAAAGAGGGATTGGTTAATGTGCACGCAATTCACTTAGGTAGGAGGAATAAGATCTAGTGTACAGTGGCACGAGAGAGTGACTACATGTGAGAACAATTTGTTGTATATTTCAAAATAACTAGAGGAATGAATCTGGAATGTTTCCAATGCAGACAAATAATAATAGTTTGAGGCCATAGATATCCCTATCATCCTGCTTTAATCATTTCACACTGTATGCTTGTACCAAAATATCACAAGTATCTTGCAAATGTATATAAAACTATTATGAACCCATAAGAATTAAAAATTAAAATAAAAAGTACCCACAAATAATAAGAAAAAGAACAAATATTTGTTTTTTAACTCAATAAATGATGTCATTGCCTGAACAATAAAAAAAAAAATTCAAGTCAAAAATCCATGAAAATAATTTTAATGTATAATTTTTTGAGTCATCTTAAAATGTTGTTAGAAAATAGAATGCAATTGAATTAATCTTGTTTAAATTGTTTTCATAGAGTTAAGTACTGTATTTTTTCTACATATTTTTGATTGAGATTGAAATATTTTGAGACAAATGAGAGAAATTTTGAACAGTAAATAAACTTTTATCAGTGAAAACGACTATATATTCTAACCACTTCTTCCTGAGATTGAGGTTGTTAAAATCTCTTGCAGTGGATTGTAGTGGGAAGAAAAATAGACCCATGTAATTAAAAAGTCAATCAATCTGAGAGAAGAAAAAGACAGGACAAACAGTACTACTAGTGCACTAAGTAGAAAAAGAATGATTACTTTGGACTGGAGACCTCATCTAATCCACATGGGTAGACAGACTTTACCCTGAAAGCACTGCAGTGAATAAATCCAGCGATTCTCTTTAATATTAGGAAAATAAGTCAGTCTGGGCATGGGTGTCATCTGGCTCTGCATCATATTGAAGGGAGAGATGCCCTATTGCTTCCCATTTTGAAGAACTCTTGTAGTCTGAGCAGCATTTCACACTAGAGTAGGAGGAAATGGCCTTAAGTGGAAGCCTGGCCCCAGACTTCATCCTGTGTGAATAGTTATAGCTCTAACTGATGTTGCAATGTAAGAACATGGGCAACAGTGATGCTGCAAGCAAATTTCTTAAATTTGTATGCAGTTGGCTGTAGCAAAAGAAGTTCAATGACTCTTCGAAGAGGTGGCTCATATCATAGCAAGCTGCTTCCAGGAAAAAAATAGAGGATTCCCCTTAGTTCCTCTGAATTCCTTTTTCATCATGGTGAGGCAAAAAACAACTGAGCTGTATTTTGGGACACTATTAAGCACCCATACATTCCTGGATATAGTAGAGAAAGGGATATTAAAACTGTAAAATCACATTCATTGCTACACTTTGAAATTCCTTGGGTGAGAAAATAGGCATTATTTTCATTTTGATCTGTGAATTAATACATCTTAAGTTACTATTAAAGCATGATTTTGACTTTATAACCAACATTGTACATTGTACTTTCCCCATTATTAAAAACAAATTTTCTTTGACTTATTTTTTTCTGTTTTTTTTTCTTCTTTTTTGCTTTTGATTTCCCATGGGTACTAGTTGATTAGCAATTAACTGCTGAATGCAAATTATTCTAAAGATAGACATGCAAGTTATGCTTATTTCCAAGGGTCAGAAATTTACAAATAGATGTGATTATTGGGGAAGCACCATATTTGTATTCAGTACCATAACTGGAAAGATAAAAATGCTTCCAAACTTCTTTGCTTAAACACTAAGCAAAAACAGTCAACCGTTTTAATAATGTAGAAACAGAGACCTACAAACTGTTTCCCGTCTTCTAAACATATTTTTTTGTGGTCTGTAAAAGAGCAATAGCCCTATTCATTGTTGTTAGATATCTTAACAGTCATCTAATAAGATCAAACAGTTTTTTAGTAATGTGGGAATCTGTGATTGTTAAAATGCTCAAAAATTATTATGGTTTTTGCCTTGAATATTTTGAGAATACTGAATATTTTTTTCTCTGTGTTCTATTATAATGAAAAGAATGAAATTTGATGTACAATGTTTCTGGTTTAGAAACTCTAAAGAAGCAGGATAAACACCCCAATCAAGTTCAGTATACATGTCAAGAGTAATGATGCCACATATGCACCAAGAGAGTATAAAAAGTATTGTTACTGACATAATAAGTCTTTCTAGGGAAAGCAGGATGGGATGGCTTCCCAGGCCAGTCCGAACTCATCTTTCATGGTGATTATGTAGTAAGGCTGGAAACAGATTTTACATATTCCAGCTGGGGCTTGCATGATTTAATTTCCACTGATGCCAAAGAAGAGAACACCCAGGCTTTCTCACAGTGTTGCCTAGGTGTGAATCAGAAGGTTAAAGGAGAATGGTGGGGCTGAAAAGCTCTCAGTCATCAAAAATCACAAATGGAATTAGACTCATTATTGCAATTAATCCCAGTGTTGTTTGGCTGAAACATTCCAGGCTTTATTCAACTGAATTTGAACTTGCTTTAGTAAGTCATTGTTGTGCTTTATGATATCTGCAACTCAATGCTAAAAATGGAGAGCCTAACATTATTTATTTTGAAAACTGAAATGAGTTACCTGGTCACTACCAATAGTATCCAGAACTCAGAAAGGGATATGGAGTATATTGATAAGGCCTTTTATAGTGGCTTTAGTATGGGTGAGGCATATGTGACCTTGAGCCAAGAGCTTCCCAGGATTCTTCACTACAAAGTGGGCAATATTGCATAAAACATAAGTTCAACGAATTGTGCTAGACCTTGGGTTCCCTCCTTGATCAAGGATGTTCTCAATAAGAGATGAAAAGCAGCATGTCTCCAGTAAGCTCCATCATACACGATAGTGTTGCGGCCACTGTAAATTATATAAACTATCTTCACTTTTATATTTATTCGGCTGACTTCAAGAGGTTCTTTAGGTGAGGTATAGGGGTGAGAGAGATAGGAAACTCCTACAACACCGTGGAATATGACAACGCACTTGCAATAGGGGAGGCCACTCCCCCTGCAGCTGGGATATGCCAGAGGACCCAGATTTAGCTCAATCCTGCAGTTATATTTTTCATTTAAGTGAGGAGACCTTGACTATACCAAGTTTTCGGAATGCTGCCTTCATGGCTGTAGGCATAATAAGCAGCTGGGTACGAAGGATGATAGGCTCAGAGCCTGTGTGGGTCCGGCATGCAACCAGTAACTGGTGTTCTAATGGCACGCACTACGAGGAGTGCAAATGCTCAGGAAGGGAAGTTTTGTGCTCTAGCAGCTCATGGGAAATTTATGGACATCCTGGTTGTTTTCATTTAGAGACTATAGAAGGTATGGGAGGAAGTAGCTACAGCCTCTACACTGGCTGAATATCTCAGAGACATGAAGGGGAATGTCTGTTGTATTGCAACTCAAATGGATTCTAGAGCTATTATCAAAAGGGAACACATTCAGTGTGGGCTGATTTGTAACTAACGGGATAACTATGTTAAAGTAAACTTTATAAATGACAAAGTTGTTGCCTTTGAAATACAAACTAAGCCTAAAAGATGTTTGACTTGTGTCAAGAAACAGCATTGACGTGTTCAGTATTGAGCATGTTTCTTGACAGTGCCAGTGATAAAGAAGCCCTTGACTAATCAAATAATTTTCAGGAATTTAGCCAACGTGGTAGGTCCTTGGTTCAATGGCCCGCCCCCTTTTTGTAAAGCTCCTTTGTGAGTTTTTATATACCCTGAGTGAGTAGATCAAGTGAATCTCATTGAAGAAGGATTCATCAATGCAATGTCATACTTACATACCTGGAGAAAGTTGGATAGAATTGAGATCCTTCCTCCAATGGTTATGTGAGATAGCTGGACTGTTGAAGCACTCTATGGGTAGCCAGGTCAAAGTGCATTATGTTCCTCTGACCTTGAAGGCAAACTTCAGCTGTGAGCCTATTGAAATAAGCTCTGAACATATATAGGAAGCAAATATGTAACTGCAAAGTGCTTATTAATGTCTAATTGAATGAAGTCAGTCATTTCAATAATATTGGATATGACTGCCTTAACGAGTAAATCCACATCACTAAGGGTGACGAAATCGACAATAAGTCTCCATTCATTATTGCCAAGTGTAAAATCTGGCCAAATTATGCTGTCATGGGAAAATTACAAGGAAAATCGCCCCTTTTCAAAAAAGGTTTTATATAATGAGTTTCAGTCCTTGAAGATCTGTTTTCATTTATACTGAACTATATTTAACTATTTTAACTGGAGTGAAGGGGCAGGAGAAGGTCCATTACAAATCTCATTTGTCAAGCCAATTATAAGCCCCAAAGACTTAGTGTAATTTTAACGTATTACTTGTTGAACTGGAATGTCCATGCCCGATATGGGATATTTTAGGGCAGTAAGTGCTATGGCTTAAGCAAGGCAGTAGTTCCAATAGCTAAAGTGACACTGTTCTATATTTAGAAATTACCAAACGAGTACAGGGGATACATTATTTAAATTTAGTAGAATCCCAGATATAACTGTAACTTGAGTGAGCCCTTGTATTAAAGCAATTAAAGTTTGCCAATTGATGCATTTCAGAAGATGTTAAATTCAGAATTTACATTGCGGAGGCACAATGGCTAACCAGTACTCTCTTATCCTTTTTTTTTTTTTTTTTTTTTGTAAAAACTGTTTTAGCAAATTTTGGATTTCCAAATAAGTAAAATTATGGACCTCTATTTTACATATTTGTATTTTTCCTCTATATCCAAAAGGAAGCTCTTCCTCCACTTCTTCTTTGGATACTGTCTCCACTCCAGAGGTGTATCCTGTTTGACTTGCCTATTTTTGTAAGTTTCTTCCTTTAGAGATCCTTAAATGAGTATTGTCATGGTTAGGGACTTCGCTTATGCTGGTGGATGCTCTATATGTGTTAAGTAATTAGGTTCGAATCAGGTTTGAATTACCCTGTGGTTGTGCCAGAGTGGCACATGGGCATTTTTCCCGGGAACCCAGTGGATCAGGATCTTTTACCTACAGCCACAAAGATACAGTCAGTAGCAAGAGCAGAAGCATTTTGCAGCATTTTAGTAAGTCACCTGCTTTTAGCAGTGTGATCTTTTGATGCCATATGATAACTATTCTTCCTCCATACAGCCAGCCAATGGGCCATATATCGCAAGGAATATCAGTTTTTTCTCTGAGTACACTATAGAGTGGGCCCTAAGCCTCTGTTTAGACTTACAGCCAGCAGTCCCAAGGTAAGAGTCATTGCCTTGAGTCCAACATCAGTTGTACCTTGCACTAGAATTGAGACACATGACTCAAGCTAAGATATAGAGATAGGTCTGGGGAAAGACAGATGACCCAGGGTCACTTTAAGAAAGGCCCAGTCCCATACTTCTGTCCTTAAATGGCAACTATTAAAACTTCTGACTTATATTTATACATCTATAAAAGGCTCAGTAGGATTTAACAGCCACAGTACAGAGAAGTACAGCTTTAGGGCATGCTTACCAGCAGGCAGCAAAACCACTTAGCAGGCCAAAGCAAGAGAGAATAATGATGCCTAGTCGTGGTGATCACTGCCTGGACAAACTGCTCAGAGTGCCAATTGTAACCAATTCAGAAATAAGGTGAAAAGCCCCCTGAGCATTGGTTCCGGATGAGACTAATGATGCTGCACACATAGACACAAAGAAAGTATACAAAAGTTCATTCCTCACACATCGAGGCTTTCTGGCAGGAGCACAGTAACTTCCCATGACAATCTAAAAAGAGACTGGCTCTGTTTTTGTGGTAGTTAGCGGATTTGACTGAGGTGAGGGTTCTTATGCATGAAGCAGGGTTTTCATGCTTTCAACTTCTCACCAGGATGAAAAGAGAGAGAACAAAGATTTCTTATCAACTTTGTCCAGATACGGAGCAGACAGTAGAGGGGAAGAAATGAAGCTTGAATGTTACCAGGAATCAAATATTAGGAAGGAATCATCCTTTATTAGAGTCCAAAGGCTTCCTCTAGTCTCTGTTTATTATTCAATTACTTTATGAAACAAAAGTATAGCGATATTAAATAGCTTTTGAGAATAAAATGGGTAAAATAAATATATGCTTATATAATATTAATACTAACATAGAAGAAGACCAAATTTAAAATTGAGGAACATTAAAAAATGAATGTAGGGAACATTACATGGCACTGTAACTAAGTTAGAATTTTATGTGAGGGACAGCAAAATAATTTGGTTAATAATACAAAATGATATACACAGGTAATTAAAGTTTCAGCTCCTTTATAAATAATTATTTTATGGGGGTGTAGCAAATTGTATATGATATTACCTTTCAATAATCATGTAATCATATTTAATTTGGAATAGCCTAATTCATCTGCTTAAATTATCAAGCATTAAAATTGAATTTAAATAATTTAGTATTGAGTATGCACAAACTTTAAGGCAGAAAAAGAGTAGCTATTTATTTCACCACCAAGAAATTAAAGCTGGCTGAATTTCTAAATACCCTGAAAATTCTGCATTGATCAAAATGGTAATATTCAAGATAGAAGTAGAAATGTATTTTTAATATCCCTAAGATTTAGAAGTTTCATAAGCAGCCCAATAGTCCTTCTAAATATCTCAGATGTCCATGTTCATGCTTTGTACTGAATAGTTTAAATAATGTGACCTTTCCTAACTTTGCTACCAACAACCTTATAATTTAAATGCCATTTACTGAAGATTATATTCTCTTAAGGAATGCATTACAGATTTCCCTCTTTTTTTCAGACGAAAGTGTCAAAGTTGATTAAATATTTTTATACCAAAATCTGCTAGAGGACATACTGGATACAGTGAAAGGAAAATCTGATATATAGCCTAAAATCTATAATGTCTTTTTAACTGATACACTAACTTTTACATATAATTTTAAAATAAATGAATTTTGGCAATATTCGCTAGTTTTCTTTTTGCGATTTTCTTCTTTATCAAATACTGTTTCCATTAGTCCGTTCTCATGCTGCTATGAAGAAATACCCTAGACTGGGTAGTACCTGAAGAAAAGAATTTTCATTGACTCACAGTTCTGCATGGCTGGGTAGGCCTCAGAAAGCGTACAATTACAGCGGAAGGCACCTCCACAGTTTGGCAGGAGAGAGAAAGAGTGCCGAACAAACGGGGAAGCCTCTTAGAAACAATCCCATCTCGTGAGAACTCACTGTGATGAGAACAGCATGGAGGAAACTGCATGGTTCAATTATTTCCACCTGGTCTCACCCTTGACAAGTGGAGATTATTACACTTTAAGGTGAGATTAGGGTGCGGACCTAGAGCCAAACCAGATCACTGTTGTAATTGTTTTGCTTGTTTCTAAAGAGAAAATCTCAGAGAGAAGCGTTTAAAAATGCATCAGCAACTTTAAAAACTGTAAAGTGTATCAAATAGGATGTTTTTATTTTATTTTGAGAACAGCCTAGGATATTTCAATTCTAGTAAAGGCTTTAGTATACATTTATAGAAATTAAATATCCAAGATAGAATTTAAGACATAGATTCATAAAGCTCCAGTTAAATAACTTGCCTAAGATCAACAGCGAATTAGGTGCAAAATCAGACTTCAACTTTCAAAGCAGTAACTCTAAGATGCCATTATAATCAAGGGACTGATGCATGTCAACCCTTGAAGATAAAAGACAAAATTACTACTAGAAAAAAATAGGCAATCTGAGTTAGAAATGCAAATTTTTTCAGGCAATTGGTGACTAGCCTAAAATTATGGAAAATAAGCTTATATAGACAAAAGCCATGGTACATTAAATACTGTCTACTCAAGAAATACACTGGAAATAAAGCTACAGAAGCAATTTTTTTCTCTAAATAAATTTCCTCTATTTTGTGTGGGGAAAATATTTTACTGGGTTTCACAATGTTTATGTTAAATACCCTTTCTCCTAAAACATTTTATTATCTTTCACCTGGCTTCATGTTCATCAGGTGTATTCGTAGAAAATACTTTTGGTTTCAATTAACAAATAATTGACTAATAGTGGCTTAAAACATAAAAACATTTGTTGTTAAATTAACAACTGTGGTGTAGATGATATGTATACAGTTGTTAAAAAGGTGTATTTAAATAACTGGGACTTTGTATATTACTGCCCTACCATCCTCACCATGTTGATTTTTCTTCCTTGTGCTGTCTCATCAAATTTGCAAATGGTGACCACGGCTCCACAGGTGCATTGAAGGCAATAATAAAATGGAAAAAGCAATGCTAGCTTGTCTGTTTTATCAATAAAGCAAAGCTTCTTCAGAATCCCATGGGCCTCAGGCTTCTGATTATAATTAATTGGCTACAGCTGAGACACATGGCCTTTTTTTCATTCAAGAGAAGGAAAGAAAGCATTGCAAATGGAAGTTGTGTTACTCAGCAATGGGATAAATCACATCGAGAAATCTCTGATCACTAAATTTTCTTAAGAAATGGTTATAACAGAGAGAATACACTCATTCCTGGAAAAGAATATCTTTCAATTAATACCATGGTCATATATTTTATATATATTTCTTATCTAAATTCTATTTCTGTAAATTTATGTCCCTCATAAAAATGACCTAATATAAACAAAGAAAATCCAATTTCTGGACTGCAGGACCAAGCACCATTATAAGGAATAGCAGTTCTAATTAAAGGCTGCCTCTGTGTATCTTTTCCTGAGGAATGAAGCTAGACTTCTCTACTTCATTGTGTATAGAGTAAATGTATTAGGTTTTGACGTGGACTAATAATCATTACTCTTTCCTTCTTATAGGTTCTTAACAAAATGAGAAATAGAGCTTTCAAATGAAGATATTTGGATCAGCTTTGTTAATAGCAAATTTGGACTAAACAATGTAACTTTCATCAGAGACTAAATTTTAGTCTTTATCCTACTTCTTTATTTATAATTCACTCATTTATGGAGGATCATAGCTGTTTTAGAACTCAGTTGAATGAAAGAGATATAGTTAAGACTAGAGAGAGGCAGAGATAGAGACAGAGGGGGAGAGACTGAGAGATGAAGTGATGGGTTGAGAGAGAGAGGGGTTGGAGAGAGAACCCAACCTACCTTAATTGGGAGATTTGAGGTCTTGAAGGTTCTAATGACTTTGATGAGATTCCCCTTTATTGTTTAAATAATTTTTCATCATGAGTGTGGATGAGAAGTGTCTTTTTACTAACATAAACCCTGAATAATTCAGATATTTGCTTTTCTAGACACCCTTCCAGTTAGGCACACATAAGTACTAGTCCTAGACTTCAATAATTAGATCCCTCTCTCCTAGACATTGAATATATCTCTTCCCCAGAATAAATTAGGAATTCAGAGTAGGATGAAGCCAATGTAAGTCTGAGTATTTACTTCAAATCACATCTGAATCACTGAATCAGGAACTAAAGAAACATGAGCAATGCAAAATCCATGATGGCAGTGACTATGGCAATGGCAAATCCTGTTTCTGGAGCCATGATGCCTATGGTGGCAAGGTTGGGATTCAATGTTAGTACCAACAATGGCAGCAATGCCAACTAACACAGTTTTCCTTGCTGAAAGCAACAGTTTCCTCATTGAACTAACATTGTTACATCATTGTGTATACGGTAATGTTTGCTACTGGTTGTCCCTTTTACGAATTAGTTTAAACTAGATTATGGTGTTTACCAAACAAAGCAAAAACTCAGAGATCAAGGATAAATAAGCATTTTTTCCCCTCGGGACTCACAGCTTAAGAACATTCCCTATGTGGGATGTAGTGAGCTGTGTGATAGAAAAAAGAGATGTTAGAATCATTCAGTGTCTCCTACAGCTTCTCAGAAGTAGGTGTTTAAAATTTCTGCTTACCTTTTCATTGTTCAAAGCAAGTCTCACTACAAAGCTTGATACTAGTAGTGTCGGGAAACACATGTTTGTTCTTGTTTTGTTGCTTTTTATTTTACTTTTTTTTAACTTTCCTGTCAAAGCATCTTCAGAAATCCTGTGAACTATACAATATATTTTTAGTAAAATGCTGTTCTGTTTACATTAGCAAGAGTTAGCTTCTGTTGTTTACAACTTGACTGATATATACCCCTAGGTGGCCACTAAACCCTGGCTCAGGTGCTCTGAGCACACCCCAACAGGAGCAGAGAAATAGCATGTTATGAAGAGAAAAGAACAAGCTGGTAGAATCATTGGCAGAAGACAGCTTTTCAGTTCTTCTGTATAACATAGTAGTGGTAAAGAAGTGGACTCTGCAGCCATAATACCTTGTTTAGGATCTCAGTTCTGACCCTTTTATCTCTATGACTTTGAGCAAACTATTAAACTATCTGTTGCTTCAGTTTCCTCATCTGCAGAAAGATAATAATAAAGGAACTTAGTTCCTAGGGCTGTTGAGGGGATTAAATGGATTAACGTACAGATGTAGAACAGCATGTGATTCATAATAAAGGTATAAATGTTATCAATATTATGATTATTATTACTCCTAGAACAGGACTGAAGATGATTAGCCTCTATTTTATGAGGTGAGGTGGAATTCCAGGAAAACACAGAAAACACCTCTCTTCCCCAGAGTAAATGAGAAATTCAGAGTAGGATAAAGTCAATGTGAGCTTGAGTAATTACTTCAAATCACATCTCATTGAAGTTAAGCCTGAGCTTATGCTATAGCTGTATTTGCTTATCAGCCTCTCCAGTGGTTTGGAAAACCAGCCATCCAAAAACACAGCAGGGCCTTCATGATAAGTTTTCACATAAATGTTATGCCTATAAATATCCTGTGACTGGAGTAGATTTGTTGAAGGAATTATTTTGCTGGACAGAACTTGGTGCTACTCCATTTTAAAAGAATGGCTGATAATACAGAGCCTCTAATCTTGACTGAAATATTGCCTTGCTGCTATATATATATGGGCTTAATGACAATACCAGTGAAGAACAAATTATATTCTGAAACTCTCCAGAGTCCATTGTACTGTCTGCACCTATGGATCAAGTAACAACACTTGCAGAGAAACTTAATATTGTCAGCTGGGGCTAGCATATTAAATTCTTTCCAACATGAATACTCCAGTCACAGAAAGAAAATAGAAAGGAAGGAAACTTGCTGTCATTAGAGACACATTTGATGGCTTTTTTTTTATGGTTTGACAATGGAATTTTGAATGAAGAGAGTCAGAAGAAAAAGGACAAAGTTAGATGCTAGTCAGCATGTAATATTCCTAAATAGAAAAACCTCTGCTGACTGCATTTTAAAATAAAATAAAATAACTACATGAAACAGAGAAGTATATAATTTATTTACATCACTTTCACTGGGAATAAAATGAAGTTGTATTAACTAGTAAAAGAGGAAAACCTAATGATAGAATTAGATGATTTAAAATTGGATATAAGTATAAATGTAATAAATATATTCAAACAGCACATAAATATTATTATAAATTATTAGGCTGCCAAATGAACTGTTGATTATGCAGTATGTGTAATTTTAGATAATATGATGAAAAATAACATTTGCATTTTTCTGACTTCTTATTTGGAAATTTTATTCTTATGAATTCGTTTTTTATGAATGAGCTTCTTAGATTTTAAGGGAAAGAAGAAAAAAAATATGACATAAAACTGAGGCTATGTATATATGTATATTTCAGACATAGTCCACAAATCTGTAATTATATTAGTATACTTTATGATTTAAAAAAAGAAACTTAAATGTCTAAAAATTAGATCATGCTGACTTTTCAAGGGGGCTACATTTATGAAAACAGCCAAGATCTAGTTGTCTGATGGTGAAGGAATAGCCATGACGACACAGCTTTGAAAAACCAAAGAGCTCTTTTGGTACATGACATACTACATTGTTCCTCCATAACATAGATGGAAAGAAGTGGACTGACTGATTGGTTTAAAATTTTATAAAAGTGAGAGTCTTTTCAATTAAAAGTGAATACATATGGAGGATCTGACAGAAAATGTAAGTAGCAAGAAAGAAGTAGGTTGAGAAAGTGGATTATTTATTAACTGAATTATTAAAATCAATAAGGTACATTGTTAGGTGCTTTAATTATTTTATACAATCCAAACAAGTTCCTATAAAAAGGGTAAAGAACCCTTTTTTTTACAATTGGGAAATCTCATGTTCAGAGATGTAAAGGAGTTTTCCAATGTTAGAGGTTTGGCAAAGGGCAGAGCTAGACTATAATCATCATCATATATTGGACTAAGATTTTAAAACCAATAACAAAATCTACAGATATTGACTTTATGGAGAACAACAGTGATGTCAGACAGACTAGAAGTTCCATAGATATGTGCCCTAAACCAAGAAAGATCAGAGTCATATAGTCACCTGAACTTGAAGCTCCTCTAAAAACGCCTGCATGTCACATTAGATGCATGCTGTGGAGCAGTACAGCTACATGGTGAAGGCCATTCATCATGTTCACTCATTTAGATGCACTGCAGCTCTCTATCTATGGCTACATTTACAACTTTAAAAAGTTAAAATGGCAAAGAAGATTGATGGAAGCAAATTTTATACTTAAAATGTATTTAAATTGGTTTTTAACAACTTTATTAAAGTGTAATTGATGTACAAAGAACAACATATATTGAATGTGTACAACTTGATGAGTTTGGACATATGCAAACATCTATGACATTATCACCACAATGCAGGTAACAGACATTCTATCCCTCCCAGAATTTCCTTTTGTTTTTCCATTTTGTTTTTGTTTTCTTCTTGGAGCAAGAACATCTAATATGAGACATACTCTCTTAACATATTTGAACAATACCCTATGGTTAAACTACAGGTAAATGTTTTCATCTAGTGTAACTGAAACTTTATATCTTTGAATAATCACTCCCCATTTCCCCCGCCCCTTAGTCTCTGGAAAGCACTATTGCATCCTCTGCTTCTATGAATTTGACTATTTTAGATGTTTCATATAAATGGAATCATGCAGCGCTCAACACTTGAAATATTAATTCATGACTACAGAAAATACTATTCTTCCTCAGTGATTCTTCTTGTTCCAAGAGCTGCAGAAATACAATCGACTCTTACATCTAGCCAAATATTTATAATTTTCAAAGTTTGTAAATCATTTTTAAAATTACATCCAATATACTTGAATTTACAGAGTATTCAATCTGTTCTAGATTCAATCTATGTCAGTTATTTTCAAGATCATATAGCCTCACAAGCATTTATTTTTTCATTTTACAAGTGACACTTGGACCATTCATCCGAAAACTTCAGAGAGCACATGGCTAGTGTAAAGGAATGCTTGCTGTTACCTCCATACCACATTCCTTCTTGATGGCAATAACTGTTGTGGACTGTTTTCATTTTAGCACATTTATTCCAAAACTTTTTATTATGTGTACATAAATAGGTGATGTTGTAATATATGTGTGTATCTGTGCACACACAATTATACATGTGTACACACATACACACATTTTTTCCTTTGGGTTTTTGAGAGTGGAAATGGAATCACATTGTATATATTCTACCACCAGCCTTTCACTTAGCATTAATATTTTTCGATGCTAATCCTATAGTTCCATCTTACTGTTTTAACTGCTGCATCATAGTTTAGCATTAAGGCTTTCACTACTGTAAAATGCTCCAGGGAACATCTTTGTAATAATTGTTCTCTAGATTAGATTCCTGAAACTAGATTTTTTTCTTATGCAACCAACACATTATGCTTCAAAATATACCGGGTACACTAAGAACCCATACTGAATGTGAATGGTTTCACATTAACATTTAGATTCACTCTAAAATTTATCAATGTGTATATGATCAGTCTGGTCCCATTTTGTTGAGAAAAAAATACAACTAAATGTATTAACTTGAAACACACTATTTAATTGTGAGGTTAAATTTCTTTACATATTTTGCTGACCAGTTGTTATTTCTTTTTCTGTGAAATAACTCATACTATTTGAATATTCAAAAATCAGAGTGTCTTTCTTTCATTTACTAATGGATAAACAATATTAACATTATTAAATATTAATATTTTATCATTAAGAATATTTTTCCCGAAAAGAAATTATCTTTTAACTCAGTGCATGTTGCTTAAATGCCCTACCTTTTTGATGGAGTAGAAATGAACTGAGTACACTTGGCCTTCTATAACCCGAACTGACAGCCAACGCAGTTTCCTTAACACTATTTCAGATATTCATGCTTAGTATACTTCTCCAAATCTATTAAGTGACTTATGTATACTAATCTGACAAATCGACCCATGGAAACTTATATTGTAACCATAGCTAGCTGACACAGTATAACTATTTTAAAATCCTCATTAAATCATTTGATAGTCTTCCTCTCTTCTAAAGGTCTTCCTCTGTGTAATATCCAAGCTAATGGCTTAAGGCCAGACACATTGATAATAGAAGACTATGTCAGGGAAAAGGAGCAGTGCACTTTGTAAACTTCTTATAAAATTTCAGACCCTATTACCAGGTTAACCTTTATAAATCACTGTTTGTCATGCTACTTCCTACTAAAAGTCTAAAAGTTCTTTGTTGTCATAGGACACAAGAAAACAGTGAAATTTAAGGTTCTAAACAACCTAGTCCTACTCTATCTTCTTCACCTTATTTCTCATTCTTCACTCCCTGGAATTCATAACAAATCTGTACTCCAGATAAGCTTGGAATTTGCACTTTCAACTATATGGCAAAGAGGTTTAGGTACCATGTCACAATCATAAGACTGAGACATTATATTTAAGGCAGTGAGGAAACACTTTTTTGTCTTGTTTCATCAAGAGGCAATAAATCTTTAAAAGCTTCACACTGTGCCCTTTTCTTAAATCTCCTTTAGCAGACAGTAAATTGAAACTAGCTGAATAAATATGTAATACTCAATAGTTAATATCAAAAAATTACTTTCATTAAATATATGAATTCCAAAATGAAAAGGATAAAGTACAGACTTATGAATGCTTTTCTCAGCATATTCTTTGTGGGTGTTTACACTTCAGTTGTATACAAAAGATTTAATGTATAATTTATTGAATGGCAGCATAATAAAAAAAATTTATTGATGAGTATAGAAGCTGAAGATTTTTAAATATCAATTTAATATATATATTTAATGATTTCCTGAGGTTTTATATTGAACATTTTAACAATATAATTAGAAAATTGATACTGCAGCTTATTAAGATTAATTAAATTTTAATGTGCCTTAATATTCATGTGTGTATAATAGATTCACTTTATACTACTGGAAGCCACGTTTAAAAGAATTACATCAAATAATGCCTATGTGTGCACATTAAATGCTCTATAAATGTCTAAGAAAGCCTTGTATTTATATTTTATTTTACTAAGAATTGAAGTAGATATTTTGAATAAATGGGCACTATTTATTATGTTCTACTCGGCATTTCTATCATGCAAATCATTTCGAGTTCTAAATTTCCCTTAATCGCTATGACACTGCCAAATGAATTCCAGCAGGAAAAATATAGAAACAGAAATTTGACCATATATTAATAATTTTTGATAGAATTTTACTCAGAGACAAGTACATTGAGAGGGCTAAAAATAGGATTTGGGGAAAAGGGAAGATTATAGCCAAGACCATGACAATAAAGCATATTTGGAAAACAGACAGATGATCAAATCCATTAAATTTTCCCTCTGGTCCTGTATGTGACAGTAAGAAAAAAATGTTATTAAGTTACCTTCCAGTTCTACTTGTAACTCCTCATAAAATAATCATATGGATAAGAAATAAAATCAAGAAGTTATAGACTATTTATCTGCCAGTGTTTATGTGTTCCTTTGCTTTGACAGTTATGCAAGCACCCATTTAAAGATTACACTTCCTAAACACTGCTCTTGAACCCTTTGGCAGTAGCTAGTTCTCTGCTGCACATGGGCCGATTGCTCAACTTCTAACTAACGTTGTCATTGAGTGCTGAGTTGCTTTGTATGATGCCTTTGTAGCCTGATCCATAGCAAGTCTATACAGATATTTATATAAACTAAATAATAAGAAAATTGTTTCCACATGCCTGGATGCTACATAGTAATATGCTTTCCTAATTGAAAACTTGAAATTACCAAAATGGGACACCGTGTCTTATCTCTCCCCAGACTAAACCTTAGTTCCTGAATGGGCATGTCTCCCTGATTTTTTATTCTTATGTGTAGTCAAATGTCATGACCCACTCCATCTCACCATTTGATCTTCATTAGGAATCTCAAAATACAGGATCTTTTCTTCTTCTTAAGGGCTAGGTGATATATTTTTTATTATTATCTGTAACACAACTATGAAAAGTATCTTTTGCTTCCAGGTCTCAGAAAATAATACATAATAGTTATTTAGAAATGATATTGTTATAGTCTGCAAATAATAAGACTATGCTCAGAATCTGAGATGAAACTACTACCAAATTTTCTAAACTTGTAGTTATGACTTAACTGACGATTTAAGCTCTCAGGGGATGTTTATCTGTTCAGTTAACTTATTTACCTACACTAAGAGAATATGGCCATGAGATCATATTTAGCATCTCAAAATAATATTAATTCTCATTACTTTCAGTATTATTTGAATCATTTCTTTATAGTGATGCTTTATGTTTAGAAAAAATATCATAGGAAACAGTATTTATTACCATGTATATTCCAGTGTATAAGGCAGAGGCAGACATATAATCAATTAATGTTCTAAAAACAGGTGTTATTTTTTATATAATAAATTATTTTATAACATATTGCAATTAAAAAATAATAGCATTTGCTTTGGAATATACATATGCTACAAAATAATGTATATTGGCCCTTATTCTTCTGTCTATATTTTAGAATTTAATTGTAATTACACCAAATCTATAATAAATTTGAGAAAAGTCATCTCTAAAATAAATGTTTTCTTCATAATTATCGAAATCTATTATTGATAACAATCAAATATGAATACAAGGTAGATGTTCTCCACATTTACAGAGTCACATTTATTTCCCATTTCTCTTTTTGAGAAAATGAGGGCAAGGTCTAACAAAAAGAGTGCTCTGGGACGGTCATTGTTATGGAAAAAACATAAGGATTTACATAAAGGATTTACATGGGCTACACAGGACTGGTTTTTGAAGCCTGGCCTGGGGAAAATGGAGAGGTGAGATGTGTACGTTCTAGAGAAGAAACTAGCGTATAAGGAAGGAACTGCAAGACTAGGGCCTTGGCTGACTCAGTATCTGAGGTGGAGCCAAAGGAGGTGAGGCTCTGGATGCTAGTTTCAGACAAATTGTAAAGCAGCTTTCATGCTGTACCAAGGGGTTTGGATTTTATTTATGAGTAATAAAATAGAAAATGAAAGCACATGTTTAATAAAAATATGGTATGTATTAGAGATGAAGCAAGAGATTTTAAGCAGAAAATTGGGTAGAGATATAAGTTAAATAATACAAATGACAGTGTATTAGTCTGTTCTCATGTTGCTATAAAGACATACCTGAGACTCCATAATTTATAAAGGAAAGAGGTTTAATTGAGTCATAGTTCAGCATGGTTAGGGAAACCTCAGGAAATTTACAATCATGGCAGAAGGGGTAGCAAACACATCCTTCTTCACATGGTGGAAGGCAGGAAAGGAAGTTGTCAAAAGGGAAAATCCCCTTATAAAGCCATCGGATATCATGAGAACTCACTCACTATCATGAGAAAAGCATGGGGGTAACCCCTATGATTAAATTGTCTCCTACCAGGTACCTCCCACAACATGTGGGGATTATAGGAACTACAATTCAAGATGAGATTTGGGTGGGGACAGAGCCAAAGCATATAATTCCACCTCTGGCCACTCTCAAATCTCATGTCCTCACATTTCAAAACACAATCATGCCCTTTCAACAGTCCCCCAAAGTCTTAACTAATTCCAGCATTAACTCAAAAGTCCAAGTCCAAAGTCTCATCTCAGACTAGGCTAGTCCCTTCCACCTATGAGCCTGTAAAGTCAAAGGCAAGTTAGTTACTTCCTAGGTACAATGGGGGTATAGGAAATGGATAAATACACCCATTCCAAATGGGAGAAATTGGCCAAATTGAAGGGGCTAAAGGCCCTATGCAAATCTAAAATCTAATATGGCAGTCATTAAACCTTAAAGTTCCAGAGTGATCTCCTTTGATTCCATCTCTTACATCCAGGGCACACTGATGCAATGGGTGTGTTCCTATTGCCTTGCACAGCTCCTCCCATGTGGCTTTACAGAGTACAGCTCCCCTCCTGGATGCTTTACTGGGCTGGTGTTGAGTGTGTGTGGCTTTTCCAGGTGCACAGTGTAAGCTATTAGTGGATCTGCCATCCTTGGGGTTTGGAGTATGATGATCTTCTTCTCACAGCTAGACTAGGTATTGCTCCAGTGGGGCCTCTGTGTGGGAGCTCCAACCCCACATTTCCCTTCCACAGTGCTCTAGCAGAAGTCCTCCATGAGGGTTCTGCCCCTGCAGCAAACTCCTGGGTTGACATCCAGGCATAGCAAGAGTGACCTTTACTCCAGTTTCTCATCTCCATCTGAGAACACCTCAACCTGGACTTCATTGTTCGTATCAGTATCAGCATTTTGGTCAAAGCCTTTCAATAAGTTTCTAGGAAGTTCCAAACTTTCTCGTATCTTCCTGTCTTCTGAGTCCTCCAAGTCTCTAGGAAGTTCCAAACTTTCCCACATTTTCCTGTCTTCTTCTGAATCCTCTGTACTGTTCCAACCTCTGCCTGTTACCTAGTTCCACAGTCACTTTCACGTTTTTGGGTATCTTTAAAATAGTGCTCCACTCCCAGTACCAATTTATTTTGTTATTCCATTCTCATGCCACTGTAAGGACATACCTGAGAACTGTATAATTTATAAAGGGAAGAGGTTTAATTGACTTACAGTTCAGCATGGCTGGGAAGGCCTCAAGAAACTTACAGTCATGGTGGAAAAGGAAGAAACATGTTTTTCTTCAATGGTGGCAGGAAGGAGAGGAAGGAGCAAAAGGGAAAAGGCCCTTATACAAGCATCAGGTCTGAGAACTCACTATCATGAGAACAGCATAGGGTACCCCGCCCCCCACGATTAAATTACCTCCTACCAGTTCCCTCCCATGACATGTGGGGGTTATGGGAACTAAAATTCAAGATGAGATTTAGGTGAGAATGCAGCCAAACCGTATCAGACAGATATCTAGTTCACACAAGATATGGAAATTATGAAAATACAGATTAGTCAAATAGATTATTTAACACCAAATCCTAGATACTCAGAGAAATAAGGACCTATTGTGATGATAATGCATATAGTAGACTTTTGAGTATGTGAATGGTATGAGTTATCTTCCCTGAAACAGAATGGGATAGAAAGCAAAAAAGGAATATGTTAAGGTTCTTAAAACTTAAATCAATCATATAGCAATTAAACTGGAAGATTAGCAGTTGCAAAAGATAATATTATTAGTCAAACAAAATAAAACAGGTATGGGCTTAATTAACATTAAAATTTTCACCCTTTCTTTTCTCTAAATGACATGTAAAAATCAAAATTACTTTCTGTCTCTGACTAGTAATTAAAAATTACTTAGACATTAAAAATAAAAGCCATTATTACTTAATGAATAGTTAATGAATATAAAAAACACATTTTAGTGGGTTAATATATAGACTAGCTTCAAATACAAATCAGCATTAATGCTTAATATTTTCTCCTAAACCAAATAGCTTCTCAGCCACAAAAATAAGTATCCACAAAAACATGGAAAATGTGTATGACAGATAGAGGCAAGGCTATTCATCCTTAGTTTGATTTTCAATAACCCTGATGCAAATATCATTTTGTATTCATTTACGTATTCTGAAAGTTTGGTTTATCTTTCCTATTCAAAGCAGAAGGTTAACAAGAATGACAGCACAGATGGCTTCCTTTTCTTCTTCACAAGTCAAAGTGATGAGACTTATAAAAGACTGTCACAAGCATCCTTTCACCTGTCTGGTCCCTTCTGTGCCCCCATCTGCACAGACCTAATGTGATGACTTGTACTTTCTTGACCTCTTGGAAACCAGGCTCCCTGGATCAGTTCAATAGAGGAAACAAATTACAGCCTTAGATTACATTTTAATCGTAGAGACACAATTTAATGATACAAGGCCATGGTAGGCTACACACATTCCAAAAAAAATAAATTTTAAAACCCTTTTACTTTCATGATTAGTAGCTACCTTTATGTAAAATCTAATGCTCTTTTTAGAGTCAGCACATATTATCTTTTCAAGTAAGGGAATAAGAACCCAACCAATAAGGTACTATTTAAACTAAAAATAATGTCTTTTCCTATCCTGTTGAATAAACATAGATACTATGACATCAATGCTAACTCTATTCATCCAGAAGAGCTCTGTTTATATGTCGTATTTCTTCAAAAGTTTGTTATAATACAGTACTTCTGGTTAGATCAGACTTGCATATTTTCACAAAGCTTCAAATTGTCTATTGTCCTTTCCACCTGAAATAGGTTAACATTGTCCCTTTGTTCGTAACTCTTAAGTGGATCAGACATTCCCTCTTTTTCCAAAAGTATTAACTTTTTTTCCCTATATCCTTCAAGTCATGTCTTCAAATATACACAGTGCAGCCTTTGTTTGAGTGGTAGAGACAAAAATTAATGAATAAACCAAAGCTTTCTAGAACCCTAATTTCTTCCTCCATTTGCTATTTCTTCCTCCTCTTTCTAAGCAATGCATTTCAAAATGTTTTTGTGCTGTTTATAGCCTCCAGACATTTCTAATTTATATTTTTCTTTTGTCTTTCATTCTGACTACTATATTTCTCACTCAGCTTAACTCATTTGCTTCACTGTATACTGGGCATGTCATTCAGGGTACATCACAGGTTCAAACTCTCAAAGATGTAATTACCCTAACACAGTCTTTATTCATGAACATTTTAGACCACATTTTGCTCAAGTTTGACAGTTTATTGAACTATGATCAGAAAAGGAACTCAACTGAAAATTATTTTTAGACTAGCTGATAACCCTAGCTAGCTAGGTCATGAATTTACCAATATAGGTCATTCTCATTTGCAAGATCCTCATGACTGATTTCTTCTAGAACATTTAGAAGCAATAGATCATTTTATAACAAAAGAGTAGGAAAGACACTCAGAAAGAAGCATGTGAGCAATATGCAGGCTCTGAGAGAAGTGCAAGGTATAGTTGCTAGAATTTCCTTATGTTTTGATGCTGTTCAAGTAAGATCAATGTGTATCCTCAGGAAGCAAGGTTATCATAGATAAGACTGAATTATTCAGCTTTCAAAAAAAACCTCAAATGTTTTATTTTAATAATTGTAACTGGGTATAATTGACACTATGAAAAGGCTGCAAACTGACATATGCAGTGGAAACTGATTTTGTCCTTATTCATCAACCTGAGAAGGAGCATGGCATAGAGCATATGCTTTTCCCCTGCTGCAGCAAATTTATTAATAGAGAGGTGGACAGATTCTTTAGCATGTTGTAACCAGTACACTAGTAATGGAGGCTCCATGATATGAATGGGCATTTCCACTTATAAATTCAGTTACAAAGGGTGAAGGTAGCCAGCAATGGCTGTTTAGTTATTAGACGGGGTCCTGTCTCCTTACTCTCAAGGCAGGATTGGTTTCACTAATTGCAGTCACCAACTAAGACTCTGCCAAGAAAAGTAGTAATTTTATGGGTCTGGAGAAGAGAGAAGAAGATAGAAGGCTGGATACAAAATGAACTATGGATGCATTCTTGAATGCAGTTGAAGCATTAATCTTGGAAACTCAGGTGGTTGTGTGTTTATTTGTCCTTTTTATTATGGAAGCATATACATAAAAAGATGGAATTTTGTAATAACATCATAAAACCCTGTGTACTCATCACCTAGCTCCAGCAGCTAACACTTTGCCAATCTCCTTTAATATGTCACCCCATCATCACTTGTTTTTAATCAAAATTACAATTGGGATTAATCAGTGGGTTTAAGTATTGTCAGCTCTTTGAGGCAGAATTACAAAGACGTCCACTCAAGATTCCCAACACCTGGTTATTTAAACAATAATCTAGGTAGTGTTATGAAGGGACTTTGTGGATGCAGTTACAATACGGAGATTATCGTCGATGATCTGGGTGGACCCAATCTAATCACTTGACCCTTTAAGGGCAGATAAATTTCTCAGGCTGGAGTAAGAGAGAAGAGAAAGCAGAAGTGATGAGATAGAAAGGAGAGGCCAGGGATAGTCACAGCATGAGAATGACTAGACTTCCTTTGCTGACTGTAAAGATGGAGGAAGGGGGACAAAGCCAAGTTATATAAGCAGACTTTTGTGGCTGAGAATTCCCTCTAGCCAAAAACAAACAAGTCAAAGAGATCTCAGTCTCACCACCCCATGGAAATGAATTATGCCGATAACATGGATGAAGTTGAAAATAGATTTATCACCAGAGCCTCTTGAAAGAAACGCAGTCCTACTGATTTGATTTCTGCGTAGTGAAACCCTGGCAAGAAAACCACACAAGACACATCTTGTGCTTGGACTTCTGACCTACAAAACTTTAAGGTAATAAATTTGTGTTAAGTCACTTTTGGTAATTTCCTAAGACAGCAATAGAAATCAAATGTATCAGACTTATTCTTTTATAAATTTCCCCATCAGCCTTTCACCAAACACTTTTAGCACTCGCTATTGATCATTGCCTAAATCCGTTATTTCATTAGAGATTGCAAAATCAAAATTTAAAAATTATATCATTCATCCTGTTTATTACCTGTGATTTTTATTTATACAGAAGATTCTCTCTTAGTATTGACTACCCAACAATCAAACAGAAAGAAACAATGTTTCTTTTTCTTTTCTCATTATTTACCACTTTTCAGAATAAAGAGTTGGTATACTAGATGGTGCATAGGATTTATTTGAGTAGCATTATGAATTCTAGATTTATATAGCTTTGATGTGCTTCGGTTTGTTGCATTAAATATTCTTTTTAAGCTAAAATTCTCTGTATTTTATCTTTAGCAGTTTAAATGCCATGTTTGATATACCATTTCTGCAATAAAATTATCCTTAAATTTGTCAATGAACATTGCTCTTCATTTTATTTAATCTACTTTGACAGTTAATACCTGAAAAAAAAAACTCTTTTGAACACTTAATCAGATAATTTGTAATCCTATAAAGAAATACATTTATTTTAGTGAATTGGTTTAAAAATTGAAAACTGAGACTAAACTTAAAAGATTAAGAAAAAGAATAAACATAACATTATATACTTTTTCTTACTTCATTAATAGTTTTTCCAATTTCTGGTCATTTAAATCTAGTATATGAATGTTGTTTCCTTTACAGCTAGAATAAAAGAGACATGTGTATTATTACTAAGAATTCAAAAAGTTACACAAATAACTGTCAAATCTTATTTTACTATAATAAAATCCATTCATTTTAGAAAATCATTGTGATAAAATTGTTCTTAAAAACATTATTTTTTCTTCATTTCTTACACTTATGTATGAGAAATTACACAATCAATCAAAGGCATTGAGATATTTTTAAGTATAAAAATGTCACAATTATAAGTGGTAAATATATGAGTAATCTTTTTATGACATTTATATTTTTTTAAATTTACATTTATATTTTATTTCAGGTCATTCTCCTCTGTCATCACATTATTACTTGGGACAATTTTACTTCAAATTAATTAAGTAAAATTTTCAACCGTATAGTTTGCTACTGAAATACTAATTGCTATTCTGCATTAGCTTTTTTGGGGTCTCCAAAATTTATTTCAAAACATCTTTCAGAAGAATAATCTGTTATGGACCATATCACCCACTGTTATCTCAAATTTTACCTTCCTTTTTTAAATTATTTGATTTTTCTGGCTCTATCTTCAAATTCTGAAGGTATTTTAGGTCTTGATTCTAAGTATCAGTGCCTGTTTTCCACATCTATTTATAATTTGTGCCTAGTTTTAAAATATGCAAGTCACGTATTCCTTTTACAAGACAGATTGGTAAATACAGAAAATAACTTATCATCCTTGAATAAGGCAATAGAAATCTATGCTGAGCACTGTGATGTATTTTCTTCATTGCTTCTTCTCTTCATGTAGATATATGACTATCTGTATACACTTAACTTACATACATTTTTATGTATTTTATTTTGAGCATTTTCCAAAAAGTCTTCAAAAATAGTTGCTAAATTAGGATGATTTTTCTATTGCTTGATACTCCATCAAATATTATAATTTTCATATTTTATCATTTGTCTTTAAAGCAATTAAATTTTGTTTTGTAAATATAAGTGAGAAATGTTAACACTCCCATATCTTAAATGTTTGCTATATAAAGAATGAGTTAGTCCACATCACAAAATAGTACTTCTATTCAGTTGGTCCAGGTAGAATGACTGTTCTATGGGTCATAGTTGGGCAACAGATCCTGTGACACTAGAGTATCCAAAGAATGGGTCTGTTACCTCTGATATAAAGAAGGGCAAATTTAGGTATATGAGAAAATAGCTTTAAATTACATCGAACCACCAATAATATGTTTTTTTCAAGTTCTCTCTCTCTCTCTCAATTTGGAAAGGAAAGCACTCATTTGGATGCTAGCATATAATTAATCTATCTCCAGCACAATCCTCCTTTTCAAAAGAGAATACAGACCTTATACTAAGATATATTGTCAGGCAATAGTATTTCAAAACTTTCTAATATTGTTATTTGTTTTTTTGTTAATAGTCACATAATTTCCTACATCAAGTAAATTAAATTATTTTTCTATGTATAGTAGTGATGTACTTTACTATAACTACAGAGGTTGTCATGTACGCAGACATCATGAAGCTATAAATCCAGGAAAGTTAACAAAATATTAGTTTCTTATACCTTGATTATTCAACAAACCTAAGTCTCAACTTCTGCATTTACTCCTTTATCAGAAAAAAGTTTACTCTCCACCAGAAAAAGGTGGAGGTGTTTTCCTTACAACCATAATGAAAGTTAGTCTTTCATTTGATAATAAGCATGGGTTTATTTGTAACATTATCATCATTTGCATACCTAACTTAGGAGGAAACCAAGGTTAGAGATGCCACCTAGGTATAAATTAGTCATTCATTATCATTTAGTAGTGATCAACAGGATTTTTAGTAAAATTTTCTAAATCAACTTTGAAGCCAGTTACCAACATGTGTCTCTTGGTGATTGTATGTATCTCTTAATGTATAAATCTTTTCTCCCTTTTTCAAGATGAGGAACAAAAATTAGATGAAAGGTAGTGAGGATCAAAGATCATTCCCTTTTCTCTGTAGTCAGACATACTGAAGATTACCTTTCCAAACCAAATAGGAAAATATGAACAACTAAAAGTGGTTCTATTTGCCAAGCTACTAATTCTAAGTCTCTCTAGGAAAAGAAAAATGCAAAATGAGTATTATTCAAAGTTCACCTACAAACACAGTGTATAATTATAAAGTAAGAAGATGGGCATTATCTCAGAATTACTTTGCAGGCTACTCTATGTATTTTGATACAATGAGTAAAAAAACTTTCAGATTTTCCGTAGCATACACAAAATATATAAAATTGGAAAAGCATTTAAAGGCAAGTGGTTTTGTTAGTTTTCTTTCCATGTTGATTAGGGAATTTCATGATGTCACACATCAACTCACTTCCATGCCACATAACCACATAAAGGCAATTTGATAGATAGACATAAAGCAGAAGAGTTGGTGTATTAGTCCACTCTCACACTGCCATAAAGCAATACCTGAAACTGGATAATTTATAAAGAAATGAGTCTTAATTGGCTCATGGGTCTGCAGGCTGTACAGTAAGCAAGCTTGGGGAGGCCTCAGGAAACTTACAGTCATGGAAAAAGGTGAAGAAGAAGGAGTTGCATCTTACATGGCTGGAGCAGGAGGAAGAGAGTGAAGATGGAAGAAGCGCTACATACTTTTAAACAGCCAGATCTGATGAGAACTCACTGTCATGAGAACAGCAAGGGGAAATCCACCCTCATGATTCAATCATCTCCCACTGGGCCTCTCCTCCAACATTGAGAATTACAATTTGACATGATATTTGGGTAGGGACACAAATGCAAACCATATCAGTTGGGTTCATAAGAATTCCTGGCAGTGAGAAAGATTTTCTTCAAGTGAATACTTACCTTCCAGGATAGACTACTAAGGCAAAGATAATATTTTAGAGGATCAGCATCAGCAAGATGGAAAAACGGAACTTTTCAATGTTCGTCCCATTGCAGAAAATCAATTTGAGCAGTTTTCTATAAAAATACCTTCACAAAAGCCAAGGAAACTAGGTAAGAGATCACAGTGCCTGGGTGTAGCACATAAATAAAAAGACACACATTGCAGAGGATAAGAAGGACATTTTTACATTACTCTTATCACACCTTTTTCCACCACAGCATAGAGGGGAAGGAGAGGTGAACTTTGAACTTTGAACACTAAACTTTGCCTCAGACACCAATACCAAGTCCACAGAATAAAACGCTGTAAAGGAAAGGACTGTGCTGGGTTTCAGGAAGTCCTAAAAGGAGTTATTAAAGCTTTAGAAAAAGAATGCTAATAAGGAACAGAAAACATATGAAAATATAAAACTCACTGAAAAAAGTAAGTACACAGTCAAATTAAGAATGCACTTATATTGTAATGTTAGTGTAAAAATCATTTACATCTTTAGTGTAAACGTCAAAAGGCCAAACTATTAAAGACAATAATAGCTAAAATATTTTGTTAAGGAATATACAATATAAAAAGATGTAACTCTTTACTTCAGCAATTTAAAATGTGGGATAGATGATGGATTAAAAGTGTAGACTTTTTGTATGAGAAGTTAAGTGAAATTAGCTTAAAATAATACATTATAACAAGATGTTTTACGTAAGCCTCAAAACAAAAACCTATTGTAGAAGCAAGTTGAATACAAAGTAAGGAATCAAAGCATACCACTAAAGAAAATTACTAGCGTTTCTATATGTTAACAATAGACTACACACAAAAGAACAAAAAAAAAAAAATCCCATTTGCAATAGCTACAAAAATATACAATAAAACAGGAA
Source organism: Cebus imitator (assembly GCF_001604975.1). Taxonomy (NCBI): domain Eukaryota; kingdom Metazoa; phylum Chordata; class Mammalia; order Primates; family Cebidae; genus Cebus; species Cebus imitator. Next base: position 6,060,660 of record NW_016107411.1, on the reverse strand, counting down.
TTCATTTAACCAAAGATGTGAAAAACTTGTACACTGAAACTATAAAACATTGATGAAAGAAATTGAAAATATAAATAAATAAAACGATATCCATGTTCATAGATTAGAATAATTCACATTATAAAAATGTACATATTATTCAAAGTTAACTATGAGATTGAGATTCAATGCAGTCTCAATCAAAATTCCAATGCCAGTTTTCACAGATATAGAAAAAGCCATGTTAAAACGTATGTGGAATCACAGGACTCTAAATAGCTAAAGCAGTCTTGAGCAAAAAGAACTGAGAGGAAGGCATCACACTACCTGACTTCCAAAACCTGTAACAATCAAAACACATAGTACTGACATAAAGGCAGATATGTAGAGTAGTTAAATAGAATAGAAAACCCAGATTAAAGCCACATACAGACAGTTGATTCTTGACAAAGGCACCAAGAACATTCATTAGGCAAGGGGCACTCTATTTCAGAAACGATGCTGGCAAAACTAGATATTTATATACAGAAGAATGAAATTAGGTCCCATCTCTCTTACCATACACAAAAATCAAATAAAAATGAATTGAAGACATAAAAATAATATCAAATCTGTCCCAAAACTGCAAAAATATGTAGGGGAAAAGATTCATGACTTTGGACTGATCAAAATTTTAAGGACAAGACCTCAAAAGTATAGGCAATAAAACCAAAAATAAGCAAACAAGATCATACTGAATTAAAAACTCCTACACATCGAAAGAAACAACAGGATAACGGAACTACCTGCAGCATGGAAGTAAATATTTGCAAACCATTAATCCTACAAGGGATTCATATTCAAAATATATAAGAAACTCAACAGCAAAAAGCAAAATGCCCCAATATTTAAAATAGGTTAAATGATCTTAATCAACATTTCCCAAAAGAATAAAAATGACCAGCGAGTACATACAAAAAAGATAATAATAATACTCAACACCAGTAAACATCATGGAAATACAAGCCAAAACCACAGTGACTTTTACCACCACACTCCGGTTAGAATGGCTGTTATCAAAACACAAGAAATAAGAAACACTGGTGAGGATCGGAAAAAAGAGAAACAATTATACATTGTTGGTGGGAATGTCAATTAGTATAAAGATTGTGAACAATGGTATGAAACTTTCTCAAAAAAAAAAAAAAAAAAAAAAAAAAAAAAAAAAAAAAAAAAAAAAAGAAATAAAAAAAAAAAAAAAAAAAAAAAAAAAAAAAAAAGGTACCGTATAATCCAGTGATCCCACTTTGGAGTATATATGCAAAAGAAAAGAAATGAGTATGTAAAAGACATACCTGATATCTGCATGCCAATGTTTATTGAAGAATTATTTGCAATAGCCAAGATATGAAATCAACTGATGTCCATCAGCAGATAAATTGATAAAGAAAATGTGGTACATATGCTCAATGGAATACTGTTTCTCCAGAAAAAAAATAAAATTCTGTTTTTCCTAGGAACATGAGGCTAGAGGACATTATGTTAAAAGAAATAAGCCACACATAGGAAGACACATAATACATTCTATCTCATATGAGTAAGCTATAAAAAGAAATAGAGAGTAGAATAGTGGTTGCTAATGGTTAGGAAGTGTACAGGAACAGAGTTGGGATGGAGACTAGAAAAACGTCCATTGGGGATATAATATTACATCTATATAGGAGGAATAACTTCTAGTATTTTATAACATATAGCACTGTAGGGTGACTATAGTTAAAAGTGATTTAGCTGGAAAATGAATTTTGAACGTCCCTAACACAAAGAAATTATAAATGCTTCAGATGGTAGATAAGCTAATGACCCTGATTAATCATTACACATTGTATACAGGTATCAAAATAATACATGGTACCTCATAAGTATGTATAAATATTACATGCTAATTGAAAAACAACAACTTTTAAAGAAAGCAAAATTAACAGTCAAATAATAAAGCTATGGAAAATATATATGACCCACATGCTAAACAAAGAATAATTATCCTCAGCAATATTGGCATTGGATACAATAGAATTTAGGTAGAGGTAAATATCAGCATTATTTAATAGAAGAAACTATTGGGCAAGAAAATGCTAAAATAATGAATGTGTTGGCATTTAATAGTAAGCAATATATGAAGCAAAACTTGTGAAATTTATATGGAGAGCTTAACAAACCCACAAATTGCAGTAGGAAATATTTATTAAACTCTCAGAAAATTGAGATCATGTAGATCAAAAATTTTAACAAGGATATAAATATTTAAAAAACAAAATTAATTATTTTGCTGCGTTATTGGTACTACAACCAACTAGTAGAAATTATAAAGTATTATAAAGTATATATTAAACTATTATAAATATTAATTATATGTTAGGCCACTCCTAACCCTAACATTTCAAAAAATTAATATATCATTCATGTTCTCTGACCACAAAACAGTTAGAAATCAAATCAGCCACTACATTTTGTACTTTTTGCTTTTGTGAGAGAGAATACAAATAGTATTAAGCTACCATTTCTGAAAGCTCAGAAAGTTAGTCAGACCTAATGCTGTTGGAAAGACAATAGAAACAATAAATTGTGTTGCCAAGGGAAAATGAAACATTTTCTAAAATAAACTAACATTTAGGTTGCAAGTGCCTTTGTAGTTTGCTGTATCAACAATGGATAAACACAGTGAAGAACTGTATAAAGAACTTTATCCTGGTTAATTGCTGACTAGAGGTATTTAGAGAGACAGGATAAACAGCTTTCACTATTGGTTGCATTAGTCTTTCCATGCCAAGTTTAAGAAATCAGAACCTTGTTTGAAATATGAATTAAAAATCCAAAAAGGATATTTATTCTTCTTGTAACTGAGATTGTCTTTTATCTTTTTCTCCCCCTTTAAAAAATTGTTTTGTTTTTGTAGCATTGGAAAATATTTATGCTTATATAAGAATAACCTTGAAATCCCAAGGCATAAATGTGCTGTCTGTATTAGAAGAAAATATGAAATATAAGGAGAAATACAGCATCATGAAAAAAACTGAGAAAAGAAATAAGAGGGGAATACTAAGAGAAAAGTTGACTCTGATAGGAGAAAAAGGAAGCTGGAATATGACTCTTCACATACTAACAGATAAATGCCAGTCAGAGAATTCATATTAAGAAAGTTTTTATCCTCAGGGTAAAAACAAAAATCCTGAATATTTGAAATGCAGAAATCTTCCCACTGCTAATCGTGTATGGTGTTACTTTGTTAGTTAGAAGTGACAACACATACACACGCAGAGATGATGAGGAGCTGCTTTTCTGACTGAGCATAGCAGAGCTTGTTTTCTCTTCTCTCCACTAAACAAATTATACTTTTAACACCAACTCCCCACAGAGACAGTTAATACATGACAACCTTTCTTGGTCAAGCATGCCTTATTTAAACAGAAGTTTCTCTAGAGAGTTTAAATGGCTTGGCATGGAAATAAATTAGCCAGTGACAGCTCTGTTCTATTTTATTAGAACCACATTAAGAAATGAAAGTGGCATGTATCTAGCTATAAATTTAACAGTTAATTCCTCTAAAAAGTCATCTTAAGCTCCCATTGATAATATAATGAAGAGGAATAGTAATAAAAATGATAGATAATTGAGCAATAATAATCAAAAAATTATATTGCTATGCAGTAAATTAGATAATTACATGATATTGGCAAACATCATAACAAGCACAGCACTGCCATAATAATGCCACATATTGTCTAAGAATAAAAAAGTTATTTCCTGTCTCATTATCAGAAGCCATTGAGGAAGGATCTAGTTTAATATTCGAAAAATATGACATCACAGATTTGGAATGAGTAAAAATATAATGTTATCTTAACTGCTTCCTGTAAGAACCTCTAATTATTTAGGGGAGTATTTTCTAAATGAACCTTATTGTACATTAACAGATATTTAGCAATAAAAAGGCTTTTGTGGCCAAATAAGTTTAGGAAATGGTACATATTCTATTCTGCTTGCAGATTATCAATGCACAGTATCATATTAATGGCACCAAAAAATCTTGCAAAATAAAGAAACTGCCTAAACCAGCATGAGCTTGTTTTCAATGAAACAATTTTTTTCTTGTTTCTCTTTCTTTTTTCTTCTTTCCTTCCCTCCTTCCCTTCTTCCCTTCCTCCTTCCTTCCTCTTTCTTTTCCTTTCCTTCTTCCTTTCTTTCTTTTCCTTCCTTCCTTCCTTTCTCTCTCTTGTCTTTCTTTCTTTCTTTCTTTCTTTCTTTCTTTCTTTCTTTCTTTCTTTCTTTCTACTTCCTTTCCTTTCCTTTCCGGTTCCTCCCTCCCTACCCGCTTCCTCCCTCCCTCCCTCCCTCCCTCCCTCTCTTCCTTCCTTCTTTTCTTCCCTCCCTCCTTCTCTCCTTCCCTCCTTCCTTTTATTCTCCCTGTCTCTGTGTATGTATGCGTGTGTCTTTCTTCCCCCACCCCACCCATTTCTTTCAGGAGAGAAGAAGGGATATAGGTTATTATAGATCTAATTTTTTTTTTTAAGACTGAGTCTTGCTCTACCACCCAGGCTGGAGTGCAGCAACAAGCTCTCAGTTCACTGCCACCTCTACCTCCCCAGTTCAAGCGATTCTGATGCCTCAGCCTCTGGAGAAGGTGGAATTACAGGCATGCACCACCACGCCCAAATAACTTTTGTATTTTTAGTAGAGGCGAAGTTTCCCCATGTTGGCCAGGCTGGTGTGGAACTCCTGACCTCAAATGATCCGCTCACCTAAGCCTCCCAAAGTGCTGGGACTACAGGCATGAGCCACCGCTCGCAGCCAGATCTGTTTTGAGAACCCAATTTAGAAAACGTGATTTGAGGATTTGGGATTCTTGACCAAAAAGGAATTGACTTAGTTACTTGAGTATATGTCATGCAGGAAATTTTATTTTCTTATAACACATGTAAATGTATCTTTCGAATTAAAACACAAATCTTTTACATATTTTTATTTCTTAATTAGTTCTTAGCACTTAAAAAAGTTATTTCTATGACATAAAGTTCAAATTTTCATTCACAGATGGAAAAAATGAGTTTCATTCTACATAATATCTAGATGCATATGTATTTACAGTTTCTCATGATTTTAGATATCATAATGTCTCCATCTTCTGGATTATCTTTTTAAAGTTTTGGATATATTTCTAGTGAAAGCCATTATAACCCACTAACAGATAATCGTTGAACATATTCTATTATTATTGAAAACTCAATATATTATTTTACTGTAATGAATGTTGGTAAATATTATTGTTAGAGGCAATAACTTATTTATCTCATGTAAATTAATTAAAATTCTTCTTAATATCCTCATGTAACCATATTTTACAAGTCAGTGGAAGATGACAGAAGCTACAATGTCAGGGAAAAAATATGGAAGTCTCAAAGAAGTAAAGTGCAAAACAAAACCAAACAAAAATGGTGGGAAGCTGTGTTTTGCTCATTTGACTTTTTAACAGTGTTTGACAAGTGGCTTCACTCACATGAGCCTTTTGGCCCAGGGATAGCATTGATTAGCTGTAAGTCTGACTCCACTAAGGACTTGCTTCCAGTGGACACAGAAGGGACTTAAGTTTTATCACCAAGAGACTGAGTGAAATACTTATTAGATGTCATCCACATGGGGCTCCTCAAAACGTACTCTCATTCACGAAGTGAGAACTCTGGGTCTGCATTTAAGCATTATTAAGGTTAAATATTTGGCCTATTAAGAACCACAGGTAGGTTGAATTTTCAATAAATAAAACACAGAAGAACATTTCCTAATAAGAGACACTTTTAAAAACCACCAGTATCACTTATTTGTTATACTGTTTAATACTAAAATATCATTTAAAACTGAGTCTTGACTACTTACTGTAACACCAAAATATCAATTAGCAGACATTTATTCAGATTCTACTTTATGCCCATCTAAATCCTAAACAAAATCCTTCAGTAGAAAAGTATAAGCAAATTAGAATGCTTTTGTGAAATCACTTTCCCTCCTAAAACTAATATGACCTATTAGATGCTTTATTGGAATTATATTAAGCTTGTAAATTTAATTTTATAAGCATCTTTAAATATTGACTTTCCTCATTAAGTATTATGGCATCTCTCTCCACTGATTCATTCTTCTCCAAGATCCCTAGTGTATTTCTTGATGCCTTTTAATTTATTCATTTTTGCACATTTTTGTTCAGTTTACTTCTAGTATATATTTATTTCCATTGTGAATAAAATCTTTATCACTTTCTCAAGTTGGATTTGAAGGATAGTGTTCTTAAGCCTGGCTGCATTCTCAAATTTGGCTGCACATTAAACCTGAATTGAGGCTCATTTGAATTCCTGTCCTACAAATCATATGCTGCTCAACAACTAAATCTGTAATTAGTTGTTGTTGTTATTGTTGTTGTTGTTTTAGTTTAGGCATGATTTAAATTTTTCATTTATTTTCTATTTTTTAGTAAACAAACATGCATCAATGAATACAAGCCAGCACACAAGTTCAGTTTCTAAAATGAAAACAATACAAAGAACTTCAGTGAAATTAAACAATGAAATTTGTACTTGTGTTCTTGATAACAGCAACATAATAAAAACAAATATTTGTTCATTTTTATGTAAGGTCCATTTTCACTTTTCATTTGGAAATTGAGCGAGTTTTGTTCCCTTTATGCTACTTCTTTTGTTTTTGAAAAGCAGATACTGTCTTGCCTAATGGAGGAATATCTGGCTGTATAAAGGTATAGTTGTAATCTCTGGATGTTCATATCATTCAGATATGATCTTACTTCATTCTCCCAGAATGAGGAAAGTACTAGTTAGTTTTTTCACGATTCCATAATAAATGTGTGCCAAACACAGAATAATTAAGTCAACATATTTGGGAGAGGGCATTGTTTGTTTCCTGTTCTTCAGGTGATACTAACATGCTGGCAGAGGTACAGCAACTGTTGGAGGCTTGCTCCTTAGTTGATTTATAAATATCTTCGAAGTTTTCTTTTTTCTTTTTAACTATAATATTTTGTTGGTCTTTTAACAAGTGATTGATTTAATTCTCATGCCTATCGTTTACCTTCTCTGGGAGCAAGGAATACTAAGTAGTCAACGTGCCCACGACAAGCATTCTTTCCTCTAAGATAACACATTCTCCATCCATCCTCTTTTTGCCTAGGACAGAGATCCAGTATCCAATTACCTGACACAGAAGAGCAAATTAACATATATGTGTTATATTACTTTGCTGTATGTTTTCATTTTTTTAAATTCAGGTATATGTTTTTTAATTTAATTTCTCCATGACCAGGAATATAAGCTTATAAGATGATTTATTAGGGTAAAAAACATACTCAGTATTTGTAAGGCAAAATGAAGTCAATTGGCCCCTACAAAAGTTATTCCTTATAGCACTGTTCTCGTAAGCACAATATTTTAGCCTACTAACTTACCAATGGAAAGACTCATGATTCTGTGTCACATACAGAGCATCTTTGTATGAAATCTCCTTTAGAAGGAGGTGGGGCTATTGCTATGGGAACAGGATAAAATAAAGGAGTACTTTGAACTTCTGATACCAAATTGTCTAGTTTCTCTACCTCTTATTGAAAAAGTATTGGGGAGAACACATTAAACATGCATGGCGGCATAAATTTTCAAGTCATTGCAGAACTGAACTTCTGTAAATTATCAGAGCTATATAAGGAAAGTCAGGAAATCTGTGAGGGATCAATTCCAGGACATCAGCCAGTTAACCTCTTGAATATTAAGAAGGGTCCTAAAATGTCAATAATGGAGTAAAATAAACATTTGTTTCCTTCAGCAAATGCTCACCAAGTAACAGCTCTATCTCAGTGACCAAAAGTGATATTAGAATTAGATTCAGACAGCTGAATAAGTCCATGATTTCTATCTTCAGAGTGCTTATATTGTAATGCATCAAACAGACAAATTACGACAGTACCACATTTAAATGCCACAATAAGGAGAATGCACTAATGGCTGAGACCGCAGCATAGAAAACCACCCATTGCTTAAAGAAGCTGTCACAGAGATTTGTAATTTAAGTAGCTATTAAATTCTTTTAAGTCATGTTCCTCTTCTCCCTTGCTATAGCATTTATACCTGTAGATTATTCATTTGTATTTCCTAGCAATTACAATGGTTCTTAAAATCTTCATGGATGCAGACCCCATAATGATCCTTGGATTGTTTTCTTACAGTTTTCCTGCTATGGCTTCGATCATTTACGCCGACTTCTTGCTTATACCCTCCTCAGTCCATTCCATACATATAGGCATTCCCCAGACTTCAGTCCCTGGATTTATTTTTGCTGCATATTTTACTTTGATGATTCCTTGAATTTTTATGCCCTCTGCTCCACTAAGTATTTCACTCTACTCCCTCCATTGAGCTACCAGATGATAATAAATCTGACTGGGGGTGTGTTTTTAAAAGATTTAAAACTCCTTTAGATGGCAAGATACAACACAATACTACCAGGATACATAAAAGACACCAATTTTTATTATAGCTCCTAAAGAGAGAAGGCTGCCAGGCAGGGCCCACAAAGAATTACAACTGGGAGCAGAGTAATAGTAAACTAGAGCTGTAGGGGCAATTATGCATGGCAAGCAAGATGGCTTTAGCTATTTGTTTAGTGGGCTTCCTGAAGATTGGCTAATTTGAATAGTTTATTGGATTCAGGGCAGAGTGGCTCCCCTTAGTTGTCTTGTAATTGGCTTTGGGTCAATTAGGACAGGTGCACAGGTACTTGGAGTTTAACAGTTTGATAATTGGCCTTGGTGTAGATTTCATTGGCTGCTCAAGAAGGGAAACTGACCAGCCTCTAAACAATACCTCAAAACTGGATGAAGATACCATTTCAAATAAGGCTTTCTACAGGATAGTTGCATGCAGTCTTTCCTTTTCACTCTCATACTGCATTTCGAACATGTTATTTCTCTACTGAGCTATTTTTTATTAGTCTAACAAACTCTTAGGCTCCATCTTCTCTGCAATCAGTATTGTGCACACAATGTTATAAGAATCATAATTTTAAAGTACAGACAACGTCTTTAATGTAAACTTAAATCCAAACTCCAAAGCCTAATGTCTCAGGGAACTAGGTATACTCAAGTTGAGCACCTTCTAATCTACGTCTTTCTCTCTGTCATCATTAAATCTCTAGTTGTTGAATATTGTTCCTTTCTTTAAGAAATAGGATTATGCCCAGTCTTTTGCATCAAACACCACTCTGAAGGTATTTGTTATATCTTGTTATATCTTTTTATGTAAGAATATTCCCAGTCTTCCACTAAATCCTGACACAATTCTATATCTTCTTAAAACCTTTTTCGAATTCTCCCATCAAAAATAAATCTTTTCTTTTGGTTTTCCCTGGAAACTTATTTGAATTTCTAATATGTCATTTATTTACTTATGTATTCATTCAACAAAATATAGGCAAGGGGGATGTAGCGATGAAGAGAACAGGTGAGTTTTAGCTTCATAGGACGCACAATAGTTTTAAAACAAATGCTAATATTACTACAATTGTGGCTTGGGTTAGTGCATTTGTGTGCTATCAAGGAATATCTGAGGCTGGGTAATTTATAAAGAAAAGAGGTTTATTTGGTTCATGGCTCTGAGGGCTGTAAAAAAAAAAAAAAAAAAAGCATGGTTCTGGCATTCGCATCTGATGAGGGCCTCAAGCTTCTCCCACTCATGGCAGGAGGGGAAGGGGAGCCGGTGTATGCAGAGATCACATTGTAAGAGCAGAAGCAAGAGAGAGAGGGGAGGAGACAACCTTTCTTTAACAACTAGCTCTCCCCATAACCTATAGAACAAGAACTTGCTCAGCGATTCTCCCCCCAGGGAGGGCATTAATCAATTCACAAGGAATCCACTCCCTTACCCAGACATCTCCATTTAGGCCTCAGCTCCAATGTTAGGTATCACATTTCAACATGATGTTTGAAGAACAAACATCCAAACTGTATAGCATGGCTTGACATTGTCTGGAAATTAATTGCATAAGTTCTTGTCTTTTCATTTTGTTTCCTTTTTCACTGCAAATCGTATTTACTGCATTTGTATGGATGGGGCTAAGAATTAATTTGTTAAATGAAGCTAACTTATAATTTTCCTAAAAAAATAAATAGAATGTGAATGCATTATGTTCATCTCTCTTTATATAGTAGGAAGGCAATACATTTTTTTCAGATTGGAAGTATAGTTAATAATTTAGATTCCATAACAGGCCAGGATGTATTAATTTGACTATTTTCCCTGAATGTATTTATATATTTTAACATATCTCTAAAAATCATATACTTACATATAGCTAATTACTATTGTCAGCCTCTACTTCCACCTTCAGGAATGTCATGAGTCAGTAGTACACTTTCCACATGTCAGAAAGTAGGGAAGAGCGTTTAAATGATTGCTCTTTCCTTAAGGAACTTGCATAAAATTTAGCATAAAAATAAGGAGCTCCTCATCAAAACACATTCACAAGCATTAATATTTTATATCTTCACAAGTACTTTTCTTGGAGGAGGTGCTTAGCCGACAAATATATTAAGGATTTCTTCTGTACCAGGTATTGTTCTGAATATTTGAAATATAATAGTGAGCAAAACAGACAAACACCCCATGGGGAGCTTATGGATTGTCAGAATTATCACATACTTTCTACACAAGGAGAAAGAGACTTGGAGATGAAGTTATTTGCTAACACTTAGGAAATAGCAAAACCAAAACTGAAACCTAGTTCTTTTAATTCAGAGCTTAAGTTTTTTCTACTGTTCTACAATTTCTGTTCCTAAAACTATCTACCATCAGGGCAAAACAAAACAAAAAATGCACTTGAATTTCCAAACTGCTTTGCAAATAGAAACTAATTCAGAAAATATAATTTATAGCTCGTTACTGTAACTTTCACTAATTGCAACTATTGTGAGAAGGGTAATTTTTTAAATTATCTACAATATCACAAAGTTCTTAAGAAGTGGAGCCATACAGATATGGTTTGGCTCTGCCCCACCCAAATCTCATCTTGAATTGTAGCTCCCATAATCCCCATATGTCATGGAAGGAACCCATTGGAAGGTAATTGTCCCCTTTTCTGGGGAGAAAGTCAAGTCTGCTGCAGAAATTTACATAAGTAACAAGGAACCAAATATCAATCATCAAGACAATGTGGAAAATATCACCAGGGCATGTTAGAGACATTCATGGCAGCCCCTTCCATCACAGGTCTGGAGGCCTAGGAGAGAAAACCAGTTTTGTGGGCTGGGCCCAGAGCAACTTTGCTCTATGCACCCTCAGGAAGTGGTGCCCTGCATCCCAGCTGCTTCAGCTTCAGCCATGGCTAAAAGAGGCCAGGCTCAGTCCATTGCTTCAGGGGGTGAAAGCCCAGGGGGCAGAAATTTACTGCATGGCTGAAGCCCTCATGGAGAACCTCTGCTAGGGCAGTGCAGAAGGGAAATGTGGGGTTTAGAGCCCCTAGAGTCAGCACTGGGACACTGCCTAGTGGAGCTGTGAATAGAAAGCCACCATCCTCCAGATCCCAGAATAGTAGATCCACCCACAGCTTGCACCGTGGACTTGAAAAAGCCACAAACACTCAATACTAGCCCATGAAGGCAGCCAGAATGGGTAATGTACCCTGCAAAGCCACAGGGGTGCAGCAGGCCAAGGCCATGGAAACCCGCTTCTTGCATCAGCATGCCCTGGATGTGAGACATGGAGTCAAATGAGATTGTTTTGAAACTTTAAGTTTTAATGACTGCCTTATTAGATTCAGACTCGCATGGGGCCTGTAACCTCTTTGTTTTGGCCAATTTCTCCCATTTGGAATGGGTGTATTTACCCAATGCCCATACTCATATTATATCTAGGAAGTAACTAACTTGCTTTTGATTTCATAGGCTCATAGGCAGAAAGGACTTACCTTGTCTCAGATGAGACTTTGGACTGTGGATCTTTTAGTTAATGCTGAAATGAGTTTAGATTTGGGGTGCTGTTTGGAAGGCATAATTGGTTTTGAAATGTGAGGATATGAGATTTGTGAAGGGTCAGGGGCCAAATGATATGATTTTGCTGTGTCCCCACCAAAATTTTATCTTGAATTTTAGCTCCCATAATCCCTGCATATCATGGGAGGGACCTGGTGGGAGGTTTTTGAATCATGGGTGCATTTTTTTCTGATGCTGTTTTTGTGACAGTAAATAAGTCACAAAATCTGATGGTTTTATCAAGGGCAGCCCTCATGCACACGCCCTCTTTCCTGCCACCATCTAAGACCTGCCTTTGCTCCTCCTTTGCCTTCTGCCATGATTGTGAGGCGTCTTCAGCCATGTGGAACTGTGGGTCCCTTATACCTCTTTTTTTTTTTTAATAAATTACCCATTCTCAGGTATGTCTTTATTAGCAGTGTGAGAACAGACTAATCCACATACTTAAAGTTATATTGGTCCTCAATCTGCATGTATTTGAGAACTTAGTATATGCAAGGTAAAACCAGGCATAATTAATAATAAATAATCTAATTAACATTAGAGGGTATAATTAGTAATCTAATTGACAAAAGACTTCAAATTTATTAAAGGACTCCATACATAGTAGTCAATATTTTTATTTGGTGAAACTATGCTAAATATGGTGAAAAGTTACAAGACATCTCCAAAGAAGTTTTAATGCAGAAGGTATACAGTATGAAAATAATATGATGAATAACCTGGCACAATGAAATTTCAGTGTAGGGAGAGATTGATAAAGGCTTAAGTGTGTGTTAATATGGAATCAAGTTCAGGCAGAAGTTTAAAGGACTGCCAAAATGTTATTAGGTCAAATCCTTCTAGCTAAAGGATTGGTGGATGAATAAAGATGCAAATTTAAAAAAAAATACAAAAGGCAGCTGAGATACAAGGTTCTGCAGAAATAGTTGAACATATTTGGCAGTTGTAGGTTCAGGCCAGATTTTGAAGTCTCCGTTTTAGAGACATTTTCAAAGTATATGGAAAAAGGAAGAAAAATAATGAATCGTTTTTCTGAAAAGACTTGACAGCAATTTCAAATCTGAGCTGGAAGGGTGAAAAGGAGGAAGTAGGCCAGTTAGAAGATTAGTATGACAAATCCTATAAAAGGTAAAAAATAACCTTAAAAAAACAATTATAATAGGAGGAATGGAAAAAAAATAGGAAAGTAGAAGAATTAGAAGATCAATTAGACATAGGTTGAGTAAACAGTGAGTTATAAAGGATAGACTGGCCACATGCAGTGGCTCATGCCTGTAATCTTAGCACTTTGGGAGGCCAAAATGGGTGGATCACTTGAGGTCAGGAGTTGAAGACCAACCTGGCCAACATGGGGAAATCCTATCTTTACTAAAAATACAAAAATTAGCCAAGCATAGTTCTAGGTCTCTATAATCCCAGCTACTCAGGAGGCTGAGGCAGGAGATTTGCTTGAGCCTGGGAGGGGGAGTTTGTAGTGAGCAGAGATTGCACCACTACACTCCAGCCTAGGTGACAGAGTGAGACACTGTCTCAAAAAAAAAAAAAAAGAAAAAGAGAACAGACTAATAAGATGAAATATTTACTAAACTTTTACCATGTGTCATTGCTTTCTAAGACCTTTATTTATGCTTATTCATGTAACCCTATAACAAACCTATTAAATAACTGCTCCAGTTATCTGCATTTTATAGATGAAGAAATTGAGACTCATGGAAGTGAAGTGATTTCCTCTAGGTCTCATGGCTTTTACATGGCCAAGCTAGAATTTAAACCCAGAAATTTTACTTTTAGAATTAGTTTTTACACTACTCTTCTGACACTAAAATTTAGGCTTTGAGTGACCAGAAGACTAGAGTACAATATTCAAAAGCAAAAAAATGAGAAGGTATTGTTAATTTAAGAGATACAGTAAAGGGCTTGTGAAGTAAAGGGCTCATAAGAAGCAAAGATTAAATTCAAGAGCCAAATCTTTGTGATTCTAAACATGTTACTCTTTCCACCATTTCATGGTGCCTCTCCTCATCTCAAAGTTAGTTTTTAAGTGTGATATGTTAGCAGTAATTAATATTCATACATATACTATATGAATATATAGTAGAGCTCGCTATATATGAAGAAATCAACATCACATGAAACTTGCAACCACTCAAAGAAATCGCAGTAGAAGTGTCTTTTGTCAAGTGATTATAAAGCAGAGGCAGCATTGCCATGTACTGAACTAAAATAGTTCTCCTCTGGAGTCACCATATTGTTTTTGGTTCTGTTATCTAGAGCCACAGAACACAAATCCAATCTTTCTTCCATATGGCAGGTCTTCAAATTTTGGAAATAAGTGGCATATTGCTGGCAATCCTCTTTTCTCTATTGTAAATGTCTCCTGTTCCTTTAATTGCTTTTGTTTTTATCACCTTTTTTGTCACTGAATTCATTAAAATTGATCAATATCTTTCAAATTGTGGAGCGTAGAACTGAATCTAATATTACCATATGGTCAGACTTGAGTAAAATAGAACAAATCTATGCAGATCTATGCAAATCTATGAGATCTATGCAGGTCTCATTTTAGATACCATAAACTCATTTAAAAACCTTAAATTTATGCTTGCCCTATAGCAGCCATATCACACTATGGATTTAAAATTCATTAATGTAACCAAAACTTTAAGTCTTTTCATATTAATTCTAGTCTGCAGTTTAAAAAAAAAAAAAGGAGGTAGTAGGTATCCAAAATAATTTGTGACGCCTATGGAAAGACTGAAGGATGACAATGTTTTTAATATATTTTTTAAATAATGTATTTTTAATAGGTACCAGTACAGTTTGAGTCTAGGATTTTAACTATGATTTTGTCAAATTGCAAATTTTAAAAAGTTTTATGTCAAGGTGAACATGCCTTGAATTACTTTAAAGAATACATTATCATGTATGGTACGAGTTAAAATTACCTTGGAATTTGTTAATTTAGACACAAAACTTGCATAATACATATCTAGAAACCCTTTGACCTGTAGTCTATATATATAACATATATGTGTCCGTAATTTGCACACATACATATTTAAAATGGTAAAACTAGATTATTCTAAAATACACCTTCATTGAGAGTTAAAGTATTAATAATTCCACATTTACGTTTCAAAGAAATCAATAGGTTCACAAGTATCCCTTAATAATATTTTACTACATATTTCATCTCACAAGTTTGTCACATGCAACTGCGCATTATCATTCATATGAATTCACAATTTATAGCCTATTTGCTTTAAAATAATTCATTAAAATTATGATGAGAATGGAAACTAAACATAGAGAAAGTGGCTAAACACTACACATTGATTCAATGGATTAAATTTTTATTATAAAAGAGATCATTCAGTTCATGCTTTCTGAAAAAAATCAGATCTTCCTCTCATATTATTTTAAATACATTAGTAAAATCCAACATGCCACATCATATATTCATTCTGGAATCCAACAGTACTCAAGATACATATTTCGTTTCAAAATGTTCTAATAATGGCACCTTAAAATAAAGAAATTTTAAAAGTTCACATTTTACCAGCATCAGGATTTCAGGTCAAAGGCTTAAGGCTTTTTGTTTGTTTGTTTGTTGAGACAAGAGTCTCACTCTGCAGCTAGGTTGGAGTGCAGTGGCAGGATCTCAGCTCACGGCAAACTCCGCCTCCTGGGTTCAAGCAATACTCCTGCCTCAGCTACCCAAATAGCTGGGATTACAGGGGCCTACCACCATGCCTGACTAATTTTCATATTTTTGTAGATACAGGATTTCTCCATGTTGACTAGACTGGTCTCCAACTCCTCACCTCTAATGATTTACCCACCTACCGCTCCCAAAGTACAGGGATTACAGGTGTGAGCCACTGGCGTAGCCAAAAGGCATAAGTTCTATTTGCCCTCTCTCAGTCACATTATTTGTTATTCAACATGTAGATTAAGAAGAGAAACCAAGAGAGAAAGAGAGAGAGAGAGAGAGTGAGAAAGAAGAGAGAGATAGTTTGTGTACTGTGACTGAATGCCTGGACAATGCCTGGCCTAATTCTTTATGTGAAACACCAGATGTTCTCAAGACCCTGGAAATTCAACTGAGTATTGTCCTTGGTATACATCTTTTTTATTTTAACATTGTTTTCCACATTTTGCCTTCTGATATAAATATTTCCTGCAGAGAGATCCTTAGCTATGTTTTGTGTTTTGTTTTAGCTGTAACAACCACTGGACAGCCAACCACAAGATTCACATCTTGAGAATGCAATGTCATTCGAATCTCATGGTTGGCTGTCAAATCATTATCAACAAACATGAACCCCTTTTTCAATTCTGCTCCCCCATTCCCTACTACCTTATGAATCATTCCACTCTTTAATCATCCAGTACAACTTTTTTTTCAGTTTGGTTTCTTTTCATTTGTTTTTAACTTGCTTAATATTTTAAACTATGTATTTCTCTTTAAATGAAGTTTACATTATAAAACTTTCAGGTTATTCCATTACTTCAGTTTTAGAAAAATATGTTTTCTCCCTTTCACTTGCAACTGTTGAGTATGCATCGTAATGATTCATAGTTCATGGGGTTTGTATTTTATTATAATTTGCTATGATTACTATTATTTTCTGTTAAGTTAGTTAATATTATTCTATTTGTGGGAGTCTCACTGTCCCTAGTTTAAGGATATTTTTCAATAAAGAAGCTGTGTGTTTGTTTCTGTTGGGGTCCTAGGATTTTATGGTTCTAAAACCACTTTTCATCTTAATTTTTCAAGCTGAAATTTTCCAAATTACAGGAAAATACTGCATTAGGATGATTCTTCAATGTTGGGTGCCAGCTTAAGGATTTAGTTTCTCATCAATGACTTTTTTTTTAACCTTCCATAGGGCAGTACACAAGCTTTATTTCAAAACTCTTGAGTTGAGAGGCAATGTTTACGTTTCTTTCTAGGGGTAGTACAGTACATAATTTTAATGTCACTAGCTTCCTGCAAGAGGTCCATTCAAGATCTCTGTGTAACGCATAAACTGAGAAAGTACCCTGTTTTTTTGTGGTTAGGCCAATATTTTGGTCTGAAGGTCCTTGAAATTGTAGAACCACTTCTAGCTTATACATTCCTATTTTCAGTTGACATTTTGTTGCTTCTACCTCCAATTTTTTCTTTCTTTTCTTGAATTTTACATATATATTTTTAGTATTTTATCAAGCAACTGTACATGTCACTACTCTGAAGGTAATTCTTTAATTCAACATGAAGCAGAGATTCTTAACAGATCTACTGATTTTAAACGTTTTCGATACAGTATATTTCTGATGCCAAATGCCTATCCTTGTGTCATTTTTTTGATCACTTGAATTCGAAAAGTTTTTAATTACTTCTTGTTACATTAGAATAGAATTTAAACACCTTAACTTGGCAAGAAAGTCCTTCTAATAACTATACTAAATTTAGCTTTCAAACACTCTATCAGGTTAATCTATTTAGATCAGATTACAGCAAACTGAACATGTTTCATCAGGATATATGCTGCAGACTTTTCTGCCTTTGTTGATAAAAATGATAGCTAACATGCATTAAGCTAAACTTATGCTGTCAGGTTACACACTATGTGTGATGCATATTATACAGAAGTTTAAATATTCCCTCTAAAGTTCCAAAAATTGGGTCTGTTGAAATAAACTGACAATAGACAGATTAACAAGAGAAAAAAAATTAATTTCATTCACATGCATGGGAGCCTCACAAAAGAATACAAGACTCAAAGGAGAGGACAGAATGTTGATGTTTTTATTCTGTAAGGGAAGAGGGGATTGAGGCTTTTGCGGGAGGTAGTAACAAATTACCTGAGAAAAAGCAGTGGAACCACATGATGAACAAATGTTGTTTTATTATGCAGATAAAGTCTCTCATGTAATCAAAATTATTTCAGAGCAGTCTCCAGAAGAAGAGTCGATTGCCTATATGGATACTATGATGACTTGTAATCTCCTCTCTGGTGATTAATCTTCCCTGGTTGTTTGATGAGCTGATGAGATTCCTAGGAAGAGGTGTCAAGACATTTGCAATACTTTTGGAAGAATTTTCTTCATTCAGATAAGGAAACTTCAGAGACAGTCCCTCTCAGTGCTTGCGGGGGCAGGAGGGAGGTAGAGAAACAACGGAAAGCCAGAGACTTTGTTTCTCAGGCAACTTCTAAGACTTTCCAGCTTCCTTCACTTCAAAGTGTCTAGTATGCCGAAGCACCATACATTGGGTTATCATTTTCTGAGCTCTAATATTTGCATATTTCATATAATTTCCCTTACAATATACAAAGGGAAATTATATTATTTCCATATAATATACAAAGTTATGTAGATGCGGAGATTGAATTTGACCATGACAACACAGAATCAGCAGAATCTAGATATTTCTTGGCCTAGAGTTCCCCTTCTTACACAGTGAGATAACCTGATTACCTCTGGTCTTTATTACCCCAATCAAACCAGCCCATACTGGAAGACTTCAAATGTTCCAAGTCTAATACATACTTATGTTTTAAAAATATACAACTGTTTTATAAATTCAAGATGCTGTTGGATGGCAAGAATCTTGTGCTTTCTGTATATTAAGTAGATACACAGAGGAATTATATCTTTGTATTAGCTTGGTGCAAAATTAGTTGTGGTTTTTGCTATTGAAAATAATGGCAAAGGCCTGGCATGGTGGCTTACACTGTGATCCCAGCACTTTGGGAGGCAAAGGCAGGTGGATCATGAGATCAGGAGTTCGAGACCAGTCTGACTAACATGGTGAAACCCCATCTCTACTAAAAATACAAAACTCAGCTGGGCATGGTTATGTGTACCTGTAATCCCAGCTACTCAGGAGGCTAAGGCAGGAGAATTGCTTGAACCAGGGAGGCAAAGGATTGCAGTGAGCTGAGACTGCACTCCAACCTGGATGACAGAGCGAGATTCTGTCTCAAAAAAAAAGAATATATATATATATATATATATATATATATACACACACACACACACACACACACACACACACACACACACACACACACACACATATATATATAAAGTAATGGCAAAAACAGTAATTACATCATTTGTACCAATCTAACAGAAAGTTTTCCAGTGCCTTAAATCGCTAAGAATGACATACTTTGGGTGTCTAAGGTATGCAAAGTTGCACTGAAAGTGAATTAAGGATTGTTTGGGCAAAATTTAATGATTAATAATTATATACGATGCTTGGTTTATCATTAGAACTCTGTCTGATGCAAGATTTTTTAATTTCCTTGCTCTATTCTTTCTCCATTGTGGTTGCCTGGATGAAACATAACTTGATAGGGGAAAACATATATCACACCTTTTTGTGCCTCCCTTTGCATCTGAACACTGCTGGAAAAGGTCATGTAAACACGATGAATAGTATTTTTTAAGTTTATGCCTAAAAGTCTCAAATAGATTTATGCAACTATCCCTGAAAATCCTATAATTTTCCTACTTTATTCTTTTAATTAAATATGTGTGCATATATACAAGCATCTCACCCATAAAACATTCCATGTAGAACTTTCAATTTCTTCCCTCAAATATGTTCCTCCCTGAGACTTTCCTACCTTTGAAAATGACACAATCATGCCACTCAATGCACAAGCCAAAAACCTACTCTTTATATTTGCTTTTATCCTTCCTCTCACATCTACCTCATCAGCAAATCTTTCCAGTTTTACCAAAAATATATATCGGAACCTGGCTACTTCTTGCTTTTCCATTACTTTCTTCTTAGTACAAGGCACTATAACCTCTAACTACTGCAGTAAGTTTCCTTTGTCTACTCTTGTGTGTAATTCATTTTCGACATAGCAGTCAGAGATATCTTTTCAGAGCTAATCAGACCCTTGAAAGACTTCTCATTACACTGACTCTCTAGTCTGAGTATGTAACCATATTTCTTGCCTAATCTCCTGACTCTCTCTTCCTCATTCAGCATTCTTCAGTTATCCTGTCTGTAACTTCTTAAAAACATGAACATATTTACCACCTTAGGGCCTTCTCTCAGTTGTCGTCACCTAGAATATATATTTCTCAGTTCTTCATCTCCTTCTTATTCAAATTTCAGCTAAAAAAAAAAATCACTCTATAAGAGAGGTTACCCTGCCCACCCAATGTAAGGCACCTACAAATCCTGACACTCTACCAATTGAATTACTAATCAAACTAAATTGCTTTCTTTTCATAAATATTCAGCATTTGATTGCAGAGTGATTATTTTACTTATTTGCTTTATTTCAGAGACCACTCCTTTCCCTATCCTACTAACACAAATATGCATTATGTCATAAAAATTAAATGCACCAAAACAGTATTAACTGGGATTGCTGGATATATGGGTTTGGTGTCTGTCATTAATTTTCAAAAATGCTTGGACATTTTTTCAGATGCTTCTTACAACTGTTTTCTCCTCTTTTGCTTCTTTTGATAATCCTATTACGTGTATGATCTACTTTTAAAAATTGTTCCATAAGCCTTTGATAATTTTCTTCTTGTTTGCTTGCTTGTTTTCATTTTCTTTTCTCTTTGCATTTCAGCTTGAGAAGTTTGCTAACAAATCTTTAAACCCAAAGATTATTTAGTCAGCTATGCTCAGTCTATTGACAAGCCCATATTAGGCATTCCTATTTTCTGTTACAGCGGTTTTTATTTTTAGTCTTTGCTTTATAATTGCCTATCTTTGAGCTAAAGCCAGATTCCTCATTGTAATGCACCATTGCTTTCCTGGAGCCTTGTTGTTGTGAGGTAAGATGTGGAGAGGATGGACCCTATAATCTCATCATTAAATTTGTCTTTGAGTAGGCCTATGACTGTCCACATGTTTCTTAACTTTTGTTTCCCCTTGAGTGAGACAGGGAGGTTAAAGGCACCTGGAATGGGAGAACTGCTCTTCCTCTTTTCCTGGCTTATTTCACAAGGTTTATACTCATTCTCCTGCTGCAAGAACCATGAGAGGCACATTTCTCCAGTCCTCCCTGTGATGATCTGGTTGGGTTCCACAGGGAAGGTACATACAAGCGTGGCCCTCTTATGTCTGCAGAAACCAGGAGTTTCTCACTTTCCTACTAGTCATGAGGAAGTCTCCATTAAATTGTTAAAAATATCTATTAGGTGATCCTGCCCATTTATGGTTCCAGTGGCTTTTGCTCCTGAAAAGCAAGTTTCCTCTGTGACCATGAATTTGGCCACTTCTCCAGATTTTAGGGTGGTGGTTTAGCTTGCAATCATAGTTCTCTGATGCAGCCAAGATAATACACTGAATTTTCAGTCTATTCAGCTTTTTCTTGTTTTAAGGGGAGCAGTGACAACTTGGAAGATTTTTACACATCTGAGCTGAAAACTGAAGTCCCATTATGTTTTTTTTCTTTTTAAGTAAGGATTATTGTCTTTTCTTTTTTTTTTTTGTTATTAAACAGAAATCAATACATATTTCATACAGAAAAATCAGAAAGTTCAAAAAATTAAGAAGATGAAAATAAAAATTACCCAAATCCTAGTACTAACCAGAGATACAGTAATTATTAACATTTGGATGCATTTCTGCTATTCAAAATGAAGATATAAGAATATGCTATAATTATTCTTGACCATACTGAATGAATAGGTTAGTGTATCTCCATGTATACTTAACTTTATATCATGGACATTTCCTCCATATTATTAAGCAATCAACAACTTGATGATTTGTGGCTTCACATAGTTTATGGGGTTTTTAAAATAAGATAAAATTCACACAACATAAAATTAACTGTTTTCTTTCAGATTTTAAATGCCATTTTAAAGTGGTATTTAATAGCAATTAACCTCATATCAAGTTCCGAAACGTTTTCATCACCCCAAAAGAAAGCCTACTATCCATTAAGCAGTCATTGCCATTTCCTCCTACATCCTGACCCTGGCAATTAGCAATCTGCTTTGTGTGTCTATTGACAGACATATATTCTGGATATTTCATACACACAGAATTATGCAATGTTTTCCTTTTGTGCTTTGCTTATTTCTCTTACCATCGTGTTTTCAAAGCTCACTCATATTGTAGCATGAATTAGTGGTACTTTATTCATTTTTATAGTTGAAAATATTTCATTGTATGTATATCACATTAGTTTACCCATTCATGTTTGATGGACATTTTAGTTGTTTCTACCTTTTGGCTATTTAAAAAGAGTACTGTTGTTACAAATATTCATAAGTAAGAATTTGTTCGAATGCCTGGTTTTTATTCTTTTGGGTATACATGTAGGAAAGGAATGGCTGGGTCAGGTGGTAATTCTACGTTTAGCTTCTTGAAGAACTCTGAGCATACTTTCCACAGCAGTTGCACCATCTTATGTTCCCAGTAGCAATGTACAAGGGTCTCTATTTCCCTCATACTCACCAACACTTTTTATTTTATATTATTATTATATCCATCCAAGTAAGTGGGAAGCAGTATCTCATTGTGGTTTTGATTTGCATTTCCCTAATAACTAATACTTTT
Organism: Cebus imitator; assembly: GCF_001604975.1. NCBI lineage: Eukaryota > Metazoa > Chordata > Mammalia > Primates > Cebidae > Cebus > Cebus imitator. Next base: position 6,038,092 of record NW_016107411.1, on the reverse strand, counting down.
ACACATTTTATAATGCACTTGTTGGCCATTTGGACGCCCCTTTTAGAGATATGTCTATTGAAGTACTTTGAATATTTTTAATTAGGGTGTTTGTCTTTTTGTTTTTGAGTTATAAGATGTTTTTATATCTTCTGGATACTATGCAGTTACAAATGCAAATATAATTCACAAATATTTTTTCACATCTTGTAGGTGCTCCTTTCACTTTTTAAAATGTTTTAGATCCTTTCAAATTTTACATTTCTAAGAAGACTAATTTATCTATTTTTTCTTCTGTTGCTTTTACTTTTAGTATCATATTTCAACTCAAGTAAATAGGAGAGGACACAGACAAATGGAAAAACATTCCATGCTAATGGTTAGGAAGAATCAATATTGTGAAAATGGCCATACTGCCTGGAGTAATTTATATATTCAATGCTATCCCCAGCAAGCTACCACTTACTTTCTTGACAGCACTGGAAAAAACAACCTTATGTTTCATATGGAACCAAAAAAGATCCCGCATAGCCAAGGCAATCCTAAGCCAAAAAAAAAAACAAAAAAACAAAAAAACAAAGTTGTAGGCATCATGCTACCTGACTTCAAACTACACTATAAGTCTACAATAATCAAAACAGCATGGAGCTGGTACCAAAACAGATATATACACCAATGGAACAGAACAGATACCTCAGAAATACTGTCACACATCTAAAACTATCTAATTTTTGACAAACCTGACAAAAGCAAGAAATGGGGAAAGGATTCCATTTTTAATAAATGGTGTTGGGAAAACTGGCTAGTCATACACAGAAAGCTGAAACTGGATTCCTTCCTTACACCTTATACAAAAATTAACTCCAGATGGATTAAAGATTTAAACTTAAGACCTAACACCATAAAAACCCTAGAAGAAAATCTAGGCAATACCATTCAGGAGATAGGTATGGGCAAAAACTTCATGACTAAAACACTAGAATCAATGACAACAAAATCCAAAATAGACAAATGGGATCTAATTAAACTAAAGAGCTTCTGCACAGAAAAAGAAACTAACATCAGGGCAAACAGGCAACCTACAAAATGAGAGGAAATTTTTTGCAATCTACCCATCTAACAAAGGGCTAATATCCAGAATCTACAAAGAACAAAAACAAATTGACAAGAAAAAAAACCAACCCCATCAAAAAGTGGGTGAACGACATGAACAGATGCTTCTCCAAATGAGACATTTATGCAGCCAACAAACATATGAAAAAAAGCTCATCATCACTGGTCATTAGACAAATGCAAATCAAAACCACAATGAGATACCATCTCATGCCAGTTAGAATGGCAATCATTAAAAAGTCAGGAGACAATAAATGATGGAGAGGATGTGGAGAAATAGAACTGCTTTTACGCTGTTGGTGGGAGTGTAAATTAATTCAACCATTGTGAAAGACAGTGTGGCTATTCCTCAAGGATCTAGAACTAGAAATACTATTTGGCCCAGCAATCCCATTACTGGATATGTACCCAAAGGATTATAAATTATTGTATTATAAAGACACATGCACACGTATGTTTATTGTCACACTATTCACAATAGCAAAGAATTGGAACCAACCCATATGCTCATCAATGATAGACTGGATAAAGAAAATGTGGCACATATATACCATGGAATAGTATGCAGCCATAAAAACAGATGGGTTCATGTCCTTTTCAGGGACATGGATGAAGCTGGAAACCATCATTCTCAGCAACTGACACAAAAACAGAAAACTAAACACCACATTTTCTCACTCATAAGTTGGACTTGAACAATGAAAACTGGGAGTTGAACAACGAGAACACATGGACACAGGGAGGGGAAGATAACACAATGAGGCCTGTTAGTGGGTAGGGGTTAGGAGGGAGATAGCATTAGGAGAAATACCTAATGTAGATGATGGGTTGATGGATGCAGCAAACCACCATGGCACTTGTATAACTGTGTAATAAACCTGCACGTTCTGCACATGTGCTCCAGAACTTAAAGTATAATAATAATCAAAAAGAATCCACTCGGAAATCCAAGGTTACAAAGATTTAGCTATGTTTTCTCCCAAGAGTTATATGATTTAACTCTATCCATAAGTGACACCTTAGGTCACTGGTGCATTCTGAGTTAATTTTAATACATGTTGTTAGGTTCCAACTGTATTGTTTTGTATGTGGATGTTCAGGTGTCCAGTATTATTTGTGAAGAGACTACTCATTTCCCTATTAAATGGCCTTGGCATCGCTGCTGAAAATAACTTATTCAGAGGTATGAATTTACATCTGGATTTCAATTATATTCTATTATTCCATGTATCTGTCTTCATTTCAGTACCACCTTATTTTCAGCACAGTAGTTTTTTAGTAAGTTTTGAAATGAAAAGCTGTAAGTCGTCTGTATGTGTTCTATTTTCTTTGTCAATCTAGTTGAAGATTTTAAAATTTTATCTTTTCAAATAACCATCTTTGCAGTTTTTATTCCATTATTTAGGTCCTCTTTAATTTATTTCAGTAACATTCTGAAGTTTTCAGCGTGCAAGTCTTTGCGCACCTTGGCGAAATTTATTCCTGGGTTTTTCATTCTTTTGTATGCCATCAAGAGTGGATTTTTAAAACAATTTTCTTTCAGATTGTTTATTGCTAGTGAACAAATGGTGTTTGTGTGTTTAATTTGTATCTTTCTATTTTGATGAATTTGTTTATTAGCTGTAATTGTTGAGTGTGTGTGTATGCATGTGTGTTTTTAGCTTTTTAAACATGTCATCTGTGAATAGAAAAAGTTTTGATTCTTCCTTTCCTACTTGGATGCCTTTTATTTCTTGTTGTCCCTAATTGCTCTGGTTAGATCACTGAGTAAAAGTAGCAAAACAGACATCCTTGTTTTGTTTACAATTTTAGGGGAAAGGTTTTCAGTCTTTCAACATTTGATATGATGTTAGCTGTAGGATTTTCACAAGTGCCCTTTATCAATTTGAGTAAATTCTCTTTTATTACTAGCATAAGTATTTTTATCAGAAAAAGTTGTTCAATTTTATTATTTCCCTGCATCTTCATCCATGATCATATTAAACTGATCATGTTCGTTTTTCCCTTCATTCTCTTAATGCGTATTACCTTGGTTGATTTTTATATGTTTGGATCACTCTTACATTCTTGGGATAAATCCCATTTGGTCATAGTGTATATTCACTTTGGTATACTACTGGATTTTGTCTGCCAGTATTTTATTAAGAATTTTTGCATAGCTAGAGGCAGAGTAAGATGACAGAATAAAAAGTTTCACCGGTCACTGCCGGCCAACAAGGACACCATGTTACCACTATTGACACAGAAAAAAACACCTTAATAAGAACCAAAAATCAGATGAGCACTTATATACTTCACATCACTGAAAGAGGCATTGAAGCAATAGAAGAAACAGTCCTGAATCACTGACACCGCTTCTCCCTCACCCCTAGTAGTGGTGGGACGGTGTGAAGAATTTCCCTGGGCACTGGAGGAGGGAGCACACAGCAATTGAGAGGCTTTGAACTCAGTACTTTCCTTGTAGAGCAAAAAGAAAACCACACCAAACTTAGCTAATGCTTTCCCACAGAGGGAGCATGTAAGTCAGCCCGACCCAGAGGGGAACTGTCCATACCAGTGATCCAAACTTGAGAGCTTGCAAACCTTGCCACCAAGAACCAAAGCGCTCTTGGTCTCCAAGTAAACTTGGAAGGAAGTCTAGGCCATAAGGACTCCAACTTGTAGGTGAATCCTAGGGCTAAACTAGACCCAGAGACAAACTAGGGGGCACATGACATTTTGAGACATCAGCTGGAGCATTCAAGGGAGCGTTGGCATCACCCCTCTTCTAACTGTCTGCACAGTTGCTGGATCCAAAAGAGATACCTTTCTTTTGTTTGAGGAGAAGAGAGAGAACACAGGGAAGGAGTTTGTCTTGCATCTTAGATATCAGCTCAGCCACAGCAGGTTAGGGCGCTGGTCAGAGTCATGAGGTCCCCATTCTAAGCACTAGGTGCCAGGCTACATTTCTAGAGACACCCTGGAAAAGATGGGAACCTGCTGCTTTAAAGGAAAAGACCCATTCCTCTCAGAAACTATCACCTGCTAACTGAAGTGCCTTTGGGTCCTGAATAACCAGCAGTGAAGCCCAGATAACAACAGGCTCTCAGTGAGTCTCTAAGACTAGATGGCTTTAGGGGAAACTCAGCACCTCACCAGGTGTGGCGGCCATAGGGCAAAACTCCTTCTTAAGAAAAACAGAGGAAATAGTAAAAGGGAAACACCACATAGCGAGGCAGAGCATCACCTGGGCACTTGGGTCCCCAAGTTTAGGACTTGTCTCTTGGATGGTATTTCTGGACCTGTCCTGGGCCAGAGGGGAGTCAATTGCTCTGAAGAGTGAGTTCTAGGCCAGGCAGTATTTGCCACCAGCTGATTTAAGAGATCTTGGGCTTTAAAGAAACACTGGGGGTAATCCAGCAGCACTCCTCATGACCAGGGATGGTAGTGGTTGTAGTGTGAGGGTTCTCTGCCTTTGGTAAGAGGAAGGAAGAGTAGGAAGGACTGCGTATTGTGGTTCGAGTGCCAGCTTAGCCACAATTCAATAGAATACTGGGTATATTTGTGAGGTTTTTACTCTAGTCCCTTACTCCTGTTCAGCACTCCTGGGCCCAGCCTGGGGGACCTCACCACCTTGAAGGGAAGGACGCAGGCCTGGCTGGCTTTGCGACCTGCTAATTGTAAAGCCCCGAGCCTTGAATGAACACGGACACATAGGCATTTGTCAGGGAATGGCTGCAGCGGGTCTCAGCCAAGACGCAGTGCTGTGCTGGCTTCAGGTCTGACCCAGCACAGTCACAATGGTGGTGGTCACGGGGTGCTATGTCACTCCACTCCCAACTTTAGGTGACTCAGAACAGAGAGGGAGATGCTACATGATTGAGATGGTTTTGATTGATTGTTTTTTCTACTGAACCTTTTAAATTTACTCTTCATTTCCTTTACCATATATATTTTTTTATTTTTTTTTTCTTATATGGGTTAGTTAACATCTTAAATTCATATGAATCTAGATTGAATTAATAGGAAAATACCTAATTTGTACTTTTACTTAATGTTGTGCCACAAGTTACATCTTTACATTGTGTGCAGATTAACATGGATTTATAATTATTATCTTATGCATTTGTCTTTTTTCTCCCCATTTATTTATTTTATTGCATTTTAGGTTTTGGGGTACATGTGAAGAACAGTGCAAAATTGTTGCATAGGTACACACGTGGCAGTGTGATTTGCTGCCTTCCTCCCCATCACCTACATCTGGTATTTCGGCCCTTGCTATTTCTCCCCAGCTCCCCACCCCCCACTGTCCGTCCCCTATTTCCCCTCAACTGACCCCAGTGTGTAGTGCTCCCTTCCCTATGTCCATGTGTTCTCATTGTTCAACACCCGCCTATGAGTGAGAACATGCGGTGTTTGATCTTCTGCTCTTCTGTCAGTTTGCTGAGAATGATGGTTT